>NC_059102.1:255888016-256202266 GCF_020740685.1 Jaculus jaculus | reverse complement strand
TTTGGACTGCACTGATCTTTTGAACTCTCTCTTAGGCTTTTACGTTATATTTGTACATATCCTCCCAGTGGATGTGAAGGATGCTGGGTTATTTACTCCAAGTGGTTACCACATTGAGTGTAGAATCTAGGACAATTCCTAACTTTGTACTTGCATACTCCACCCAGAAACTATATTTGAACTTTTAATTTTTTTCTAGCTAGAACCTCAAATTTCTTATAGATGGAAAAACATATATTGACACCACTTGTTGGTCAGTAATAGGATTTTTTATTTTTCTTAATGTATAATAAGCAAGTTGAATCATATGCAATTCTCAGTCGACTGAGTTCTGGTAGTCTTTCTACACTTTTCACCTTCAGTGAAAGTTCATTCAGTCTTGTTATCAAGGCAGGGCAGCATAAACATTTCCCATGGATTCCTTAAGGCACACTGGATTTATGTAACAGATGGCCCACACACTAGACCCTTCTTAAAATTATATGACTTGGTATATATGTGGGAGTCATTAAGTGACTCAATCGCTGAATCATGGAACAATTACAGAAAGCCAGTACAGTGCTCCCATCCTGTTCTGTAATAGAAATCTGCAAGTGGAACACTGCCTCTGCTGCAGACCAAGCTGCTAAGGAGAAAGTTACAGTGCATGCCATCTGCCTACTTCAGGCATGCAATTCTTAATGGAGCACAGTGCTGACTACGTTCTCACATAGTCCGTGTGGATAATGATGAACCACATCAAACAAAACTTGCATGTGAGAGATTTTGTTGCCTTTTCATGAAATGTTGCATTTCTTTGTGCCTAAGATCATATTTCTCTTTGAATATAAGGAAATAAAACACACATATGCAAGAAGGAAAAGGAAAAAGAATCTAAATGAACTCACCATAGCAAAATCCAAGAGTTACCTAGCAGTGATCGATAGGATGTGTTAGATTTTGGGCTAGGCAGATTTGGTTTGGTCATTGCCATGGGAGGTTTGACAGATCACTAAATTACACTGTTTCTTATTGTTGTTATTTTTAAAAGTATTTAAACTAATTTGTAGTATATTAGGTCATATTAATAATGACCTGCATTTATATGCAAGTAACATCAACAACCATATCTTATCCTTATAATAGTGAAGAATAAAATATATTTGTCATTCATTTAGCAAGATATCATTTGAAAAACTTTTATTGTGTGCATATGGTGTGCATGTGTATGAGTGTGGATGCAGGTGTGTGTTAGTGTGCATGCACATGTGTGCAGAGGCCAGGGGGCAACTTTGGGTGTCATTCCTCAAGACTTCACTTTCAAAGACAGGATGTCTCATTGGACTGGAGCCCACCAAATACTCTAGGTTGGCTGGCCAGTATGCCTGTCTCCACGTCCTCAGCACTGGAATAATAAATGTAGCTGACCATGGTATCATTGTAAGCAATGCTACATGGTGTGATGGGAAGGTTTCAAAGATTGAACTCAGGTCCCCATGCTTGTACTTCACTGATTGAGCTATCTCTCTAGACACTGAGAACATTTTATCTTTTTTTTTTTTCTTGTGACAGAACTTTCCACTTCTGGAATACGCATTACTAAATGACCTTAAATATTCAATTGTGTATTAAGCTAAGCAATGAATTGTACATTTTAAAAATAGATATCATGGTGATTTGAATGTAAATGTTTCATAGCCTCAAGTAGTTTTTAATTATTATTATTTTTTTCATTTTTATTTATTATTTGAGAGTGACAGACCAGAGAGAAAGACAGATGGAGAGAGAGAGAGAATGGGAGTGCCAGGGCCTCCAGCCATTGCTAATGAACTCCAGATGCGCGCGCCCCCTTGTGCATCTGGCTAACGTGGGTCCTGGGTAATCGAGCCTCGAACTGGGGTCCTTAGGCTTCACAGGCAAGTGCTTAACTGCTAAGCCATCTCTCCAGCCCTAATTATTTTTTTAAATTTTTATTTATTTATTTAAAAGCAATGGGGGAGGGGAGAGAGAGAGAGAGAAAAAATGGGCATGCCAGGGCCTCCAGCCACTGCAAACAAACTCCAGATGCATGCGCCCCCTTGTGCATCTGGATAACATGGGTCCTGAGGAATTGAGCGTTGAACCGGGGTCCTTAGGCTTCAAAGGCAAGCGTTTAACCACTAAGCCATCTCTCCAGCCCAGCCTCAAGTAAGCTTTCTACTTAGTCTCCAGGAGGGCAGGTCCCTGCTAGAGGAGGTGGGTCGCAAGGGGTGTGCTCTGAGCCAGTTGGACCCCTTGCTGCTCTCTGTGTCTTGTTATGGATGAATGATGAAGTGAGTCAGCTTATTCCATCATGATGTAGCTTCTCTGGAGTCTATAAGCCTAAAATAAACCCTTCAATCTCATAAACTGCTTCTGGCCAGTTGTTTATCCTAGCAGTGAAAAGGTAACTACAACACACACACACACACACACACACACACACATTATAAATAGATGTATACATATTTGTTTCAATACTTTTTCCAACAATTCTATTTTTTTTTACTTTTAAATGTTATAATATTTAATTTTATTCAACGTTCCCATTTGGATATTATTATGTTCCTGTTTGGAGATTATTTTTTTTCTCGTGGAGAACTAACCCCTTCAATCAAATCTATTTTGTGTCTATTACAAACTACTGCTATTGACATTTTTCCCTTCATCTTAGTTTCTGATATAAATATATAACATCTGATAAAGCATTTGAAAATGTTTAGTTTGTAGAAATGGTTCCAAACCTCCTGATAATATACACATCCACAGGGCTCTTGAGAGAGGTTGGATGGGAGGAAGATCATTTTGTCTAGTCTTTTTCTATTCTTTTAGTATTCCTTACTATTTCTGAGCCTTTTCCTATTGATAATATATGACTCACATTCTCAAGACTTCTGTAGGGCTTTACAAAGCTGTATTCATCTATATAACTTTGGCATGTAATGTACCCTGGGGCAGTTCCTGACACTATTGTTCTGGTTCCTGCCTCCCCTCTGTTTCCTTGTGGTTGGAAGATTGTATGCTTTAATCCATTATTAGATCATGTAGACTGGGGTGTGATGGTCCAATTCACAAGACCAAGAAACACCTAGGATGCCTGTGAGGGATTATTTTGATTTGGTTAAATGCAGTTGGGAGATCCATTTTAATTCTGGACTGCAGCCTGGGATGCTGGACTGTATAAAAAGGGGAGAGATGGTTGAGCACCAGAATTCTGCCTCCTCACTGTGGGGTGGATGTTATCAGCTGCCCCCATTTTCTGTTGCCATGATGAACTGTACCATTGAACTGTGAGCCAAAATAAACTTTTCCTTAAGTTGCTTCCTCTAGGTACTTGGTCATGGCATGAAAAAGTAGCTAATGCATGCTGTAACAAAATATAGAATGGGTGGCTTCAATAAAAATCTGATTCTCAGTGTTGTAAAGATTGGAAGTCTAAGGTCAGAATACCAGTGTGGTTGTTTGATGAGGCTTTCTTCTGACACTCACTCCTCTCCCTTATTGCTTCAGATATTGAGACAGAAAAAGGGAGGGAAAGGGAAGAGAGAAAGAGGAGGAGAAAGAGAAAATTAAAAATGATCACATTAGATATTTTAAATAATCACTTTCATTTTCTTTGTACATTTTATGATGTAAAACTGATTTTTATGGTTGGTGTGTGTGTATGTGTGTGTTTGCTCATATGTGTGTAGGTATAGGCACCTGTATGCACATGCGTGGTGTGTGTTTTCATATATATGTAGGCATAGGCACATTTATGCACATGCGTGGTGTGTGTTCATATGTCTATAGACATAGGCACATGTATGCATATGTGTGTTATCTGTTCATATGTGTAGGCACAGACACATGCATGCTCATGTGTGGTGTGTGTAGGTGTTCATATGTGTATAGGCACACATGTGTGAAATTTTGTAGTAAATGGAGAAACCAGTGCTTGATGTCATTTGTCTTTCTCAATAACTATCCATTTATTTTACTGAGGCAGATGTCTCAGTTGAACCCAGAGCTGATTAATTAGGCTAATCTAGATAGGCAGCTTGTCCAAGCCTGTGTGTGGGATCCTTTATCTCTGCCTCTTAAAAGCTAACATTAATCACAGGTGGGCCACTACATCCACTCTACATTTTTGTGTTTATGAGAGATCTGAACTCCAACTATTTTATTTATTAAGCTATCTCTACAACTCCTAATTTAAAAAAAAAAATTACCAACATGCATTTTTTTCATACAGCAAATTAGTGTGGTTGTTTGGATCATTGCTGAATTGGAGATGGAAACAGCTTTGGTGACTGTAGAAGGTCCTAGACACTGACTGCCACTGTTGTAATTCTGTGAAGACATTTTCTTTATTTACATGATACATATATATGTATATATGTATATGTATATGTATGTATGTATGTATATATATATATGTATGTGTATATATATATGTCTGTGTATATATATGAGATATAGACAGAGAGAAAGAGAGAATGGATGCACCAGGACCTCCAGCCACTGCAAACAAACTCCAGACACATGACCCACCTTGTGCATCTGGCTTACATGGGTCCTGGAGAATTGAACCTTGGTCCTTTGGCTTTGCAGGCAAGTGCCCTAACTGCTAAGTCATGTTTGAGGTCATTTTCTAAGAACATTGTGCTGAGCTTCCTTATTTCTCAAAGGAACTATGTGTAGAGCATCATCTGACCTGTTGTGAGGGTCAGGTGAACTCAGAAGGAATTTAAAACTCTAAATATTTTCCTTAAGTTTATTAATCAATACATATATTCATGGGCTGGAGAGATTTCTCAGTGTGAAGCCTACTGACCCAGGTTTGATTCCCCAGTACCCATATAAGCCAGATGCACAAGGTGGTGCTGGTGTCTGGAGTTGGTTTATAGTGACTAGAGGTCCTGTGCCCATTCTCTCTCTTTCTTTCAAATAAATAAACAAAATTATAAAAAAAAATTCTCATTGATTATGAAGTCTTCAATCCCACTTGAATGAGCAATGTCATCCCTTTGGAGGCAATGTGACTGCTTCTTCCTGTTTATAAGGAAGAAGTTGTGTATTAACTATTCATACAACTAATATATGGAAATTTCTACTTTGTCAAAAAAATTAAACTCATGCTGATAAAAACAATTAAAATCTAATCAAGGGAAAATAGTTCATTTTGGCACACCTGTGAAAATGGAACTTAAATGAAGAATGAATTTGTTAATATTTGAAAAATAAATTAGCAAAATTCAGTTGTAATAATTAAAAATTACCTTTATTTATTTTTACGGCTTCCAAAGTTTTCAAAATCTTCAGTAGCTTAACTGCAAGCTTGCTTTGATTATCCAAATACTTTATAAAATTTATTTTAAACATGTAACAGGCATCCTGCTCTTTCTCATTGCAATGCTTTTCTTTCTTATACAAAACCACTTGTTTAGCATTAGACTTAAACCGATCAGAACAAATAACCATAACAAACAAATATTTGACCCTTTAGCAATTATAGTGATGTATCTATATAAATAATACTTTATTTCCCCACCATAAATGTCTCATTCTATTAGCCATGTTATTTGTACAAAATCTACAAGGAACCAACATGGTAACTTTGGGAAGAGTCTTACATTAAGGTTTCTGAATACAGTGTAAGTTTTGTTTGTTTGTTCCTTGAATGCCAAAGCATAAACTTAAGAAAATGTTCTGCTTAAATCTTTTAGTGGTTACCTTCTAACCATTTCTTTCTTTCAGACTTATATCTCAGCATGGTTTAAATAAGGTGAGTCTTTTCTAATTATTCTTGCAGAGAATCATCACAATGTCTTGGGAAGTGGAAAGCCTGTCTTGTTGCATTTGTGTCTCTTCAATATCCCCTCACTGATGGCCATTTATAACTGATCAGGGACCTGAGAATTTTTTTCTTGGTTACACCTCAATGACTGCTGTTTGATAGGTTTGCTGCCCAACCCTTTCAAAATCTGTTTATGCACAAAATCATCAAATATAAAGTTGCCTTCTGAATGAATTACACTTTTGACTTTGTTTTGGTCAGCTTGCAAATACCTTTCTGGAACTATAATCTTCTCTGTGTAATTTATGTCAGAAAAGATTATATCTTATTTTGCATGCTAGAATTTCTTTAAAATTATTTATTATTCATGTTACATTTTAAACTGGTGCTGGTCTGTGCAGATTTTAAATGTGTTTGTCATATACCATTAGTCACTGTGTGAAATCTCTCAGTAATAGTTAGCCCTTGAATTTTCTGCAGCTAAGGAGAATTTAACACTGATTGATGGCAGATCACTTAGCTGGTTGGCAGACTTTCCAATTTACGGTGGGAAATTGCTCTTTTCTTTTTGTTCATTCCTTCTGCTGCTTGTGTGAAGCAGTAAGACATATGTGGCAGACTGCACAAGAGAAACAGCAATGAATTGGCAATACGGCTTGTCTTTTTACAATTATGATTTTATCAGTTTCTCAAACTGTACAGAGAATGTCAACTATCTTCAATAGCATTCTCTCATTATTGTAGTCAGTTTATTTGTGTATCCCATCTCCACTGGCTCTCCATATGCAATGCTTAACCTATCATCTCTTGCATGGTAAACTGGCCCGGGGCCAGGAAGAAAGACAAGTCTGTGTTTGGCTCAGAAGTCCCAGGTAACTTTGTTCTAAGGCTGTAAAGCATCTGTATGATCAATTTTATCTTCCTTTGCTCCACACATGCTGGGGAACAAAGTGCTCCATCACGTTGTGTGAGGTACATGAGTTAGAAAACATATTGGCTACAAGTAACAAAAATTCAACCTTGAGTAGCTCAAACAAATTGGGAATCATTCCCATAGAGCAGGAAATCACAAAGTAGATGGAATTGTTACTAGTCCCTCCAATTATACTAGCTTTCCTGTTTTTGCTTGTTGCAGGGTATTGAACACTGGTCATGTTCCTTTAAATTTTTAATTTTTAATTTTATTTTGAAGCAGTGTCTCATTCAAGTCCAAGCTGACTTGAAACTCCTTTATAGCTCAGGCTGGTCTTGAACTCATAGTTATCCTTCTATGTTAATCTCCCAAGTGCTGGGATTAAAGGCAACTGCCACCACCAATTCTGGCTTTATCATGATCTTTAATATGTGTGTGTGTGTGTGTGTGTGTGTGTGTGTGTGTGTGTGTGTGTGTGTGTGTGTAGAGAGAGAAAGAGAGGTAGAGAAAGAGAGAGAGACAGAGAAAGAGAGAGAGAGGGAGGAAAATTATTTGTAAGGAGAGAGAAAAAGATAGAGGGACATCACATGGATAGTCCAGAGCATCTGTTTCCCACTGCAAACTAACTCAAGATGCATTCACAACTTTGTATATCTAGATTTATGTGGGCACTTGAAAATTGAACCCAGACTGGCAGACTTTGCAAGTACTTAACCACTGAGTCATTTTCTAAGCTTTTAATCATGGTCTTTATGGCTATAGGAAGACCCTTTCCTTCAGGCTTCATGGGTGTGGGGTGGGGTTAAAAGTTAAAGCTAATTTCTTTAAGAAATTTTGTCAATATTCAGGAGAGGGAGGGAAAAAAAAACTCTTAAGAGAACCACCCTCAATACGTTATTGGCTAGGAAAATAATATATTTCTATGCTTAGTCTAATCAATATCCAACAATGAGGTGGCAGTTTTGTAAGAAACTGAAAAACAATTTTGTATATTTGTGGTACTCTAAACTCATTTTTCCAGAAATAACTCCAAAATTCCTGCCTGCTTTTGGTCTAGGAACTAATCTGCTAAGCATCTCATATTTGACATTTTCTCAAAACCCATTCTAGGTTTTGGGCATAGTCATATGTAGGTATATGGAATTTTCAACATTGTTTCAGTATTTGAAACCCTTGTAGATAGCTGCAAGATCTAATCAAGAAAAAAATAGCTCTTCATGGCACAGCAATGCATATCCTGCCTAGGCATCTATGCTGAATTTCAGGAGTGCACCTTAAACACACTTTATATTATAATTCAAATAGACCACTTCCAGTGGTCTATTAGAACAAATAACAGCAATGTGATAAAAAATGTGATGTGTAGAAATAATTACTACTTCACAATTTCTGTATTATAGGTACTTATGCTAAAGTGAATACTATATAATTTTATATTCCATACAAAAATATGAAGTGGGTATTATCCCCATTTTCTAGATGAGAATCTAAGATCTCATAAGTAACTGAAAGCATAGGCTACCTGTAAAATTTTTTTGACTATCTGCTATACACTTACAATGTCCTCACTTTCCCAGATCCAAATTGTTGTAAAGGACACCTATCACTAAATTGTTTTAGGTCTTATTCAGATATGGTGGGCAATGAATTTAGGTATCTACCATAAACCTGCTTTATTCTTTTCTTTTGCCCTTTAGCAATAGCAATATGAACCATGTGGTGGTTTGATTCAGGTGTCCTCCATAAACTTAGGTCTTCTGAAATCTAGGCTCCTCAGCTGATGGCAATTTAAAATTAAAGCTTCCTGGAGACATTGTATTGTTGTGGGTGGGTTTATTGGTATTATAGCCAGTTTTACCATGCCAGTGTGTGGCATACTCTCCTGTTGCTATTGTCCACCTGATGTTGGTGAGGGGGTGATGTCCACTCTCTGCTCATGCCATCATTTTCCCCTGTCATGATAGAGCTTCCTCTCAAGTCTGTAAGCCAAAATAAACCTCTTTTTTTTTTAACAAGCTGCTCTTGGTTGGGTGATTTCTACAATCAATGTGAACCTGACTTCAACAAACCATTTTTCCCAGATAAAATATTCACTGTGAGTGTTTAGGACATGAGACTATATATATATATATATATATATATATATATATATATATATATATATATATATATATATAGAGAGAGAGAGAGAGAGAGAGAGAGAGAGAGAGAGAGAGAGAGAGAGAGAAGAAAGCCCACAGTGTTTCCACAAACTCCAAAGCTCAAGATGTACAAAAGGTGTCACTGTGTAATACAAGTCAGTATGTCTATTGCCAACTTATAGTCTATTAATATTGCTGCCACTAGAGCCTGGGATATATATATTTCTGTATTATTGCCCCTTTAAATCTACCCTTATGTAGCTCTGTGTCTTACTGGAGGCTCTAAAATGAGTCCTGACTGTCTTGACATCAAGAGATGAACATATACATTGCTTGGATCTCTCTTTGGTGAGACCCTGACTTTTTCTTGCTAGTCTAGCAATTTCCCTTTGCTTTTCCACTGGCCACTCTGGATAACAGAGGTCTTTATTTGGGCAAGATTCCCATAATTATTTTTCATTATATGCAGGATATGACCATTAAATGAATGGACTTTACTGGCTTCCTCTTTCTCTAGATCTCACCAAGGAGACCTCTTTTAGTTGACTTTATATTACATTTAGAAGCATACAAAGTGTATATTCAAAATCCCTCAAATTCACATACTCCCCTGCAACTCAAACTTCTCTCACTCTTGTTTGGAGAATCTGCTTTATTTTGAAGATAGAAGAGAAAACAGAGGAGAATATAGATTCATCAATAAGACACTCAGCCAGGTGACTGCCCACCATGAGATGTGCCACCTCTACCACATCTGCCATGGCCCAGAAGAAATTGCAGGGGAAGTGGAGACATGAACACTGTTCTTACTGCTAATCTGTCAGCCAGCCTCAGGTTGATGGTGATAAACACAGTGACCAATCAAAATCCTATCAAAACAGAAATCCAGAGACTATAGAAAACTTAACACTAAACTAAACTGCCAATAGGCCTGCTATGGATCAGGAGACATTGTGGAAGAGGGGACAGAAAGATTGTAAGAGCCACAGAGTGGGTGGGGATATCCTGAGGCATGGTCCTCCACTACCCCACAGGGACTGACTGAGGCCTATATGATCCCACAGTGAATACCAAAACCCAACTGAAGAGGGTATGTAGGGTAAGGGGAGCTGGGGCAAGTGAATAAAAGATAATAACTTGTTATAACTAACATAAAATAAGAATTAATATAAAAATATGTTTTCTTTTCACTTTTATTCATTTAACAAATAGGTAATGGGCACTAAATATGCGTTTAGCTCTTGTGAGTTAAGCAGATGAAAATTAGTGTCTCTGTGGATTGTATGTCTGTCATTGAAGTAAATTGTCATATTGAAATTATTGCATCCCATGAACACAATAGATGCTACTTTACTATTTTTACCTACCTCTCTTCACAATGCCTTACAGAGCAGTGTGCTGTAACTAGTTCAAATCAACTTGAGAGAGCGAATTGTGAAATTTGAAAACCTATTGTTAAGGTTGGCCATGATTTTAAAACAACTTTAGAAAGCTAGAAATCAAACTCATACAAAACCACTTCTTATTGTTTTCCTATAATCTATCCTTTGGATGAGAAGAGAGACTGCTATATTCTGCTATTGATTCCACCTCTGTGTTCCATTATATTCATGAAAATCCAACATGGCAGCAGATTCTAACCATGAAAACAAGCAAGTGCTATAACCACAGCTTTGAGTACCCTAGGAACCCAATTATTAAGCACAGACCAGCAAAACATTGGTCCCCTCCTAGTATGACCCTTTTCCTTTATCAACTTTTGTACACTTATTTTTGACATAACATAATGATTAATTCTTATAGCTCGTGTTTGCTCAATATGTATTGAACATTAGGTACTGAATACAAAACTGAGGATTCAGAAATGACAAGAGTATTGTCTATGGCCTCATATCATCTAGAATCTGAATACGATAAATGCACAAATAATTATGCTATATGCAATGGATATTAGAACACTACCAAGTAGTAGATAAGAGGAGTTAAAGCAATGAAAATAATTAATATTGAGTGAGACAGATGGTTTGACACTTTAAAGAAGAGGGTGTGTTTGCTAACCAGAAGTGTTAAGAAGGACATTCCATGCAGAGGAACATTTCATTTTTTAAAATATTTTTTATTAATTAGTTTTGTATTCAGCAAATACAGTCAGCTTGGTACCATTATTAGGCTCATCCTTGACCTACCCACTCCCCATTGGCCCCTCCTTGTTGAGGTGTATGGGTAGTACATTGTGGAGGTAGCCCACAGTTATGGGTAAGATAAATGTATCTGCATATTATGACCCAACATGGGGCTCTGACATTCTTTCTGCCCCCTCTTCTGCAAAATTTCCCTGAGCCATGTTGGGTTCACTTTTGGTCTGCTTCAATGATGAGGTGATGGGGGCCTCTGAGGCTCTGGCTCTCTGATTTGGTAGGAGTTGATTTTTCTCTGTGCTGGTCTCCTTCCCCCTTATGCTGGTATCTGGTTCATCAGGAAAACAACACCCTTGCTTGTTTCGCCAGTTTTCCTTAGTTTCAGCCAGCGCCCTTTTGAGGTATGATGGGGTGGCTCTTTCCTTAGGATCTACATCTATCTGAAAAAGAGAAGCAGATTCTCCAACGGAGAGTAAGTTAGCACCAGGACAAATGACATAACCCTTACTTTGTTTTTCATAGAGTATTTAATACATGTAGGCTGTCTTGTAGCCCATGATTGAAGGTAGCTTGATATTGGAGAGTGGGCTAATGTTTGGATATGGTTCTGACTTGTTTCGCAGCTCCAGCTATGGGTTCCCTAGCACTGAGGGGATCAGTTAGCTAAATCAAGAGCAGTTGGTTTCCCACCATGGCTGTGTGCCACTATTGCCCTTGTGTAGGCATCACAACAGGCTATTTGCTGCTAAGCAGGTTATACCATGAGTTGCTTGGACAGATATTGGTCATTTTCCCCCAGTCGCCCATTTAGCACCTTCTGGTACTAGGCACACTTACTGTCTAGGGACTGACTCTCTTTTAGCTTCCAGCCATGAAATATGAGGAACATGTTAAATAGATCCAAGGCCAGAGTAGTCATGTGAGTCTGCACTGTCTTAATTGCTAAAGCACTTGTTGGAGAATGATCAAAGACAAGATGGCAGAACTAATCCAGTATCCAAATGGAAAATATATTATAATTTCATCATGTTTCCATCCTATGTTAGCATAATTCTTGCAGTGTGAGAGTTACTCAGAGGATTAGTATTTGTTGTATGAGTGCTAAGCAATTTGGAATTGGCATTTATTGTAGTGGAGAGTTAGTAGCCATTTTTGCCTGGAATTTGAATAATTATTATATGTGGCAATTTTAACTATAAAAACCAGGCTATGTTATTTGAGTGAGGATTCCATGTTTAATTTTTTTGCTGAACACAGTGTTTGATCCTATCTGGTATGCAGAGAATTTTAACTTTCACCCAACTTCACTTCCTATAACAGTCTTTATTTAAAATGAAAGTTTCTAGTCGGGTGTGGTAGCACACATCTTTAATCCCAGCACTTGGGAGGCAGAGGTAGGAGGATTGCAGTGAGTTCAAGGCTGCCCTGGGACTCCTTAGTGAATTTCAGGTCAGCCTGAGCTAGAGTGAGACCCTACCTCAAAAAAAAAAAAAAAGAAAGTTTCAACAAAGATGGTGCCATAGTTCTGATAGACGTGCTTTGAATGTGTCCCCCAAGGGCTCATGTATCAGAAGTGTGGTACACACTGTGGTAATATGAGAGATAGTAGAATCTTTAAGTGTTGGAACATAATGAGAGCCTTCAGTAGAGATGAAGGTTGTGCTTGCATAGTTATGGCAAGCATTGTAAACAAGCCTGACCCTTCCTTATTCTCTCTAGATTCTTGTCTTGTCATGTGATCTCTTACAAATATATGCCCTTTACCCTTATGATACTATCCATCTTTTGATGCAGCCAAAGGAGCCCTCATGGCAGCTAAATAGATGTCCACTCCATGATCAGTAACCTCCAAACTTATAATCAAAATAAACTTATTTTCCTTGTAATTTATCCAGCCTAAGGCTTTTTTTTTTTTTTGTTTTAGCAATAGAAAACAGACTAACACCATCATATTTCTATGCTGAGCTGCTCAGGTAAAGAAGCCTTGAGGTAATATATCTCTTACATATATGAGGAGCTGAGGAGTGTTTCTATAACTTTCTGTTTGGAAGAAAGATACACTGATATCCTTCTAAAAGAAGGAGTCTCAAACAGAATTCGTCAAAGCAGAAATGTAGTATCTTTTAATAGCTCACATGGTTGTTGATTCTGTGTGACACAGAAAATAGTTGCACATCTGAAGGAAGAACGTGGAAACTCTAAAGCAATGGGGTCAGCCATGGGCGTCCTTGAGAAGGACAGAGAGCACAGGAACCATGTAATGCTATTTGGCACTTGCTGGCTTAGAGACAGCGGGCATAGAGAGAGCAGGAATTCCTGGTCTACAAGCATTAACAATCGTCCAGATACCAATGCTACAGAACTAGATGATTGAGAGTACCTAAGCTTTCCAAAAGAAAACTCTCTTCTTTGCTCTGAGCAATGGTCTCAATGCATCCATGTGATTACCATGCAGCCAATGGCAGAGTCTATTTTCTAACAAGGATACATCCAACTTACCTGATTTTAATCAAGCTCACATTGAATGTCAGATATTGTGCAGGAAGAAATTTCCCCCCTCTCTGTGGTTAACAACATTCTATTGAAATGGGCAATTAAACATTTTACTGTGTATCAATAAATTGTCATGAATTAATTAACTGATGGCAAGCCTGACAACTGTGGACAACCTCTCCAACTGCCCTGCAAACACTCACAAATGCATCCCTGTTTTCTTCATCTTGGGAAAATTGTTTTAAGCATGTAGTGGAGCCTTTGGATTCTGAGCTGCAGTGATGAGAGTGAATCCAGTGAAGACTGGGGAAGGGTGCCAGCTGACCTCTCTCAGAGATCCTCCTCTATACATCAAGTAGAACTTTCCAGAGGAAGTTTTAGCATTTTTATGAGTTGAAGATTGGGACAAACAGGTATGGTGAATGAAATTGAAAATCTATTGCGTTTAAGACAGTTCCTGAGAGTTTCAAAATAAATCTGTAATACATGGTATGTTACTTTGATTTCTTCTTGCTATTTGCTTATGTTCTTTGCTTAGGTTCTGGAGCAAATTCAATAAAAGTTCAATGCAGTGAAAATTATACCTTCACAATCACCTTTGTAACAATTTCTTAGAAAGGTTTCTGCCCAATGTTTATACCATTGACACACATGATTCTTAGTTATGCTGAATATTATTTTTATCAGAGAAGTGACATCTCTTTGTTTTACATTACCCTCTTCACCAAGATCTCCCCCAAACATACTTACTATATTTTTCTTTACAAGACTTAAGCAACATAGCGCCAGGTTTCAAAGTTTATTTCTATTTTGTTTCACAAAGCAGGCCCTCTGAAGATAAAACCTTTGTTTCTTTTCTACTTCCAACTTAATTGTATGCAGTTACTTTGAGAAACTACACATCTGGCTTACTAAAGTCTACTTAAATTATACCAAACAAGTTTCCAACTTGCCTATTTTTATAACTTTCCACCTAAACTACTATAAAGATATTGAATTTTTCTTCTCAGAATGGCACTCTATTAGAGTGAACCACCAGAACTACCAGGTGAGGATATGCATTCAACTTCACCTGTGTTTCTGCACAATTCTGAGGCACTAGTCCTATTTATACCTAGGAATGCCAGTATTTTATTTGTTTTGCATTGTTTTTACTTGTGAAATTTTTAGTTTCTTATTTGTGAAGAAGAATAATACCTTTCCTCCTTACTTTGCTCACTGATTGTGAAAATCAAATGAGATGGCATATGTAAAATTTAAATGTAATGTTGCTGTAATATCGCTATTACTCTTCATGAATGAAGCAGGATAACCCCTTTTTGTTTGACAGCTGATATTTGACCTTAACAAAAATACATGCATTTCTCTCTTTATCTCAGTCACATCTCAATCCACTTGTACCTGTTCATCAGTACTGTACTTCTTTTTTGGTGTGTTTGTACATTTGGTGCCATATTCACACGTCACACACACACACACACACACACACACACACACACACACACACGAAGTCATGAAAAGCAGACGAAACCAGTTGATAAGTTTTAGATTTATTTTCCAAGGATGGAAGATAGTCCTGCTTTTTTACAGTGCTTGTTTGCAAAACCTGATGGCCAGGTTTTGATTCCCTAGTTCCTGTTTAAAGCCTGAGGCACAAAGTGACTAGAGATTATTTTTAATAGCAGAAGGCCCTGTTACACCCATCCTCTTCCCATTTCTCTCTATATATGTATAGATACATAGATAGATAGATAGATAGATAGATAGATAGATAGATAGATAGATAGATAGATGGATGGATGGATGGATGGATGGATGGATGGATGGATGGATAGATAGATAGATAGATAGATGATAGATAGATAGACAGATAGATGATAGATATATAGATAGATAGACAGATAGATAGATAGATAGATACTACTTTTCAAAAATTTTCTAAATATATTTTCCTTATGTGAAAATATATTTACCTTCCTTAGCAGAAAATTATTTCCCAAATTCTGAGAATTCCCACAAGGTGTTTATTAAGGCTTCATGCTAGTTCCAAGCCTTGAGAAAAGGGATGCAAATTGGAAATATTTATGTCATTGGTTTGTGGGGCAGCCCACAGGGAAATAAAAATGTGTTTGTAAACTCTAAACATAGGTGGGCATTTTTGAAAACCTCCAGATCTGACAGAATCATTTCCAACTAAGAGTGTGGTATTGTTTATTGTAACTTTGAGTGGCAGCCTAATATATTAAATCAGTTCAGAAGATTATACAATACATTAGCATTAGCAATTTAATACCTTCAACAAATTTAACTGTCACTCAGAAGCATATCTGGCCTTGTTGTGAAAAGAAACAACAAAAACCACCCCAAGATGAAACTCCTTTCTGATGGACAATCATTTTCAAGGAGGCAAAAGCATCCTTATGTACATGTCCACACACAGGAAGGACAGAATGTATTTAGCAAAATTAAGTGGCTCAGAACTAATGGAGGCATTTGCTCATGGCTGGTCTACTTGAAGCCTTAAAAAATAGCTTGACAAAATGATTTACAGTGTACCATCTACTATCCAAGGAATCTGGCTCATGAAAACGTGAAAAGGTATGGGAGTGGTCTGTTCATAGGAAAATGGTCTCATGCATCTACACTTACCTGTCAATAGCTCATGTCTTTCATTAGTAGGGACATTTATGAAGTATTCTTAATAGCATAGAAAATATTACTGCTCTGCTAATAATTGAACAAAGCAGAAGATGGGTTCTATATAAAATATAATAACAATATTATTGAATGCCTTCAATGGATGAATAACCCTGAATGAGTACTACTTGGCAGACAACAGAAAAAACACATTCTCTTCCACATTGTGTCACTAAAGACTTCCAAACATACTTGTGAGGTAGTAGTTTTCTGGGTGGAGGTATTGAATCCTTGAGAGTAAAAACAACTTACTTAAGAGTTTTCAGGTCATAAATGCCAGTTCCAGGTGACATGAAGTTTATTAATTCTGTTACTGACAAACATGCCTGGGTTGATAAGAAATATAACTGACTACATATGCCAAGAATCTTGCCTGCATTAAGGACATTGATCCTCTCGTGTTATAGCCAAGAAGTACTTTCCTATTATACAGATTAGTTTTCTGTGATTTCATAAATGTAAGTAAGTCACTAAATTCTCTCAGGTTCAATGTTTTCTAATCAAGCAATCTCTCAGCAATAAGACTAGTAAAATAAAAAATAAATGTCAAATTATCATGATCAAGATAAGTCCTTTCTATTTTTATAACATTTCAAAACTTTAAACATTGAGCACGTGTGTGTGTGTGTGTGTGTGTGTGTGTGTGTGTGTGTGTGTGTGTGATTATATGTGTAGGTAGGCAGATAGACAGGTAATTTGATAAATGCTCAGCCATGTGTTAATCACATAGGAAGGGATCTGGTTATTCAGTAACTGATTGATGAGTACAAAGAGCATTTTCTTTTTCATGTCTACTACCTGCCAATTGAACATCTCATTTTGTTTTGCATTCCTACCCCATTTTTGCTCATTTCATAGACCTTGTGAAATTTAAAACTTCATTTCACTCTGCATGATTTTCCAAGTGCACAGAATATATACATGTATTAAAACTTTTCATGTTATATCACTAATGGGTACAGACATAAGTTAAAGTAAATGCAAGTTAAATTAAAAATATTATTTGGAACAATTCTTCTCTACAATTCTATTGAAAACTCAATAGAAAACTAATGACATCAGGGCTGGAGATCTAGCTTGGTTGGTAAAGTGCTTGCCTGAGGATTTGAGTTCAATCCCCAGAACTCATGGAAAATGGTCAGGCACATAGGTATGCACTTGCCAACCACATTAGGAAGCAAAGACAGGAGAACCCCTGAGACTTGCTGGCCAACCATTCTACTCTAATTATTGAACTCCAAGCCTATGAAAGATCCTGTCTCAAAGAATAAGAAGCTTGACAGTACATGAGAGGAATGACACCCAAAGTTGTGCTCTGGCCTCCACATGTATGTGCACAGACTTAAACATGCACACAGATGTATACATCATATAAAAACATGCACACCCATGTATAAACGAGAGAAAAATAACATCCTTATTACATACTACATGTGTGTATGTGGTCACAGTACTACTCATACTCTTTCTACCTTGTGTTTTTTTTTCTCCACAATAATGTATAGAATAATACATTATTGTTTAGAATAGTATCGCTCATTTATTTTTACAGATATACAACATTCTACATGCCAGCCTCCTCTTCATAGGTTTGCTGCAACTAATAGCCTTGTTTATATTTCTGTTTAACATGTTGCCACTATATTTTGGGACAGATTCCTGGAAGTATAATTGTGTCATCAAATAGTAAATGAATATGTAATTTTTTTCAGTATTGCCAAATTTCCTTCCCCAAAGAGTCTTAGCATTTTGCATTCTCATCAGCAATGTATGAGAAGTCTATTTCCCCACAGCCTTGCCAGAATCTGCAGTCAAGCTTCTGGAATTCTGCCATTCTAATAGGTGAGAAAAGCTGTCCTAGCAAAGCGTTCATTTGCATGGTTGAAGGCACCCACATTTTCTTTTCATCTGTATTGCCCAGCTTTTCTGTAGCATTGTTGGTATTTTCCTTAACTGTGTTTAAGGTATTCTATGTATATTTGGTATGTCATTCCTTCATGATATGACAGTGTTTCCCATTTCAGCGTCTTTTTACTTTGCTTATTACATTTTATTGAATCAAATTTATTACTTACTTAATTTTTTTAAAAAAGATGTTTTCTTGTGTTGGTTCTGATGAGAACTACTTTCTTAATCTTGTGGGCTTCTCCTAATGGTTAGCTTCAGTGCCCCCCAGCACATTATGAAGAGGGTGATGTTTGTCTTTCTGTCAGTAGTCAATGGGAGAAAGTTGAGATTTACTGAATATTTTCCACATCTGTCACTTGGCGTTTCTACAGACTTAATTAAAAACATGTTTATGATGTCTGTACTTGTTTTCCTGTCACACATTCAAAGTGATGGCACTGGTATATTACTACTTAAGGGTCTCATGCTCATTATTCAGACTCCCTTTCCCCAATGTGTGATTACCATGCAGCTACAAGCAATAATTTTGCTGTAAAAGATGTCATTCGGAGGCTTACTGTCTTGAGGGATGTACGATGCTAAACAATGCTAACAGGTAGCTGTGTGTGTCACCCTTGGGAAGGAAAAAGTCATGAGATTGCCAACTAATTCAGAGCAGAGAATCATCCACTGGATTTTCTTCTCCATTCGCTGGGTGCACTTTTCTCATTAATTATCTTTGGAAAATCATAATCTCAGGACTCCAAGTTTCATATTTTGCTTCTCCTTTGCAATAATTTTTCTTGTGCTTAGAATTATATAAATACAGGATAAAGTCACAATTAATTGATCACCTTTGTAACATTCACATATATTAGTGCATTAGTGTTTCAATGAAATTATTGAAAGCCTCCTTAATTTTTCTTCTTACACACATGTAAACAACATAAATCTTTCCACCTCTAACTTTATCACCATCTTATCAAGAGAATTTTGTAATCTAATTTCATAGATGGACAAGTAATGTACTTTACTTCAGTCATATGTTTCTATATAAATGAAACCCAAGTGGTATTTATACCTTAATTGTTTAAGTAATAAAATGGACATTTTGATATTGTGATAGATATGGCCTTTCAAATAAAAATAAAAAACTCATTTTTTAAAAAAATATTATTTTTATCTTTGACACTTTCATACATATATATATCCAGTGCATTTGGATCCTGTTCTTCACCAGTTACCCTCTTTCTTCCTCATCTCAATAAAACCCTTCTTCCCATTAGATTTCCATTCTACCTTCATGTGTTGTTTGTTAGTTAGTTTTTCTTTAACTGAGTTAAAGTAGGTTTGCCTACATGAACATGCATTGTATAAAGTTGATTCATGGGCATTTCCCAGCAGCTCATTATGTGTTTGACCATATTTTCTAAAGACCAAGACTAATAAACAACAGAATTAGTACTTCACATAGCCACCAGCATTCACTACTAGAAGTCTCACATTCATGATCTTTTTAAAGAAAAGTAGATTTATATGCTTATGTCTATAATGTCATACGCTAAAGAAACATAACTAGGAATATCAACCATATCAATTGAAATGTTATTTGTCCTGAAAATGGTTATTGGTTTGCTCTGAAAGAAATGAGTATTCAGGTGTTTTGTGTTTATTCTTTAAGTTCTTTATAAAAATGTGACTGCTGTTTGTTTACTGTTTATGTCTCTGTACCCTCCCCCTTTTTAATAAAGTGCCTGTGTACAGGTGTGCACACCATGTGTGCACATGCATGTGGCCTCCAGAGGACACCTTTGTTGTCATCTTCAGCAGTGCCATTTGGGATGTCTGCCTCTTAGACACAATGTGAGAAATTATACCACCAACTCCTGCCACCACTGAGCTGTGAGATAAATTAAACCTCTTCTCTCATAAGTCGCTTCTGCCTGGTAGTTGGTCACAATGAGAAAAGTCATTAATACATTTATCATAAATTAATAATTTCATGCCAGGAATCTAAAAAGGAACTAATCTATTTACTTTTAATCAATTAGTCCATTTCCTCATTATATTTGAAATTAAATGTGTGCTTAATTTTAACAGATTTGTGAAAATTGTCTATATTATGCTGTTATAATACATGAAAGTCATTCAAAAAGTCAACTTACTGGCAGACTAGAATAAATTAAAGTTAACAACTGTAGGATGTATTTTTCCAGAATGAACTTTACTAAAAATCATTTTATGGAAGGAGAGATGGCTCAGTGGTAAAAGCACTTGCCTGCAAAACCTAAAGACCAGAGTTCAACTCCCCATATCCACATAAAACCAGATACACAAAGTGGCACATGCATCTACAGGTCATTTTCAGTGGATAGAGGCCCTGGCACACCCATTTTCTCCCTCCTTCTCTCATTCTCATTCTCTCTATCTCTCTCTCTGTTTGTAAATAATTAAATAAAATATAAAAATAATTTGATAAGTAAAAAGATGAGGGTGGGTTCATTTGTGGACTTATACAAATATATCCATGACTCAAGGAAACTAACTATAGAAATTTGGATATAATATTAAAATAATATGCTAGGATTTTCATTTAATTTAGTACTTCTATATCTGTATATGTAGAAGTTAAAATGCCACAGGAAATTATGTAAAATTGATTAATAAAACAAGTAGGAACATTTGGCAAGGTAACATGTATGATTTGGTGTATTCCCTTATCTCTATTGCTTTGTACAATGAGTGTACTGTTACAAGTAATTGATTCATTATTACTAATTCATTATTAGCTGTCATTAACTGTGGTTCAGGATCTATCTGCTTCCAATCATTTTTACCTAATGTTTTACTACTCATACTATGTCCATTCATTGGACTATAAATAGTCCTGACAGATTTCCTTTATTGTGACTACCAAAATTCCCTAGACAAGAGTTTTTACTTAATTCTGTGAGGTTTTTCTATTCCTAGCATTTGGATGGCCATTTCTATGTCTGGAAACATCCATCCTACTGATAGTATCCTGACCTCAAGTCCTGCCTTGGATCTCCTTTATAGCCTATGAGAAAGTGTCAGAAAGACCTTGTAACTATGGCAGTGTGGTAATTTAAATGGATGGTCCCTGTAGCAGATAGCATCAGGTTTGCTGAGATGAACTTCCAGACCAGGCACAGTTATGGAGGAAGGGATATTTATTGAAGCTTACAGATCCATAATGGCAGAAGAAATTGGCCTGCCTTCACAGATCCAAGCAAAGGGAGAGACACACAAGCCAAAAACACCAAAAGCCAAAAGCCACATAGCACACTTTAGGAACTCCAGCTAGGCACACTTTGCATATCTTTAGATTGAAATCTGAAACTCACCACCACACCTTAAGATCCACCCAGTGACATTGCCTCCAGCCAGGTGGCTGCAGATGAAAACTACAAAGTAATAAAACACTGGATATATTGGGGGCCATCTATTCCAACTACCATAGTCCCCCATATACTAAGGGTTTTATTAAAGTTTGTACTTTAGATTTGCAACCACCTGGCTGGAGGAGGTGGCACTGTGGGAAGACCTTAGGGTGTTGGGGTGGATTTGGAATTCTAGTCTAAAGATACAAAAAGTGCTCGAGCTTAGCAAGGAGTTACCAAAGTGTGCTTGCTTACTTGTCATTGCTTTTGGCTTTTCTGCCTCTCTCTCTGTCTGCTTGTACCTGTGAAAGTGAGCCATCTTCTTATGCCATTATGAAAATTTCCCTAAATCTATAAGCTTCAAATAAATTCACTTTCTCCATAACTATGTCTGGTTTGCAAGTTCATCCCAGTAACCTGAGCCTGACCACTACAGGTGAACTACACAAGGGACATTTATTTACAGACCATAAAATACTCTGTCTCTGTCTCTGTCTCTGTCTCTGTCTCTGTCTCTGTGTCTGTCTCTGTCTCTCTCTGTCTCTCTCTCTGTCTCTCTCGCAATCTGTGTGTGTGTGTGTGTGTGTGTTTCCTTTAACTCATGAAAGCCTTATTTAATAGAAGTAAATAACACTACTTAACTTATGGCAAAATATATTGATTTTCTCTGCTTCTTCAGAGGTGACCTCCAGGCAATTGTAGAGTCTAAATTATATGAAGGCAAACAGATATTATGGATTTAACTTAGCGGTTTTAAATCTATCAGCCAGTTAATTCCCACCTCTCTTTACAGTCCATTAAATACTCTCTTTTAATTGAAGTTATAATATTTATTTTCTCATTTTCACCTGTTTGGGTATGCTACATTTCATTGGTAATTTCTCTAGAGACTTGTACTTGTGTTACTTTTTCTCTATTATCTCTGGTGCATTTGTCCTTTTATTCAAGTGTGTTTAGAATATGGTTAAAGTTGATTTTACAAAATTCAGGATACACTTTCATTGAGAAAATAGGAAAATCCTAACTCATATAGACAAAGGAAGATCCTTGTATATTTAAGAAATGGGATAGGTACATCTTTATTGTGGGAGAAAATATCTTATCTTAACTTACACCATAGTTGAAGTGTAGGAATTAACTTATTATCTCTGTTACAACTATAAGAATAAGTTAAGGAATAAAAACTAGAGTGTGAAAACAAGTCAATGTTACAAATAAATACTTCTAAGATAGAATATACACTTATCCACAATTGCAGATCAATAAATTAATTCCTACTTGCAAGGATAAGGAAAGTAAGGAATTTGCTTTAATGTTTTTTTTTTATTTTTTTAAGTTTTAATTTTTTATTTATTTGAGAGAGAAAGAGACATGTTTATGTACATACATACATACATATCTCTGTATGGGTGTGTGTGTGTGTGTGTGTTCTATATAGACTACAGTTTTTTCACTTCAACTATGGTCTTCAGTCTTCAGTTCCCTGAGGGCCCAACTCAGTAGGGTCCTTGGAGTTCATTGTGGGGTATTTAAGGCTTCTTTCAGTCTCTGGGCATGGGGGCTATGCCTCAGGATATTTTTATCCTCCAAGTGACTTGTCGAAACCTTGTGCCCCCTCTTCTGCATCAATCCCGGAGACTTGGCAGGAGTGTTAGCAGTTTGTTCTTGGTGTTGAGTTCTCTGTGGACTTTGTATTTCCGGCGTGGTGTGTTTCCATTCTCCACCATGTTGTTGCTATTTCCCTGGTGGCATTGTCAGGTTAGCATTGGTACTTGTCACTACTTCTTCTACATATTCTTTTGGGCCCTGTGAACATGGTAGAGGTGCCACATCTTGGTTTTTTGCAGTTGGCTGACTATTTTTGTCAAGCTCATGGAGCTTGGACCTGCCCCAAATTTTCTGCCAACCTGTCTCTAACCAAGAATGAAAGCGGCTCTCATTAAAAGGGTTATGCATATATTTTGGGAGACATTTTGATGAGGATACCCACTCAAGATGTCCAGAGAACAATGGGGCTTTGCTCTGGGGGTTGTAAAATTCCTGACCGTGGGGCATAACTTGGATCCCAGTACCAGTTGTGGATTTTCTCCAAAATGAGCAGACCTTATGTCCAATCAAAGGGCAGCAGGTCATCCAAAGAGGCTGTGTGTCACTATTAGACAAGTGCATATTTCCTGTGTGTGGTGGATAGCATAGCTTGCAGGGTTTCCTGCTTATTCATGTTGTTGGTGTCCATTGCCATTCAGTAGCTCCCATAGCAATTTCCAGCACCATGAGGGTTTCCCAGGCAAGGACTAGCTGTCCTTTCTGTTCCCACATGGTATCTCAGCATCCTGAGATGGTAGCATGTGGTGTCTTCAGTAATAGGGTATTACCTTTAGCTCTGTTTTTATGATTCAGATTCAGAGGTAATTGGTGACTATAAAGATCAAATTAATTTTGAATTGTTTTATAATAATCTAAAATAATTAATTCATCAAACCAATTTTTAAGCTGAGGAGTATGCAACATGTCACAATCTTGAAAGACACTCAACCAGTGTTAGGAGTGTTTCTTTCACTCAGTAAGTTTTCTTTCAGTCTTTCTATGTCTATATTCAGGAGTTAAGATTCAATGTGGAAGCAGGTATACATCTCTTTTAGATTCAGTGTTCTGAGCTTTAACAACCTTTCCATCCTTAAAACAGCTGCACTATCATCCTGACTTATAATTATTTATCCTACTCTAGTCTCTAATGTTAATTTGCCATTTTGTCTCATTTATTATTATTTGAGATTTAAATGGGATACAAAAATCCATTACTCAATAAAATGCAGGGAGGTTGTATTTTGGGCAAATAATAAATGGAAATATGTGCAAACATGCAAAAGGATAAATCAAATATAAAAAAATAAACACTCATTTGCCTCACTACCAGTATTTCAAAGATAATAGACCCATCCCTGGGATTTATAACAACTTTCAAATGTCTAAAAAGTAAGTCATATTGATGTAGTTATAAACATTTTTCTTTTTACTTTGAAGTAGGTCTTGTTAATTTAACTTTACTGCATTTACACACTTTTAAATATCATACTCTGGAAAGTTACCAACATGGACATGAAAATTTACTTAGAAATACTTTGTTTTATTTTCTTCTTCTTTTTTATTTTATTATTATTATTATTATTTTGGTTTTTCGAGGTAGGGTCTCACTCTGGTCCAGGCTGACCTGGAATTAACTCTGTAGTCTCAGGGTGGCCTTGAACTCACAGCGATCCTCCTATCTCTGCCTCCCAAGTGCTGGGATTAAAGGCGTGTGTCACCACGCCTGGCTGTTTTGTTTTCTTTTCATTGACATGTTTCTGACTCATTTTTGACAGAATTCATAGAAAAGAGATCTTTGAAAGATTCATTACATATGTTGAATAAGGAAAGTAATTAATAATTAGTCATTCTTGTATAAAATTGCAATTTTACATGATTTCATTTAGTCTATAATTCTGCAGCATATAGAATTTTGTTTATTTTTTAGTGTCTTAATTAGGCCTATTTAAATCAAGTAGCACTAATGTATTTCTAATGTGTTACTGCTTGTATTTGAACGTTTAATATACATACTTGAAAACTTTGAATGAAGATGACAGTGAAAGCCTCCCTCTAGGACAAATGACTTTCCAAGGCATAGGTTTTTAACTTGCTTCTCAGTATCAGATATGAATTTCCTCCAACTAACAACACCCCCAATCAGAGAGCAGTTGATTACCCCCATAACTTATGGGATACTATTTCACCATTGAATACATCCTGCTTGGCTGGTTTTATTTTGTAGCTTGCAGGATCTACTGCTTTTTCAGACTATAGATGACTTTTCTTCCCTCCCCCCATCCCGCAGCTTACATAGCCCCTTCTAGCACAATGTCATCTATCCAGCAGAGAGATGATCTCAACATTTGATTTCTCAGGGTCCTCCAACTGTAGCCTGTGGTATCTTTCAGAAATAAGGTCTTACCATCTCATTCTGGTGGGTATCCAAGTAGTTTACAGGTATTTTTAAAACAAAATACAGTTTTAGGATATTTTAGGTGGGTGGCAAATGCTAATCGATATGAGTGAAGCCTTAATTGCCATGAGTTTATCAGTCACAATGTTTCTGTCAGTGGGTTGGTTCTGCACATACAATGGCATAATTATATAGCTCAGATGTCTAGTAGGTGGAATCACCTTACTTTGTGCAAGTATGCTACAAGATGTTCACACAGCACTGAATTCTCAAAAGATACCTTTATCAGAATATATCTTCAACATTAAGTGATATAGGAGTCTATTTTAAAATTGTAAAGTGAGGAGATTTTAAATCTTCTCACTGCAAAAAAATGGTAAATAGGTAAGGTAATAGAAATGTTGATTAGCATTTTCTAATCATTCGATGATATACATATATTTATCAATAAATCACATTATAGCCCACATATATGTGCATATGTGTGCAATTTGCCAATAAAAAAGACAATAACAACAACCACAAAAAAATCTGCTAAAGTAGATATTTTTCTCCTAATCATAGGCCATGGCGTTTTAATTTTTATCACTAGAAAATGGGGGAGTCTTCAAATTTTTAAAATAATCAAAGTCAAGGCTGCTCTATAACCCTTTTTTCTTGTTCAATTTTTCTGAATTTTAAGTTCTCATAGATTATTTATTACATAGATCAAACATACATATATGTTGTATGACTTCTTGAGGAAATGTGAACAAATGTTCAAGATAGGACAGCAATGGCAGACTAAAAAAATGATTCCACTCAAGTGCAAGTCCAGCTTGGTGATCCAATGAATTTACTGTGATTGATTACTGGATTGCAGGTGATGGTCTATGTAGAAGTGTATGGGTGACTCAAATGTAAATGTAGCTGCATGAATGAAATGCCCTTGGAAAAGCTGACATCGGTGACCATTCACAAAAGCTGACCACCTTGGATTTCCCTGTCCAACTTTCAGACAGTTTCATGGAAGAGTATCTTCTCTCCCAACAATTGTCACTGTTTTATACCTTGGGGAGGGCCTTGTGAATCTTGACTATTTTGTGAATTACCTGAAGCTCTTAAGTTTGTTATACTTCCTATGTCCGATGAGCCTCTCTCTCCCCCTGTAGGAGGGAATGTTACATCATTGAATGAGATGCTGAATTATCTATGCAACATATATATGCATGAATCTATGTTTATAGCATTGCTTTTGAATTGAGGCTGTGTTATAATTAAAGAGGAAGAGAATTTAGATCTTGGTCATCATGATCCAATTTTCTGGACAGTTTTATGGGTACTTTCAGTACTATGTTTCAAAGCTTGGTAACAGACTGTACAAAGTTATAAAAAGTAAAAATCCATTCAATATGTCCATGAGAAAAGTATCCATGAGCCCAGCAAAAATAGGAATTTTAACATAGAAAATATCTTATCTATTGACTATTGTGTTAAAGTGAGTACATTTATATCAAGGAAATATTTTTAAATGGAGATGCTGATATCTGTATTATTGAAGCTCCCCCAGAACAACAGAATTACTAGGACCTGTGGGTATTGGCTCATATAGTTATGAATCCAAGAAGGCCCAGGATGTTTGTTTGAAAGCTAAAGAATCAGGAAGGGTGGTTGGGTAATTCAGTTGGAGTACAAAATGTTGACATTGGGAGTGACTATGGGAGTGGTTCTGGATGTAAATCAACGATTGATGTCTTAGAGTATGAGATGTCTCAGCTCAGAGAGAGAGGACAATTACTTGTCTGCCTTTTGTTCTGTTTGCCCATAGTAGAAGGAATGATAAGGTCAGGTCTTCTTGATTCCATCTATAAAATCAAATGCTAATATCTTCTGGAAACATCCTCACAGACTCAATAAGAAATAATGTTTAGTTTGTGGTCTAGGATTCTTAAGTTGAGTAGATGTATGAATTAAACAGCCCAAGTCCATTCCTTGTCAATGTTATTGAAAGCCATATGCACCTTTTTAAACCAAATAGTTAATCTCCAAATAAAGGCAACAGTGACTATTATTCCACCTCACATGACACAACTTCTGTATGTACAACAAAAGATGTATAAATCCCTTCCCAAGAGTGGGTGAAGTCCCTTCTACAAATACATCTGACATTCTATGTTAGGTATATATGCAAGTGGCAAAACAAGGAAGACACACTCATGGCAATTTAAGTCATCACTTTTGTAACTAATCAAATTTTATAAGTGGTATGTTTAATAAATGAACTTGTTTTATATTTAGTAAAAGTCTTTTATGAAGAAATTAGGTCATTACATTTATTCCCAAATTGGATCACTATATTTTTCCGTTAATCTCCGTGAAAATCTTCATAATACTAAGAAATATCCTAAGAAAGCACTTGCATTTCAGATATCTTATTTTTCATCATCACTGAGGAATAGCAGTCAAGTTATCCTTTGATAGGTCAGGTCATTCACACATACCTAAACACTAAGGTTCCCTTTTTCTCATATTGTATGAGAAGAAAGAAGTGTCCAAAGTACCTGGTGATATCTTGATTTTGAGTTCAAACGAATCATTGTGCTTTCTGGTAGCTATATTCCTCCCTCTGGAATAATGGCCCCAGGGTGAGCAGAGAATAGCCATGGGAATAGGAGGCTAGACTTTTGCTAGTGGATGACTTGGGATAATAGTGAATTGTGTCACTCCAAATTTCATCCCCTGTCTTATGGATTTTGGCTTACATAAATTTGAAACTTGAAGTAGCTCTTTTGAAGTATTAGCACATAACTCATCATGGGTCACACTTGGTGCTTTAGTTTAAAGGGCCTGTTTGAACCTATTATATTCATTAATACATTTCATTATTCTCAGACAATGTATGTTGTTTTAGATTGGAAAGACAATCATAGTACATTGACTAGTCTACAATTTTTAAATGAAGACATATTACTAAAGGATAAAAGAATTCTAAACTCTATTTCAGAAATACTTGCTCATCGACATTCACTGATGCTCTATTCATAATAGCTAGGAAATGTAATCAACATAAATGTCTATCAACTGATTATTGAATAATGAAAAATTTTGTATATATTCACAAAGATACAGTTATATTTAAAGAAAAATGAAGTTACGAAATTTGCAAGAAACTGGATAGAACTGGAAAAAATAATACTGAGATAATCCAAGCACAGAAAAAATAATGTATGCTCTTTTATATGTGGAACCTAATTTTCAATATTTGTATAGAAGTAAGTAGGAGACATGGGACTGAATGTGAATTGTGATACAAGAGGAGAGGAGAGTGATGAAGAGGGGTAAAAGACAAAATGAAACTGTAGTTTGAAAGTAGAAAGGAAGCTAATTTGGGGAGAATGGGTAAGGAGGGAAAGAGAGAAGAGTTGGTATGAAAACACCATCAAAAAGCATAAATTTGTAAAGCTAATAAAATCAAAAGCTGGGCATAGTGGCACATGCCTTTAATCCCAGCACTCTGGAGGCAGAGGTAGTAGGATTGCTATGGGTTTGAGGCCAGGCTGGTACTACATAATGAATTCCAGGTCAGCCTGGGCTAGAGTGAGACTCTATCTTAAAAAGTCAAACAACCAAGAAGTAGTTAAAATGATATTGTCAGGGCTAGAGATGTGGCTTAGCAGTTAAAGGTGCTGAACCAATTTTTATCCTCTTTAGTGTCCACATATACTAAATGTAAAGTTGTATCCATTTTTATAATCCCAACCCGCCTCCGGTAATAGGAGATGGAGCCAGGAAAATCCAGAAGCTCACAAACAGCAGTGACAAAACTATGAGAAAGACTATCTCAGAATTTGGTAGGCTAGCAAAAGCATCTCAAGATTGCCTTCTGGACTCCACATGAACACCATGACACATAAGCACATTTATATGCACATAGAAATCAATGAGAAAAATTAAAAATGAAGTTCTCAATAGGCAATAAGTTATTCCAGCCTAAAGGTTAGAAAATGGCATCATGCCTAACACATAAACCATGTTTCCATTCAACTATAGAGAGTGATGGCTTCCTCCTGAGAGTCAGTATAGGTGGTAGATAAAAGATAAAAGAAAAATTGGGAGGAAAGGTGAACTTTAAAATGATAGGAAATAACATGTAAAGAGAACTGAAGCAGTGACCATTTTGGTAACAATGTTAGTAGAAATGATACTATAGAGAGAGGAAAATTAGAATAGTCTGAAGATTAGAAACAGAGGTAACAAAAACAATGATGACTATGAAATGTTCATGGACGGGATTTATTATAAAGGGAGGAAGCATAAAACACTTGGAAGCTGAAGTAGAGATTACAAAGGGCTTTAGAGTTTGTCCATTTTAAAGGTGGAAGCTTTAAAGTGTCTCTCTGCTGATAGACTATGCTGACAGCTGGCAAATGCATCAAGCCACATGGCAGACTGCATGAGATCTCTGAGGGACTTTACTGTGATTCTTACCACACTATGTAGTACCATTTTATAGGACAAAATGCCTACTAATAAAATCAGGAACCAAGAAGGATACACAGACATCATTTCTTTCTTAGCTACATATAAAAAACTTATTAACCTTATCAACTTTTGCATTTTCACCTTTGTAAAAAATGTATTTTATGTGTCAATTTAGAGAAATATATTTTTGATTTAATCTGAAGTTCTCTCTCTCTCTCTCTCTCTCTCTCTCTCTCTCTCTCTCTCTGTGTGTGTGTGTGTGTGTGTGTGTGTGTGTGTGTGTGTGTGTTATGGAATACCTTCTGGTTGTGGCTATAACAAATCATTACCTTGGAGGTTGTTATCATCAAAAGTGGAGTGAATCTAAAAGGGAAAGTAAAGAAAGAAAAAGAACACAAAAATCAGGTGTCCTTTTGAAACTAATGATCAAAGGCAGTGTTTTGACACTTTTGAAAATACGAATTGTTATTACTTGTCAGCCTGTAGTTGATATTTTTGCTGCACAAGATACCTGCTGTTCTTGGACATAACACAAACATTTTACAGGCTATTTGAACATTATGAATAAAAGTAACCCATTGGCCTGAACACATATAATTTGGTTTTGATTCCTTCTTTTTATTTTCCAAAAATGTATAACTTTGATTTTTAGTTTTAAATGATATCATCTACATTTTGTGCTAACATCTTAACATTGAACCACATTCCCTATTTATTTACTTTGATTTAAAAACTTATAATTTTTCAAAATAATTACTTTCACTATACATTTCACCAAAATCTGATAGTCACATGATTTTGATTAGTTTACTCTTTTTCTTTCTTTTCTTTTCTTTTCTTTTTTTTTTTTTTTTTTGCATGCTTGAAAGAAAATTCAGATTGGTGCTAGATATTTTATACTTCTGGGAATGTCTTCACTTTGTCTTTGAAAGTAAATTAATGAGGACCATCAAGCCTGCTTCACTTGTCTCATCCTTCTAGCTCTCATTCTGAAATTCTTCTTGAAATGCCAAAAGGCTAGTCTTTCTAAGATACATGATCGATCCTCTCCTCCATGAGCTCCTTCTGAGTCTTCCACCTACCCAGGAGGGATAAAACAAGCAATCCATTTCAATAAAACTGCATGCTGATATTTATGAACACTGGGCGCTGGTAAAATTGTTATATTTCTGGTACTGTAGAGCTAAACTTAAAGGAAAGCACACACACACACACACACACACACACACACACATCTGCAGTTATATGTGAAAAGAAAAAAAATGATACTTTAGTACAGAACAGGAATCCTTTAGATTTGCTGATCTTATTTTCAGTCAACTAGTTGTACTCCAAAAGGATAGTGTCATCTTATAAAATCATATCACCTTCTTTTTTGGATTTGCCTGACTTTGGTATGTTCTGGAGACTCTAAAGTGTGTTTTCATGCACTACATCACCTTCATCATGTCAGCAATGACAATGGTAATTAGGTGAAACTCTTAGTCTTTAAAACTCTCCAGACTGAAAAGTCCTAAGTTAAAAAGAAATCTGTCATTATAAATAAAACTGTACAAATTCCTCAGGGTCTCAAAAGTCGTCATGAAAAACAGAAGTAATGTTCGAATCTTTAGACAAATGCAATAAAATGTGTCAGGAATTAATAAGTTGAATCCTGTGCATTTCTCTTTATCTTGTATTGTTAGATCTCAAAACAAAGTCATTTGCTTAGCTTGCACGCATACTAATTAGGCAGTTTTTCAGATATAATTCTTTTATGGCACATGGAATTAATTAATAACTAATCCAGTTAAAAGGCAAAGACGAAGGTGATGTCTTTTTATACTTATATGTCAGAACTTGAGTAAGGACATTTTGAGCTATTCGGTCATGTACTAGGTAGAATACTTTGTTCTTTTTAAAGGATTCCTGATAATGCTTCTACACTTTTTCCTAGCAGCCCTCAATGTAGTTCTGATTTTATTTTTCAAAATGATCTTCATCTACCTTTATTGGAAAATGTCACTTCATCAATCCTTTGGCAATAAACTCCTGCTGTGGCTTGACCTCTCTCTGTAACTTTTGTGACTTTACAATTCATCCTTTAAGTAGAGCTGTCATTTTTGTTATGATCCTTGGTTTAATCCTGTTAAACTACTGTGAGCATCCCATTTTATATATGTTGAATGCTTAGATGAAATGTAAGACACTTTTATAATCCATTTTTTTTCATTTCTGAAGGCTGCTGCTATATATTCCCCATTAATTCTTTCAGAAACTGTAGGCTTTATAAATATATTGACATGCCTAATACTATCTCATCATTTCTTGACTTTATTTTACCTCAAGTGAGTGCACAGGGCACTGCATCAGCACATGCATGTACATATACCGCATGCAACACATGCCATGTACCACATATTATACCACACATACTACGCACATGCAAAAATAAGGATTTTGCTTAAATGACTCATAGATGGCAACCTTTCAATACAATTTAATAGTAGTCATTGTATCATACTAGTTGTTATGGTAAAGGTAGTAAAACTTCCCAGCTGATTCATATATCTCAAATGTTTGCAATGTTCCTAATATACTTTGCATATACAATCTGTTTCATTTTGATATTTTGCAAAGAAGTGTTATTATTAGATATTTAAACCTACAAAGTCCATCAGTAATAGAACCGCTTTGTTTTACATCAAGCCCACATAGTTCTCTCACACTAAAGTGCCATCTGTGCGCATTCATGCATATGTCAATTAAGGTTTCATATCTTTCTGGGACACCAAAGTGAATTAATTTTGATGGCATTCACATTGAGAACACAAAGGTGTTGAGTTTTGACTAAGAGTTTCTGATGTCACTTAGTGCCATGAAGAAGAAAATCTCATTTCAACTAGAGAAGATATATTTCCTCTCTAACCCCAGATACAAGAACCTCAAATTAGTCTTTGATTCATCATTTCCATCTAAATGTGTAAAGCAAAGGGAATTTTTGGTCAGTTTTCTTACATGTCAATCACAATTACATTGCCTCAGTGTATAAATATTTCATTTTTGTGTTGTTCTTATATTTTCTTCTTCTATTTTCATCTTGATTTTAGAGCATTTATTTTCCCATAATGATTTTTTAAAGACAGGGTGATTGCTTTATTTTTATTAAATCGTACTTAGAGATTTTGTAAGGCTAATTGCTAATTGTAGTAGACAGCTTTACAATGCTGGGATGAGTATTGAACCAAAAACAGTTTTATGGGAGAAAGGATTTATTTCAAATTTAGAGATGCATGGGACATTCCATTAATGGTCGAAGAAGCTGGCTCCAGTGAATAAATCCAAGCAGAGAGAAAAGCCACCACTAATCCAAAATTACCAAAAAGCAGCAAGCACTAACTAGCAGCAAACAGGACCATGCCAGAACTCATATAGTTCTCTACACCTTTGGGCTGGAATTGGATCCACCCCCATACACCTTAGGGCTAGACTCTGGAATACTTCCTCAGTGACAGTTCCTACATCCAGATGGCTGGAGATCCAGGCTACAAGTTTAATTTTAACACACAAGTTGTATTTTCTAATAATAGTAAACTCTACAGTTTTGAATGGATTGTCAAAATTGCATGATATCAGTAGCTAGCTTGTAGTTGGTTTTTTTTAGCTAATTGAGAACCAACTGTTCTTCCTGAAAATCTTGGTTGGGCACCAGAAATCTGATTACAGAAAATAAAAAGATTGTGTCACAGAATCCATTATTTATCAAAGTGTTACTTATTCCATTTGTGGAATATGAGATGGCTTAAAGTTATACTTGACTCTTCTTCTGGATGTGGTGGTGAAAACTTTTGGTCCCACCACTTGGGAGGCAGAAGTCAGAGGACTGCCATGCGTTTGAGTCCAGCCTGGGGCTGCAGAGTAAGTTCCAGGTCAACCTGGGCTAGAGTGATACCTTTCCTTAAAATAAACAAATAAATAAAATGTTTGTGTGTGTGTGTGTGTGTGTGTGTGTGTGTGTGTGTGTTTGTGTGTCTATGTGTGTATTTAGATTTAGGAAGAGAGATCAATAGAATAGTGTTTGCCTATCATACTCAAAGCCCTGGGCTTGATCCTTAGCCCAGCAAAAACTAAAACAAAATGTATTTATTTAACTAAAGGTGTATTAGAAAATGAAAAAGCAGATCACCTTTGTTATTTGCCTTTGTATATTAAGAGCTGACAGGGGCTGCAGTGTCTTCTTGGAAGTCCTTTATCTGCAAGGCTGATCAAGGGCAGGAACCAAAGGAATATTCAGAAAGTTGAAGGATCAGATATGGAGGTAAGCTTTGGGAATTCTTACCCAGGGCTCCTGAACAACAAACTTAATAATCACTTTAACAGAGCCATGTATTCCACAAATTTTCTGTTGCCACAAATTTCCTGTTGCATAATGCTGCTTACAGAAAGTGCTTCCTTATTAGATGGGAACAATGTCTGAATTATCTCATCAGGAAAATCTGTGGCCTATCTTCCTGTAACTTTTCATAATACTCCCAACCACTTAATACACTGAATGAAGCTAAGAGGTTATCATATAACCCGATCAAATTAATATATTAAATTGAAATCAAGGCATTAACAAGGCATTTCATTTTAATGCGTGCACACACACACACACACACACACACACACACACTCCACTTGTCACAATCCTTACATACCTCTAAAATGGTTTATTTGAGCATGTTTCCATGACCGAATCCATGTAGCCTTTCATATCACAAGATATCCTCATGGAAAAAAGTGACTCATAGTTTTAGTTCACTAAAATATGATCAACTACAGAGGACCTAGGAGGGAATTTGTAATCAGGCACTGAAAATATTTCTGATGCCTAAATCATAAGAATTAGTCTTTATTAAAATCTGTTATTTTTCTAAAACATTCAGCATATTAGAGAAAATGACTATTTTATAACACTCAAATATTAATGCTTTATGGAATATTTAACTTATAGTTAAATAGTTATAACTTATAGTTATAGGAACTAATACTTTTTTATAATTATGTGGATGGAAGGGTAATGAGACTCCTGGATATTGGGGAGAACAAAAATGGGAGGAACAGAAAGAAATGTAGCAGCAGTTCTGGGTGCTAATTCCAGGGAGTATCCAGTGGCCACATTTCCTCAGATTACCATGGGAATTCAACTACATTTTAGAAGGAAATGGAAAACTCAAAGTTGATCCAGCCACTTAAAAGCGGTTACATTACCCAAGACTACAGTTGATGGGGAGGCCAAGATGAAATACAAGGCTGTCAGATTTCAGAGAACCTTTCCTACCATCATACTACACTGTGATTGGTGACTGCTTTCTTTCAAAGCTCTCAGAGAATTTCCATACAAATTGTCCTTTGCAGATTTTTCACAACCCAGGTTTTCTTCTGAGTTGCTTTGAGAACTGATCCTGTTACAGGTAATGATTTAGTTGCCTCTTTCCTTTTGTAAAATTCATCTTCTTCCTATTGTTAACTGTTCAGAGAGCCACAACCTTCTATGGTTTGAATACCCTTACAAAAATTGCACAAATCTGTTGATATTGTAAAAAGTGAGTTCTAGTAATTCAAATATGAATTATGAGCCTTATCTGTGAAATATCCAAAATCAAGAAACCTGGAAGCCCATCATAAATGAGCATAATACAGCACAATCAATCAACTTTTGCTCCTTTTGGGTGCAGGTTCACACTAATATTGCCTTCTATCTTTAGCACTGCTCCCTTCTGTTTTACCCTATTATGAAGAATTTACTCAGAAGTATGGGAAAACCAGGCAATTTCATTTGCATTTTGCCTCTCTTGGTGCAATCATAGCATTTATTCTACCTGAGCCACCCTCCTAAGAACTAGAACCTATGAATACAAATAATAGCAATTTGATAGTTTCTATAAAATTAACCATGCATTATATTATTATATATTATATAATATTATACATATATATTATATATATTATATATGTATTATATATATGTATATGTGATATATATAATGGCATATATAACATATATATTATATATAATTATATATAACAATATATATAATCATATGATCCTTGACACATAACAAATAAAACACATATGTAGCCAATATATCTACTTTTAATATCTAGAAATGCTTCTTCCTCATTCCTTTCTGTGATACTGGGGACAGGAAACAGGGCCCTGCACATGCAATGCAAGTACTCTAGCACCTAGATACAGCCTAGCTATACTTTTTGACTGACAATCTTGTAGCACTGTCCCTCCCTGTGATCTTTATGACTTATTTCTTTAAACAGAAATAGGTTCTGATTATAGTACTCTATTATAATACTTTCCTCCTTTATGAATTTTCAGTGACCATAACATATTTGAGCAAAATTCAGGCAAAACAATACCTAGAATGTTTTAAATTGCATAATGCTTCTGTGTAATGCAGCATATTAATATGTTCCCACTAGGATTTTTTTCCTGATTATAAATGTAATATAGGTTGGTGTATTTCTGGATATCTCCCTGGAAATCTGAAGAATGTCATTTGCTATCTAGTATGAATGAGTTCATGGATCTAATTACAAAATGGTCAAAGTAATTCTGTATTTTTAGTCTTATTATTGTTTAATAAAAAATCTATCCAGACCATGGTATTATCATTACAAAAAGGACAGTGGGTTTGGGGTAGAGGGATTAGAATGGGAGTTAAATTGTGAGACATTAAATATTTGGATAATAGAACATATAAAAAATTAAAAAAAAACAAGAACAAAACATTCTCTTATCAGTCTTATCACCCCAATCTAGAAAACAATTTAAATGTCACTGAGATTCTTCAGGAAACTCAACTTTAATAGCTCAATATATTGTTACAAATCTTTCATATGGTTACAAAAATAGAGAGTAATGCCTATCCTTACCCATTAGACACTTGTGAGAATGTTTAATTGTTGTAATTTTGGAATTACGTTTCCAAATTTTTCTACAAAGAAAGATTTATTTTAAAATATTATTTAATTGTTCATATTTATGAAGTTGATGTGATTTGATGCATGCACAATGGTCAACTAAGCATAGTGTGTTAGTTTTAATGTGAGATGTTTCCCATAACGTCATGTATTTGTGATTAAGTGGCTTACTCAATTCCCAGCTGGTTGCAGTTTGGGAGAGAGGCCTTGCTGGAGGAGATGCTTTACTAGGGAGCAAATCCTGAGGTTTACTAGCTTAGGTTTTAGTGGTCAGTTAGCTCATTCTTGTTGCTACTTCCCAGCTGCTTTGGCAAGATGTGATGCCCAGCCTCTGCTCTGCCATGCTTTCTCCACAATGGTGAAATTTACCCTTGATACTTAAGTCAACATAAACCCTTTCTCTTCATATGCTCCTTTTGGTTGAGTGTGTTGTCCCAGCAATGAGAGGGTACCTGTGATAGGTAGTTAATATTTCCATCTTCTTAAACTTATTTTTACCTTTTGATTAATGTTTAATAATTATCCATATTCATCAGGAACAGTGTCATATATGTACTGATCAAATAAGGGTAATTAATGCTTGCATTTCTTTATTACTACTTTGTGTTTGAAGGCTGTGATTTCCTTTCTTCTAGTTATCTATACAATATATCATGGTTACTTCCCTCCTGCAGAATTTTAGAACTTAATTCTAATATATACACTCATTGCACCTACTTTCTGAGAACTGTGAAATAAGAAAACATTCACCAGATATATAGAACAGTCAAATACTTTCCTCACAAGCCTAAGTACCTAAGTTCAATCCTCATAACAAGTCTAGCATGGCATGAACCTCTAATATCAGCACTAGGGAGTTAGAGACCAGTGAAGCCTTGGGCTTGCTGGTCAGCCAATTTTAGTCTATTTGGCAAGCTCTATGCTAATGAGTAGCCCTTTAAAAAACTGGATGGAATTCTTAAAGATTACCTACAATAGTGTTGTCTCTCTCTCTCTCTCTCTCTCTCACACACACACACACACACACACACACACACACAGAGAGAGAGAGAGAGAGAGAGAGAGAAGAGGGCACGAAAGAAAATAGTCAACACTATAGTATGATGTTTAGAAAATGAACTGTGAAGTTTGACTGTCTTGTGTTTCCTCTTGGCCTTCTACAGTAGTTTCAGTGTAAAATGTCTATCACAGACTCATGTGTTTAGACACTTAAATCCCAGCTGGTGTTGCTATTCAGGATGGTTGCACAACCTTAAGAATATGGAGCATCTCTGAAAAAAATGTGTCACTGGCAGAAAACCTTGAGGCTTTATATTCTAGATTTATCTTAATTTCTCACTCTCTCTCCCTTGTTCTCTCTCTCGCTCACACTTTCCCTCCTGTTTATGTGATGATGTGACATAAATTTCCTGTTCCTATCACTTTTCTCCACTATGGTGTACTCTGCCAAAAAAAAAAAAAAAAAAAAAAAAACAACTCTCCCTTTCTTAAGATACTTCTGGCTTGGCATTTTGTTCTAGCCATGAGAAAGTAACTGATACACCTCTCCAACTATCAACTTGTGGTCTTGGATAATTTACATTTTCATATCTGGTTTGATAGACCTCTTGTTTTCCATCTCCTAAAATGTAAAATGCTCATGGTACTCTGAGTGATGCTTTCTAATGAAGACTTGAAGAATTTGAATAGTCTTACCTTTTTGGTAGTTTAATATAATGATAGAATAGATCTATTTCTGATTTTGTACAGCACATCTTAACTTTATTTCCATTAGTGCTATACTTCCCCCAAATTTTCTAAATAACAGTTAATTTTCAAGTGAGAGCTTAATCTCCAGGTTGGGGGGAGAATTGTGCTTTAACTCATTGCAAATTTGCATCTAATAATACAACATTTTTTAATGATACACACGTTTGCTTTTAAGCTGAGGATAGCACATTCACTTAGAATTAACTGGTGTTAGAAGTATGCCCCTTCTAGTGTCAACATGGTAAAATTTCTCTATTGATCAAGTAGCATTCCGGAGGGAAAGTTGTTTCCTGAGGAAAAACGCTCCGTTATATAAACTGTCACATTCTTGCTTTCCTCGAGCCAAGAGTTACCCAGCTGCTAATTAAGCTGGGATGAATTAAGGTAAATTGAATCTGCCTGCACATCTGCTCCAGGTCTATAAACAGGATCACAAGGCTGAGCAGACCCAGCTCACTTGACAAGTATCTCCTGCAACTCCCAAAACAGAGCCAAAGAATCTTAGCAACTCACCTGATGGAATCATAAAAAAGAGAAAAGTAAAGGGAAGTATGCAACATAAGAATTTCATGTGAACAGAATGCCCAGTTGCTTCCAAAGTTAGGTCATTCTACCAAATATGCCCATCCATAAATATAAATCATTAGATTAGGATTAAATCATCCATACCCCAGTGACTCATAACTTGGAGAATTGTTCTATCACATCATTTCTTATGGCTACAGAAGGTATCCACAGAGTACAATGACATATTTGTTTTTCGAGGTAGGGTCTCACTCTAGCATAGGCTGGCCTGGAATTCACTATGTAGTCTCAGTGTGGCCCTGAAGTCATGGTGATCCTCCTACCTCTGTCTCTCAAGTGCTGGGATTAAAGGTGTGTGCCACCATGCCTGGCTCTGTGTCTATATTTTTGTTATTATTTCCTCTTAGTAAGTTTACAATTATTTTCCACATTTAAATTACCTATATAAATATTATACACACAAATACACTCATACTTGTGGTTATTTGTTTGAACTACATTTCAAGAACTGAAATGTTAATGATTAATAAATATTTAAATTAATAAACTAACTTATTATTGCTGGATTAAATTAATAAGCAATGATAATTAATGCCAACTTTTCTATCACATATATATCATTAATGTACCAGGAGTATTTTTAATTTATCTGTTAATTGATATCCACAAATTTCTTCTTGTCATTCTTTTCTCTCCCTTCTATTTCTTCCATTCCCTTTTCCCTTCTCTACTTGGTAGTTTTCTCTGTCTTTTACATAGTAGGATTCCATTAGCTAAGATGCCAGGGGTTTTTGAAACCACTTTGGAAATCAGTGAAGAGTCTTGTTAAGTGAAGAAGGTCTGTGTGTCTTTGCGGTACTGTTTTTAGACCAGGAACAGATGTGCCAGTAAATACAAATGATCTGAATTATGATTTCAAGATACATACATAGGGATCTGGGAGGATGGCTCATTCATAAAGCACTTACTTTGTAAGCATGATGATCTGAGTTTAATCTCTAACCCACATTAAAAGAAAAAGCTGGGCTTGATAGCTCATGTTTATTATTCCTGCCAGGGTTCTCTGGCCAGCCAGTCAAACATAATTAGGTGAGTTTTAGGCTACTGTTTCAAAAAAAGTACATGTGGAATGTGCCTGAGAAAGGACTATTGATATTGTTTTCTGGCCTTTGCACATGTATGTGTAAGCACATGCATATATACCTGCACATGTGTTTCAATCAATTTATTCTAGTAATCAAGTATTAATGGATGTGTCAGGATCAGTGTAAGAAAGACATGAGTATTTTACAAAATGGTTTTCTGCCCAGTTTGTGTCTTCCCTGATAGCCTAGCTCCCCCTTGCCTAGCTAACTTACTCTTGTTACATGTGATGCCAAGGCTCTGCTCTGCCATGCTTTCTCTACCATGATGAAAATTCCTTTCAAAATTGTAAACTTGCCATGTGTGTTGATGCATGCCTTTAATCCCAGATCTTGGGAGGCAGAGATAGGAAGATAGCCATGAATTTGAGGCCACCCTGAAACTAAATAGTAAATTCCAGGTCAGCCTGGGCTAGACAGAGCAAGACCGTACTTTGAAAAAAGAAAAAAATCACAGAAAAAATTCTAAAGTTGAAATAATCCCTTTCTTTCTATATGCTGCTTCTGGCTGGGTGTCTTGTGTCAGCCATGAAAAAGTAACTGCAAGGCTACAAAGATGACATAGTGGTTAAGTCACTTTCCTGCAAAAACTAACAACACAGTTTCAACTTCCCAATACCCATGTAAAGCCAGATGCAAAAACTGGCACATGCATCTGGAGTTCATTTGTAGCTGCTAGAGGTCCTGGTGTGCCTATCCTCTTCATATGTCTCTCCTCCTCTGTCTCTCTCTGCTTTCAAATAAAAAATAAATAAAATAGTTTTATGAGAGAGAGAGAGAGAGAGAGAGAGAGAGAGAGAGAAGAGAAGAGAAGAGAAAGAGACAGAGAGAGAGAATTGGTGAGACAGGGCTTCCAGCCACTGCAGTTGAACTGCAAGCATGTGTGCCACCTTGTGCACACGTGTGACCTTGCACATGTGCCACCTTGTGCATCTGGCTTCTGTGGGACATGGCGAGTCAAACATGGGTTCTTAGGCTTTTAAGGCAAGTGTTTTAACTGCTAATCCATCTCTGTAGCCCCAAAACATATCTTTTAAATGTAACTGCAGGAAGATTCAATTAAAAATATCCCCAGTATATAATCCACAGGCCAATAGTAGACACATTTGTTTCTCAAAAATTGTGGCTCATGAATATATAGGATTAGAAGATCTGGGCTGGAGAGCTGACTCAGCAGTTAAGGGATTTCCCTGCAAATGCCTGGGTTTGATTTCCCAGTACCCATATAGAGCAGGTAGGTACCCAAAGTGTCACATGCATTTGGAGTTCCCTTGAGTGGCTGGAGACCTTAGTGTTCTCTCTCTCTCTCTCTCTCTCTCTGTTTCACACTCTTCTGTGTCTGTGTGCAAATAAATAAATTATTTTTTTAATAAAAGAAGATCTGGAATATGTCTTCCTCCTGTAGGGAGTTGAAATGTTGATTAACCTCTAGGATAAGAGAAATCTTTTGCTGAAAATTCTGCTCATGGCGTAGTTCAATATTTTCAATGCCTGTTTGATTAAGGGAACTTTCTACATATAAGCCTTAATGATAATTCACAATAGGGTTTGAAGAAATATTCTTCATGCAATGAAAAATCTGTAGTTAGCCCATTTTCTACTTTTCTATGACATAAAACTTGAAACTAGTAATTTATTTTTTAATTTTTTTGTTTATTTATTTATTTATTTGAAAGTGACAGAGAGAGAAAGAGGCAGATAGAGAGAGAGAATGGGCGCACCAGGGCTTCCAACCACTGCAAATGAACTCCAGATGTGTGCGCCCCCTTGTGCATCTGGCTAACTTGGGTCCAGGGGAAACGAGCCTCGAATGAAGTCCTTAGGCTTCACAGGCAAGCGCTTAACCGTTAAGCCATCTCTTCAGCAGAAAACTAGTAATTTATAAAAAAAAAAAAAAAAATCCTACACTTTTAAAAGCTTGGTGATCTACCATCAAGGGGCTTACTCAAATGAGGGCTGTCTTGCTCCTTACAGCAGGAGTGTTGTATGAGAGGGAAGCAGGAACGTGCAAGTTCTGTCTGCCCTTCCTCAGCTCATCATGGGGGAACTGCCTGCATGTCCTCATCTGACCCTAATTACCTCCCAGTTATCCAACATCCAACATCCAAATATCATAGACATGAAATTAATTTTAGGAGAAAGGACACAAAGCACAAAAACCCCTTGATATTGATATTGTTGTAATGAAATTTATTATCCTATCTCAACTGTGGAGCCATGGAGCAGAGAAGTGAGAAGTACTATATATATATATATATATATATATATATATATATGTATGTATATATGTGTGTGTGTGTGTGTGTGTGTGTGTGTGTGTGTGTGTGTGTGAAGTGAGAAGTACTATACTGGTGAATAAAAAGTTGTGAAATTTCAACACCCCTTTAAAAAATCCCTAATATAAGATCCACAAAACGTTAGTGATACAGATCAAAAGGCATTGAAGTAAAGTATACTCCTGGAAACATGTGGATTCCAACTCATCAAACTGGCGGCCAGAACACACAATGGATAGGAGCGTACACTATTAGAGAGACCAAATACCTCATTTAATATTATAAATCTTATAAACATTTCCTATTATTATGTGTTTCTATCATGTTGCTACCTTGAGAAGTGATAAATTCCAAAGATTTGGGTTGAGTCATAAGGTCAAAATTTAACAAAAGAATAGTGGGAAAACAAATGACAACTTCTTTGAAATATCTGAAAGAATATTTGCTTTAACTCACGTTTTCACACAGTACTAAACAAATTTTTATTTGATTGAGTATGATTTATTTTATTCCTGCACGTAGCACATTAAGTCACGAGGACACCTTGGTTATGGAGGTCAGGGTTGTCCTAGGCAGTAAGCAGAGGTAAGACAGTTTATTTCTGTTTGTTCCCTCCATTTCTCCTTGCGTCTTCTTGTCTTCTTTCTTCCTTATCTGTGCTAGGACTCCAGACAAAGCATATGAAGAACTCTTACATTGTCTTATTATTTCATAGATTGGTAATTTAGGATACTTCCCATACATTATACTCAAATTATTATTTTGTAATTGTCATATATTATCTTCAAAAATAATAGCTGCATTAATAAGGTCTTTTCCTCTGTTTATTTTTCAAATAATATATTTTTAGCGATTTCTTAGCATATTGTCTCAATTGTTCCCCCACCCCAAGTCTTATAGTTGGTTCTTAATTTTATATGTGTCAGGCTAAAACAGAAGGTAAGAATCAGAGGGCTAAGCAAGTACAGGACTCAAATCCTAGTCCAATCTACTTTTAGTTGCCTCCAAACTGCTGTGGCTTATGGGAACTTTGATAGTCTGACAGCCTCCCATTTCCAAGCCTCCATATAGTTAGTTTCCCCTTCAATTACTATGTCATTCCTCTCCCATACTCAGCCTCAATGCTGTTCTTTTTTTTTTTAATTTTTATTTATTTATTTATTTGAGAGTGACAGACACAGAGAGAAAGGTAGATAGAGGGAGAGAGAGAGAGAATGGGCACACCAGGGCTTCCAGCCACTGCAAACGAACTCCAGACGTGTGCGCCCCCTTGTGCATCTGGCTAACTTGGGACCTGGGGAACCAAGCCTCGAACCGGGGTCCTTAGGCTTCACAGGCAAGCGCTTAACCACTAAGCCATCTCTCCAGCCCCTCAATGCTGTTCTTCAAATAGCCCAAACATGATTATGCCTTAGGGACTCTGGACTTTTTCTTCCTGAAATGTTATGTCCCCAGAAATCTATCTTCCTTCTGCATTTCTGAGTACTGATCAAATGCCATCCATCCTTACCTTTTTCTCACCAGAAACCACATTTCCTTCCCTTCTGCTTATTGTCTGTGAATGTTCATCTAGCCACTAATATGCTTGAGCTTTCCTTGTTTACTTGTTTCACTTGATCCTCCCTCCATGACTCTATAAATTTCCAAAAAGCAGGTATTTTGTTTATTCACTAATGCCCTCTCAGTTCTTAGGACAGGATTTGCCAACTTTCACTTGAGTGAAGAAACTACTTATTCTCTCCTTGTTCTTATCTATCCATTTTATTTTACCATTTTTATAAGTTTTAAAATATAATTTTATGTTTATTATTTTATTACTATAATAAGAAAATTAATTTCTCATTACTTTATTGAACAAATTATCAGATGAAACAAAGTTTATGATGTATACAAAGACATTTGCAAGGAGATAAGCTCTCTCCAAATGGATTCCAACTAGAAGTCAGTACAAAACAGGAGAGAAGCCATTGCTTCAGTTTTCCCCTGCTTTTAGGATGAATTAGTACAATTGACATGAGAGAATACAAAAATTTTACATTAGCTAAATCATTTGAAAACCACCAGTTTATGTGAAATTGGATATCCAAAGAATGTGAGTATGTAAGGAAATAAATTAATTAATTCATTCTAAGGCTTATATCTAGAAACAAGTATACAAGGAGCACAGAAAATGGCTACACATGTACTGTATGGGATTAAGGCAAGTAAACAAAAAAGGAATATCTAATGAACTTTATGCCTCATACCAATGGGATCTTCTTTGTTATTAAAATAAGCTGAATGTAGCTGAAAGCCTTACTTTTAAAATGACTATACATCTCTCCTCCTACAATTCTCAAGTATTTGATGCTTTAAAAAAAGCTGTGTTTAAGTCATTTCTCTTCCTCCTTAAAAATTAGCTACACATTCTCATTTTCTCTGTTCCTGTGACAATTAATTTGGGTCTTCATCATTTGTAATTTAGAAAATTGAAAGAATTTTTCTTTTTCCTGCTACCTATTTCTTTCTTTATTTATTAGAGAAAGCAGGACAGGGAGAGAGAGAGAGAGAGAGAGAGAGAGAGAGAGAGAGAGAGAATGGGTATGCCAGTCCTCCAGCCACTGTAAACAAACTCCAGACATGTGTGCCCCCTTGTGCGTCTGGCTAATGTGGGTCCTGGGGAATTGAACCACAGTCATTTGGCTTTGCAAGAAAACACCTTAACTGCTAAGCCATCCCTCCAGCCCCTTCTATTTCTTAACTTGAAAACTTTGTTCTGGACAATAGAAATACATTTCTAAAGCTTAGCATCTATCTGCAGAGGTCTCTATTACCTGTAGCCTAACCTTGGACCGTCCAACAAAATTCACCCTGCTTCCTCATTATGGCCCCATCTGACTTCTCACTCCTCCCACAGAGTAAATACTCAGTGATTCTGGACTCAGTTCAGCAAAGGAGGCTGCATACATTGCTTATTCATTTCCCTCTTGTAAAATACTGGCGTCTCCTTTTGATACTCTCAAAATACTACACATTGTTTTTTTTTTTTAAGACCTAAATTGAATGAAGTCTGTTTCTTTTTGACCCCTTTTAAAATCATAAATAATAGAACCTATTGTTTCTTCTTCCTCCTCCGCCTGCCATTATTATTAATCATTGTTAATTATATGCCCTTTTTCTTGGACTTGTATTCAAGGATCACGCTTATTTCAGACTCTTTTTTTTTCTTCACAGTGGTTAAAATGTTGCCTCACATCCTTTTAGAACTCAGTTATAACTGTGGTGTGTCTTTATTTTTGCTACGTAATGAACATGCTAAAATCCAGCAGCTTTGTGCATCTCACTTATTACACTCTCAAATCCTGAGGTGAGGAATTCAGCACGGCACAGGGCACTCCCATCGGTGTTTCACCACGCCTCAGTCCTCAGCTGGGAAGATGAAAGGGCTTGGGGGTCTTCTTCAATCACATGTCTGCATCTTAGTTGAGAAGCCTCAAGAATTGCTGCCCAAAGCATTTCCATGTCACTTGTGTTTTTCATAACAGAGAAATATAAGGATTACTGCAATGGGGGGCACTAAATGCAAATGTTCCCATAAGCATGGAGAAAGTCCTGCACGCTCTCTCTCTCTCTCTCTCTCTCTCTCTGTGTGTGTGTGTGTGTGTGTGTGTGGTGTGTGGTGTGTGTGTGTGGGGGGGTGTCTGTGTGTTTGTGTGTCCTTGCTCAGAACACCATTTCTGCTCCATGTTATGAAGTATCTTAACCTGTGCAGGCTCATGAAGGGAGGATCTCAACTCTACAATTTCTGGGAGATAGGAGGAATCTCAAACAGTTCTGAAGCCATGTTTTGAAACTCCATGCTATCTTACATGTGTATCTTACATGTGGCTACTTGTTAGTTATAAAATGACTTTCTGTGAAGTGGCCATGCTCCTGTGCTTGCAATTCTAGGACTCTTACTTCTTTTCCTCTGTAGATCACTACTGTATTCACAGTGCAGTGAAAGCAAAGCAGCATGCACTTTGGTGTGAAATCACATATTCAAAGCCTGGATGTGTAACTTTTCAGCATATACCATGAGGAAAAATATCCAATACATCAGAACCTCTGTTGACTGAATTGTGCAATGGAGATAATTATGTCTCATGGAATGGAAGTAAGACTAAATGGTGCATACATGGCAAAATATTTGAAATCTCCTTTGTTCATTCTCCTGGAAAATCAATCCTTCAGTTGTCTTGAAAAAAAACATCTGGGATAAAAATCTTCCCCTAAAGAGATAGTTTTTGAATTTTCAAGAACAGGCAAAGAATTCATGCAGGGTATTATGCAGATGTTCCAAAACCTGGTTGTGTGATGATAGTTTTATGTGGTTGTAAAACAGACTTTGGTCATGAAGTGAGTAAACATCCAGAGAAAATTTGTGGGTTGGGCTTAAAATATGATTTATGTTATTCCCTTATTTTTTACCCTTCCAGTTTTTATCCCTAAAGACAATCACTCTAATTCTGTATAATGGCTATTCCCTTGGTGTTCATAAATGACCTGTCAGGCACTCTTCCGTGGCTGTAAAGCACTAGAGCTGAGTTTTCTCTTTGTTCCTCTATGAGATGAGGAGACATCAGAACTCTGGGGAAAGCAGCTGCAGGGTGCATAGAATGTTAATCTCAGATCACCAGGCTGATCAGGAATGCATGTGCCATCTAGAGACACCCAGGAGGAAAATGACTACAATTAATGTGACAGCTTATGATAATTTATGTTATTATTTTTTAAATTTATTTTAAGGAGATTGGTGACTTCATTTAAAACTAGAATAAAATGAAATTAACCAGTAAAGGGAAGACCGAATAATGGTTTTGAAAGATGTCCTTCAAGTGATGCTAAAACAGTCTTTCATTAATTGGGATTGGGTCTATTATAGAACACCCAAAGAAGCCCTGCTTGATTCCCCACAGGAGAGAGATTGCCTCCTAACAGAATTCATCAACATCATCAGCAAAGCCACATTGCTTACTCCATACACTCATGCATGTAATTTTACTGTGCTTGGAGAATATCCAAAGAACCCACAGACACATTTTATACAGGATATGTGCTGATGATATGCATGTATGTGTGATGTATGATGTACACGAAGATCAAGCTAGTGTTAACAAAGTGTTTTCTCTGTGTCAAGGTGTGTGTGTGTGTGTGTGTGTGTGTGTGTGTGTGTGTGTTGAAACCTCACAGTAACTTTAAGAAGTAGGCATCTTTACAAATAACAAAATTAAGACAGACAGAATTAATAACTTGTTCATGATCATTCAGATAGTTGGGGGAAGTACTAGGATTTAAATACAAGCAATGTGGTTATGAAAATGTATAAACTTCTGTTAAATCATATGCATGACCACCAACTTACAACAGTTCAATTTAAAGTATTTTTACTTTTCTTTTTCTTTAATTTTTGTTTTATTATTTGCAAGAAAAGAGAGAGAGAGGGAGAGAGAGAGAGAGAGAGAGAGAGAGAGAGAGAGAGAGAGAGAGAGAATATGAATAGGCATGCCAGGACCTCAATTAAATAACTTGAAATAACACTAAACAAGGATGGGAAAGACCTACATAACAAAAACATTAAAAAAAAAACTCAAGAAAGAAATTGAGAGGACTTGAGAAGATGGAAAGACCTTCCATGCTCCTGGATATGTAGCATTAATATTGTTAAAATGGCAATTCTGACAAAAGCAATATACAGATTTAATGCAATAGCAATAGCAACAAAAATACCAGCATCATTCTTTCTTCACAGAGATTGAAAAAGTAATCAAGTATTGAATGGCAGTAGGACTCAGTTATCCAAACATATCCTTAGCAACAAAAAAAAAAAAAAGGAAAAACAAAACAAAACTAACAAACAAAAAACACATCTAGAGGTATCACCATACCTGACCTAAAGATATATTACAAAGCCGTAGTAACAAAAACAGCATGATACTGGAATCAGAACAGAAACATAGACCAATGGAACAGAATTGAACATGCAAAATTTAGGTCAAGTAACTGTAGTTACTGGATCTTTGACAAAGGTGTCAACAATGCAGACTAGAGAGTATCTTCAACAAATGGTATTAGACAAATTAGATGACCATATGCAGAAAAACAAAATTAAACCCATACACAGAAATCAAGTCCAAATGGCTTAGAAAACCTCAGTATAAGGCTTGAAACTTTTCAATAATGGAAGAAAAAAATAGGAGGCATGCTCCACAATATAGAACTCGGCAAAGACTTCCTGAACAAAACCCACCATCCAGGAAATGAAACATGCACTCAACTAATGGGATCTCATGAAGCTAAAAAGCTTTTGCACAGACAAACACACCATAAGCAGAGCCAGTAGATTTCCCACTGAATGGGAGAAAGTCTTTGCCAGGTATATCCCTGATAGGAGCCTGATATCTAGAATCCACAAATAACTCAAAAAACTAAACAATAAAACATCGAACAACCCACTCCCAAAGTGGGGCAGAGAACTGAATAGGGAGTTCTCAGAGGAAGAATAACAAATGGCTAATATACACTTAGGAAAATGTTCAACATCCTAACCATTAAAGAAACACAAATTAAATGAATTATGAGATTCCACCTTATCCCAGTAAAAATAGCAAACATTTAAAAATCAAATGGAAGCCAGGTATGGTGGCACACACCTTTAATCCCAGCACTTCAGAGGCAGAGGTCGGAGAATCTCTGTGAGTTTGAGGCTACCCTGAGACTATATAGTTAATTCCAGGACAGCCTGAGCTAGAGTGAAACCCTCAAAAAAAGAAAAAAAAAATCAAATGCAAACAAATGTTGGTGAGGATGTAGAGAAACAGGATCACTCATTTACTGTTGGCGGGAATAAAAGGTGATACAACTGCTATGGAAATCAATATGGAGACTACTGAAAAGAATGAACATAGAGTTTCCAACAGCCCCTATAATTCCCTTACTTGTATTTTAACCTAAAAGCTCCACATCTCAGTTCAGAGATATTTGCTCAACCATGTTTATATCTACTCAATTCATAATAGCTAAAAACTGGAATCAACCCAGGTGCCCATCATTGGATGAATGAATAACCAAGATGTGGTATATCTACACAATGGAATTCTACTCAGCAGTAAGAAATAAATGACACAATGAAATCTGTACAAAAATGGTTGAACTTGGAACAGATCATACTATGTGAATTCACACAATCACAGAAAGAGGCATCACATGGTCTCACTCGTCTGTTGCTACTAACCTGAACCAGCTGGAGTTGCTGACATACCTGATTGCCATCTCTAGGTCTGGACAATAGGGAGGATAGGGCTTGGGGGAAGGGGAAGAATGGGGGGCACAGAAGTGAACCCATATTGAACTGGTACCATAGAAACTGATATCCTGGAAGTTAGACTAAAAGGTAGAACTCTCAACAGGACCTTAGGGGGAGCACCTAAAGCAAAGTGCCTTGAAGAGGGACTGATTAAGCCTAAAATTAAAATTTTCCTGTTTCTCCTTTCTTTTCTGTCTTTTATTTTCTCTTGGTGCTGACCTATAATTCCTTGTAGCAGGATGCAGTTAACAAGAAAGAAATTGAGGTCCTTATCTTTCAACTCTTGCCTATTCTCTGCTGAAGGACTTTCCCTATGTATATAAAATCCTGCATTCTTGGTCTCATTAATTTAACTCCAGTGTTGCAAGGAACACCTTCAAATACCTGCTTTATAAAGTTACTGTAAGTATGGGACTGGTGAGTCTTGAGGTGGTGGGGGGCTAACAGCATCTGATACAGTTATGCTGCTCCATTCTCAGTGGTCACAAAGATCACTTATGTATACTTTGGCTCTTTCTTTGAGGAATTGTTATTTCATAAATATTAACATCTTACTCATGCTAGATGCTTTTCCATGCATTATCTTATTATTCCTAGAGGGAATTGCATTTCCTCTGCCTATGCATAGCCTATGTCACAGGCCCTAAATAGTTTAAATGTATTGCCCAAAGACAAATAGCAATGAAAATAGCACTTCTAAGAAGCCTGAGGAATTTTTTTTAACTCATTTTTGAGCAAGACTTCACTTTCTTATCCAAAATCTCTGGTGGTATTTTGTGAGACCAACAATTTCATTGTTAAAACTATGTTTAATATCATTAAGTCAAATAGTGGAGAACATTCTCAAAAGTCAAAAAAAAAAAAAAATCCTCACTTAGAAAGTCCATGGTAAAAAAAAAAAAAAAAAAAAGAATAGAATTAACATCTGGTGATAGTTAAAGGAGGGCCTCTGGTATAAAGGCAGTGAGATGAGATGGAAATTACACTGGATGGAGGGATCGAGGAGGCAAAGACTTGTTCTAGTGTAGCCTCTGCCATCAGCTAGCTTTGTGGTATGGACTAAATCATGTGCCCAATTGAACGTCAGGTTCTTGATCAATAAATGAATCTCTTGGTACTAAAAGCATATTTTGAGATTCAGAGGAGAATTTACAATTTTTAAAAATATTTTATATTTTTCTTTATTTATTTGAGAGTGAGAGAAATAGGCAGGTGGGGAGAGAGAGGGAGAGAATGGGCATTAGCCAGGGCTAATGAACTCCAGATGAGGGCTCCCCTTTGTGCATCTGGCTCACACACTGGGGAATTGAACCTAGGTCCTTTAGCTTTGCAAATAAGTACCTTAACCACTAAGCCATCTCTCCAGCCCTGAGAGTTGACATTTAAGTAGTAAATTTCTACCCAGTTGTCTATGGTTATGTGTATTATAAAAGAATTGAGTATGATGGAATGTTCATATAAAAATCTCTTGAGTGGATATTTATACACAGGATATAACTCCATTAGAGAGCACAAGGTCACAGGTGATCACTAGGTGGCAGAATCACCTGGAGATCAATTGCAATGGCTGAGGCCCTGGTGTGCAAATTCTCCCCCCAGCCCCGCACCTCTTTCTATCACCCTCACTTTCTCTAAAATAAAATAAAGATAAGTAAAACCCTCATTTCTCCTATCATCTCCTCTCTGTTTCTCTCCCCTTTACACTTTCTTCTCAGTATAATTTCTACATTTTATTCTATAGCAGTTAAAGGGAAATAAACTGTTACTTTCTAATCCACCTTTAGCTATCACAGTGGCTTTTCTTTGAATAAAATGATTACTTAAAGTATACTCTCATTGGAAGTAATAATTAAATGCTGGATAATCTTGGGTTTGCTGGAAAAAGAATGAGTTTGAGGGCTGGAGAGATGGCTTAGCGGTTAAGCGCTTGCCTGTGAAGCCTAAGGACCCTGGTTTGAGGCTCGGTTCCCCAGGTCCCACGTTAGCCAGATGCACAAGGGGGCGCACGCGTCTGGAGTTCGTTTGCAGAGGCTGGAAGCCCTGGCACGCCCATTTTCTCTCTCTCCCTCTATCTGCCTTTCTCTCTGTGTCTGTCGCTCTCAAATAAATTAAAAAAAAAAAAAAAGAATGAGTTTGAGTCTTTCTTTAAGCGAGGGTTCTTGAAGACTAGTTATACACAAGGGTTTCAAGTTGGTACAATTTATTTACAATCCATCATCAGGCATGACATTTCAGTAGTTGATCATTTCACACACTCATCCACCTAACATCATGGAGAAACCAATTACAATTTAGTGGGGAAATCATCAAAATATATATCACATTTATTCTATTCAGAACCAAATTGTTTTTTTAACATTTATTTTTCCCCTAGTTAAGTTCCAATTTATCTTTGAGTCAGTCAGGATGACAGAGCCTCATTTGGAATCCATGAAGACAGCTGACAGAAACTGCATTAAAATGAGATTTTTTGAATCCAAAGAATGAAAGCTTTAAATCACTATAGGCAAGTCAATGGGGCAAGATTGATACCAGATGTGATTTGTTCATGTTATTAAGCAACTATAGCAGCCTTGAAGAGACCTTGTCAGTACATAGCTTCTGTCTTTGTAAATAAGAATAAAGTGAAGAGATCTGTTGTCTCGGATAAAAGCCATGCAATGTCTCAAAGCAACAGGCTGTATCATACAAGGAGAACAACAAAATTGAAAGAGGTCTTTGCGGTCATGTTTACTCAATTTACATATTGGGTATATGGGAAAGGAAAACTCCATAGAAGGAAAGCAGGTGTATTTCAAATGCATGAGTTCCTTCAATTAAGTTAGGTAGCCTAAGCAAGGGCTCACCACTATCTTGACTGACGAACTTAAGAAAGTCAGTGGGCATCCTGAGCATTACTGTGGAAAGCATTAATTCCGTGTGTGTGTGTGTGTGTGTAGTGTTATTCAGTATCTGTTCTACCTTTTGCTAGCATCTCATTTCTTTTGGAGTGACTCTTTCCTATTACGTAGTTTTGTTCTGTTTATTGGTACTGTGGATAAAGGCAGAGTCTTACACATGCAAGCAAGTGCTCTTACACTGCATCCTCAGACACTTATTGCACATGCTGTGGATGAAACTCTCAGTTCAGACATCTTGTCCTCCTTAGGGCATAGTGTAGCTTCTCAGTACCTGCTAAGTCCTCCAGCCTCACCCTACTGGGAGGCAAGCTAATAGTCAAAGTGTTAATGTGGGAAAGGTTGAGACCTGATTTATTCTATAAAGCTATGCTGAGGACACTCTCCATTTGTCCTGATTATCCAATCTCTAAAATCCCTCCTTCTGTTTTCCTTTAGTTCTATGAGTCATGTGGTAGCATTCTAATATCTAGTTATAAATTCATTTTGGTGGAATCTCTTGCTTGCAAACAAAACTTGCTAACATAGATTGTGCATATGAAGTAGATATAATTATACCATATTCACAGGATGATAAAATTACTTTCCACAAAAAAACGTATATTAAATCTTTCTTGGAGATTAATACTTAAACAGAACCTTATAAATGCTATATGCTTGGTTTTTAATCTTTACTATAATAATCATATCACTATGCTATGCTTTATTGGCATATTTGAGGAATGCCATGAGCCACATGCATACATTTAGAGATGCCCTCTGGGTGAGGGAAAACTTTCATGTTTTGATTTTTTTTGAGGCCTTAACTAATTTTTCCAACCACATCTTAGGTAAGGTCACCTCAGTGCATTCATGTATAAGATGGAATCTCCTAGCTTCACTATCTTATATAAACTAGACAGGTTGATACTTTCTTGCATCAAATTGTGGTTCTTTGTCATTTAACACGCCTCAGTATTTTATCTTTTTCTTTTCACATTTAAAGATAGCCAACAAATAGAAAGATGGTCATATCTTTAAGACAAAGCTTGGAAATCTCAGCCAAATGCTCAGGTATATTTCTGACAACTCCTTCCTACCTTATCATAAGACAAAAGTCATCTTGGGCTTTCTCTTACTGCACTAATCCCCCCGAGCCTTGGTTTGAATCCCCATAGTTTTAGTTAATTTTGGTCACTCACAGTCCAAACTTAAAGAACTAAGCAAGTCATAAATTTTAAATTGTGTGCCATCCTAATTACTGTGGTAAAATCTTTCACCAACCCTTTCTGTATCACCATCCTTAGTTGTCAGATCAATTGTTTTGCTCAGTGCAAGAGAAGTGATGCAAAGAAGGCAGCAATGAAGCAATGCTGCAGAGTACATAGGAAAAAACTCAGAGTATAAGTAGAGTTCAGTACTACCCAGGGTTCAGAAAGCTGGGTGTGGGGGGATGTAATCTTGAGACACACTGGTCACAGATAACAAGGGACTGTAACAAGGATTCTCTTCACACCAGCTCTGTATATTATGCTCCTTATTTCCTTCTGAGCCCCCAACAGAGGTGCCCTTAGAATTCATATTGTTTTCTGTACTTGGTTTATGATGATACATGTGTTCTCTGTGTTAGTTTTTATTGCCTATGCTCTTACCTTTCTCCTGAGCCCTTATCAACATAGTTGTTAATACCTGTATTTCTACCAGCTGTTGATGTCAAGTAATCTAGACCTTTGTCCATCCGTACTGCTGCACCCTCCCAGCCTCTAAGTATTATCCATCACTTCTGCATTTTGGGGCATGGTATTTGTTACAGCAACAATTTTTTAAAGATTTCATTATGGTTTAGGGATTGGGGTTAGATGTAATATTTTTAGGTTATATAGCTTTTAACTGTCTAATTCTTAGTTGTTTAAATCTGTACATTTTCTGTGCTGTTGAGTATAGCCTGGCTGAAGTCAGGATGTCTCTGGAGTTACACTCCCCACTGGGAGATCTAAGAGAAGGTGTTTCTTGCCTCCATTAGCTCAACACTGCCAGCCTGCGATGGCTGGTTGCCACATACCTCTACTCTGGTCTCTGTTGGTTACATTCTTCTCCTTCTCTTGACTTATCTTCTTGTTATAAATGTTATACATTTGATTGCATTTAAGATCCAATCAGATTATGCAAGACAACCTCACCATTTCAATATACATGGAGGAGTCAAATCTGCACAGCCCTCTCCACCACACCTCTTTTTGTAGTACTGGGGATGGAATCCAGACTTCACAGTCCTGCAGAGAACTTCATGCCATTAACATCCCGTCTTAAGCATGAGGACATCAGTGTGCTTCTGGAGCTTCTCCTTCATCTTACAACACGCTTGATCTCACTTCCTGGTTTTGTATATTCCAGCTCCAAGCAAAGTCTTTGTAACTAGCCTCAGGGTGACGTTGCAGGACATCTAAAATTTAACTGACTGAAAGAATTTCATGTAGGAGAATGCATATTTAAATTTTAAGTCTTGTTCACAGGACTTATGATTTTTTATTAGTAGTAGCTTTTAGTAGAGAACTAAATGTACACACACACTTTTCTGAGTTAATATATTATAAATCTTCATTTTATAATTTTAAATTTTCTAAAAATCACTGGCTATTCATTAATATGTAGTCGATCTTGCAGAAGTCAGTATATGATTTTATATGAAAATCACTTTTAATTTGAAAGTGATCAAACCAATTTCAATGTGAACTATAAAGAACTTAATACTCTACAAAATTGAAAATTTTCATATTCAAATAGTTTAAAGGAAAAGGAGATATAGTTTTCAAATTTGTTTCTCTTTAGATGGTTGACTTATAGTCTTAATATATTAGATATTAAATTGTTTATCTACTTTATTTTGAATTTATCTTCATATCTTCTAATTTATAGTCTGTACATCTGAGTTTCTTGACTTGTATTTAAAAATAAGTACATTCTTTTTTTTTTTTTCAAATTTTATGTATTTATTTGTACAGAGTGAAAAAGTAGGGAGAGAGAGAGATTGAGAAAGAGAGAGAGAGGGAGAGAATGCATGTGCCAGGGCCTCCAGCCATTGCAAACTAACTCAAAATGCATGAGCCACCTTGTTCATCTGTTTTACATGGGCCTTGGTGAATAGAGCCTGTGTCATTTGGCTTTTCAGGCAAGCACCTTAACCACTAAGCTATCTCTCCAGTCCAATGTATATATTGTTAACATAAGAAAAATGAACTTCTCATTGAAAATATAAAAGAAACAATGCAATCATGCTAACTTTCCACAATTATTTTCACATTTCTTGAATTTCAAAATCTACTAGGGATCACACTGAATTGGTAGCATAATGCTTTATTATGATCTCAAAAGGATACTTGCTTCCTTGTCTTTGATAGCTTCCAGAAGTTTCTTTCATTCACTGACGTTGGGTTCCATAGCCCTTTCAGCACCATCCCATTCTCCAAACTTGGTTCCTATAAGCTGTTTACCACATTAATGTTTTTTCTAACTCTGACTCTCACATCTCTTTCACAGAAAACTGTAATTTCACTTCAATTTTTTTCTTTTTCTTTTTTTTTCTTTTTGGTCTTACTCTAGCCCAGGCTGACCTGGAATTCATTCTGTATCCTCAAGGTAGCCTCGAACTCATGGTGACCCTCCTATCTCTGCCTCCCAAGTGCTGGGATTAAAAGCATGTGCCACCACACCTGGATCTGGAAAATTCTTAAATCTACATCTTCATTGCAATTTTCAAATTTTTTTTTTTTTATTTTGCGCTAGCACAAATGGCCAAAACTGTATCAAATGAATATGAGAGATCTGCTTTAAATTTGGTCTGGTGTTTGGAAAAACTTTCAAGTGCAATATGAGAAAAAAAAAATATGACCTTTCATTTCAAACATGCAGACTTATCTGAGATAGCATAACAAACATTCATCTTAGCTGCAAGAAGCTTCTGGTTTCAGTCTTACCCCTGCAGAGTCAAGACTGAGTGAGATAGCCATGCTGTTTAGATGAGTGGCAGGGTAAGAACGGGGCATAAACTCTTTGAGCAGAGGTATCCTCTTACCTTAATTAAATTAACAAGAGATAAATGACAGACGTAGACCAAGGTAAAGAGATGGGATACACTGATCTCCAACTAGCAGCAAGATGGTCATCCATTTAGTTAGGAATAGAATGTACATGATTCATAGACTTTGGGAGACAGAATGGCATAATATACACATTTTTTTGGCCAGTTAGTGATATTGGCCAACTCACTTTACCTCTGTGGTCTGTAATGAGCTGAGCTCACTGACTTCTAAAATCTTAACTAGCAATAATGCTGAAGGTTTAACCTTGAGGGTTACTGATGTTGCCTCTCTTGCTTAATCTATCACACTAATAGAAATATTAGTTGTAAGTTCTGGGAGAGTGATGTTTTTTAACACCAAACAAAATTGCTACTTCTCAGGAAGTGGTAGCAAAGTATTTATCAAGGCATCTTGCTTCTAGCAATAAAATATGTCAGCAGTGGGAGAAAAAGTGAATTAAACAGTTAAGCATTTTTTAATCTGAGGCTAAAAGATGTTTCTGAGTAGAGACTATTCATATTAAAGGGAAATTCTACTCTTCTAAATCCTGTCAGACATTACGTGCTCTGCACAGATTTTCACTGCTTGCATGACTTAATTTGAGGGAATGTGTGCAATTACTGAAAATGCTGAGTGATTTGGGGCTTACAGAAATATATTCTTTAGTGGCTATAAGAAATAAGAAGTTCTGCCTTAAGTTGTGGGGAGAAATGCACAGGTTCTAGAGTATCATTGCTTCAATACTTACTTGTTGCATTTCCTACATTATTTTATTTAATCAACCAGCAAGTGTTTATTGAATAGATTATGGTGCAGGCTACAGCAGATATTAAAAAAGATATACTGGAAGAAATATAAACCCTGTTATTTACTGTCACATTTAAAGCCACAACTAATGAGAAAAGCAGGTACAAGGTACTATTTGTCTCTTTCCGTGTCAGTTGAGTGTCCTCTGAAGCTAACTGCGATCCTATCCTATCCTAGTTATGATTGCAGCTCAGTAGTGTCCCACTCGAAATATTCATGAAAAATACATAAACAGTATCTGTACCAAACTAATATATGCTCCTAGACATAAGAATATCAATTCCATTTGGAGATGAGGGTAGAGAAAGTGATTTTTAAAAAGGATATATGAATTCTTTGTCCTTTTGTTGTTGTTAGTTGCTCTGAAATTCGGTGACAGGCACAAAAAGTCAACAAAGTCCATGCTTATTAAGCTTCTGCTTTTCTGAATCAGTGTCATTTTTCAATAAAAATAGTTGCAGTACACAGTGGCTATAATGGCATATTCATAGCAAAAAGTTATGCCCAATTAAAAACTCTAAAATATCAAAAGTGAAGGGAAATCACTTCTAGCTGGAGTAATGGGAAATTTTTTATGGATAGAACATTTGAACTGATCTTTAATATTTGTGATTATTTCGGAGATAAAAATAGATGAAGTATTTTTACTTATTAAAGTACATAGCATATATTCAGGAAAACATAGCAGTTTGGTGTGGGGTATGAAATTAGATCTTGGTTTTCACTTGGTCCCCATATTTTAAAATCTGTGTTTATGCTATTCATCTCATTCTTGTGGTCTTCTCATGAAGAAAATGAGGCTAAAAATCTATACTTCTTATAATTATTACAGTGTTAAAATAAGCAGCATGCACAATGGCTTTGTTATAGAAATAAATGCATTTATAGTCATTTAAAATTTTAATTTAATTTTAATAAGTATCAGCACTACTTTAGATTCATTTTTAAAAATCTTACCTAGCACTATATTTCTGAACATCATTTTAATTAACTGACAGTAGTAATTACAAGTACTATGAATTGTGAAATTCCTTTTAATTTAAAATATTATGAAGGAGCACATAAATACCATAGTATAAATCATAGCATCTCAAACTCAGAATGAATTATTTATTTTTAACAATGACAAAAGGCTAATTGAAAAAGAACAATTGGATTCCAGTGATATCGAGTTATTAGGGCAGATTTCTCAAAAGAACACCTACTGGAATTGCATTATGGTGATCAAAAGCATTGGCCCTGCCATACTTGATTTGAGCAAAGACCAGCATAAGAAAAGTCTGGTTAATCTATTTGGTCAATCATTTAGCCAACAATGTTCTATGAATATCTGACCACACTGGGGGAATCTTCTCATATCTTTGTTTTATTATTTGTACTTAATAGCTTTTTGCTGTCTTTCTTACTAACTAACCTCTTTCCTGAAGGCTCCTCTCCCTTCTTATGGAAATTCACCTTTACATATATGGGTTTCATGCTGAATAGCTGTGCTACTTATTTTTCATTTTTCCACCTTCAGTCCAGGCACTCACATATACTATTAACTCTTTTCTTTCCTGTCCAGGAGGCAGATCCCAAAGGCTCCCCTAATTCATACTAATCTTGATTTATGGCATCTCTGTGGGCTGAGCCTATAGGGAATGCAGAGAAAAAAGCTGGGGGAAAATGCTGACTGCAGGAGAAGGATTCATTCTCTCCTACTTTCTAAATGTTCTAAACTTAGCTCTTAGTATGTACCCTTTGCTGATAGTCTTTCCTCCATGGCTCCAGTTCACACTATGCTAGGAACTCTATTTGTTCTGTTCATTCTTCTTTGTCTCAATTTACTTGTCTCTGGATGGTTTCATAACTCTGCTCACATATATGTATGCAGTCACTTGATAGATAGTTGCTCTGGTTCATTTTTGTTTCCTGAGGTCCTTACCCAAGCATGATGCATAGTAGTTAAGTCTGTTATAACTTTTGAAATATATCTGAGACAAGCATAGACTTCTGGTCATGAGGCCATTCACCTAACCATGCTGCACCTCCCATGGAAGGAAAGGCAAAATGTTTCGGGTTCATTGGGTCTTTTAGGGGTGAGAAGACTCTAATAGACCTCCAGTAGGAGGGCGTGGAGGCACAAAGCAGGGAACCTGCTGATTCCCATGCTATCAGGAAGCCCACCAGTCCCCAATCCTGTCAAGCAGCCATCCTAGCCATAGTCCCAGCTGCAAGTTCCTCCTGCATTAACTGCAGGCAAGAGACTCAGGCCAACAGGCTAGCGTTCCCTTGGGGAACCATCACACAGGAAGCCATCCCACTTGCCACTGCCCCCACCCCTGTGCATGGACCCAGGGCAGATGGCTAGTGTCTGCCCCCCTCAGGCATTCCTGCCACTACAGAGTTCCACCCAAGAACTCCACCACCCCCCTACATCCATGTGCACACCCTGGCCAGCATTCTAGCCACCCCAGTGCACCAACTCAGGCCAGCAGGCTAGTGTTCCCCCAGGGGACCTCCACACTGGAACATCTTTCACTTCCACCCACACCCCACCTCCCTACATGGACCCAGATCAGCAGGCTAGCATACCTCCCACTGTCACCAGGGACTTCCACATCCCACTGTGCCCCTGTGGGTGGACCCAGGCCAACAGGGTAGGGCTCCCTGCTCCCTAGGCTCTCCCACCACAGGGAACCTCCATGTCCAGTACTTGCCTGTCACCTGACCCACAGAAGTCCCATTTCCCTCCCCTGCCCTGTTACAGGACCCTACAGTCCCTCCCACTGTCCCAACCTTTCACCCTTCAGCATCATGGAACCACAATGCATTCCCATCCTCCCCTCATCTGCAGCCCAGCCAAAACACCTGTATGCCTTGTCCAATTACCCCCATCCCCTGTCCCCTCAGGCCACCTGAAACTGTAATCCCACACCTTGATTCACAGAACAAGCCCCCCCATCAGGTCCTCGGCCTCCCACCAGACCCTCATAGGCTCTTTCCCTCTGAGCAGGCAGGGCCAATTGCCATCAGAAGCCTAGTAGAAACAAACATAAAAGGGAAAAATCACTGAAGGAACTTCAAGGGTAGAATACTGCTTCCTCCTAAATTAAATAAGACTCCTACACTGTGATGGGAAGACCACAGTGCAAAAGGAATAACATGAAAAATCAAATGCAAGTAAATTCAATAAGATTGCCCAGTCCCACAATGGATGTTTCTAATCAAAACATAGAAGAGACAATAGAATCAGGACCCAATAATGAAGGTGCAAGCTATGCAACCATAACCAAGCAAAGAGCTTAACTTGCAGAAAAGCAACAAAGGGCCCATAGTCATATGAATGCTGTCCTCCCTAGATTAAACCTAATAGATAAGATCCAGGAAGGGTTCCAAAGACAGTTAAATGATCTGAAGGAGATCAAAAGAGGACCTCAATAACCAGCTGGCTAAGCTCAATGAAGGCATAAAGAAATGCAAATATGAATTCCAAGAAGCATTAAGAAAATCAGAAAATGACTTGAAAAGGGAACTACACACGGGGTTGGAAACTATGCATAAAAAAAAGAGAGAGAGAAAATGCAAACCAAATTGAACAAACCCAAAACTCTATAGAAGCTATCAAGAACAGAGTCAACCATGTGGAGGATAGAAACTCAGACCTGGAAGATAAAACAGAAGAAATAGTTAGTGAGTCCAAAGGTTTCAATAAGTTCACAAATTTTGAGAACAGAACATGAGGGAACTGTGAGATACCCTTAAATATCCCAATATTTGGATCAGGGAATACCAGAAGGAGAAGGAATTCAGACCAAAGACGTGGAGAACTTATTGAACAAGATTATTGAAGAAAACTTTCCCACTCTCTCAAAAAAAGTCCCATCAAGTTACAAGAAGCTAACAGAAATCCAAACAGACTTGAACAAAGGAAAAATTCTCCAAGACTTATTATCATTTAGACTCTAAACATAAATACCAAAGCGAAAGTCCTAAAACCAGCTAGGGAGAAACAACATATTATTTATAAAGGCAACCCCATCAGAATTACTTCAGACTTCTCAATGGAAAAGCTGAAAACCAGAAAGAACTGGAATGGCACACTGCCAAATATAAGAACCTATGGCTTACAACCCAATCTCCTCTACCCAGAAAAAGTGTCCTTCATAATAGATGGTGAAAGTAAAATTTTCAATGATAAAACTCAGCTTTACAACTATATTAACACAAAGCCAAACCTGCAGGGAGTAATTCAGAGAATTCAGTACAATCAAATAACCAACCACAAGTGCCTACAAGAAGCAGATCACAATAACCAAACTCAGAGAAGACACAAAAAACCTACAAAGTCCAAGAAAATACCAAACCAAATAAACCATCACAGTATGGCAGAGACTAAATCAAACTTCACAGTTGTTATAGTAAATATTAATGACCTTAATTCACTCATCAAGAGACATAAGATAACTGGGTGAATCAGAAAATTAGACCCTTCCATCTGCTGTCTTCAAGAAACCTACCTCACCACTAAAGACAGACATCTCCTCAGGGTAAAAGGCTGGAAAAGGATATTCCAAGCAAACAGAAATAAGAAACAAGCAAGTGTAACTATACTAATATTGGATAAAATAGATATTAAACCAAAAGTAATCAAAAAAGACAAAGAAGGCCACTTCCTCCTTATAAGGGAATGATCCAACAATAGGATATCACAATCATCGATCTTTATACACCAAACATAGGTGCACCACAATTCATAAAACACAGCCTACTTGACAACAAAACAGAAATAACCATCAACACCAACATAGTTTGGGACTTCATAATCCACTATCATCAGGAGATAGATAGTCCAAACAGAATATTAATAGGGAAGTGAGAGAGCTCAACAAAACCATAGATCAACCAAGACCTAATGTACATCTACAGGACATTGTACCCAAAATCCACAGATTATACATTCTTTTCAGCAGCCCATGGAACCTTCTCTAAAACAGATCAGATACTGGGTCATAAAACCTGCCTCCATATATTTAGGAAGATCAACATAATTTCTTTCATGAGATTAGATCACAATGCTGTATTGTTAGAAATTAACAACAAATCATGCGCCATGATTCCCATCAGCTCCTGGAAATTAAACAACACACTTTTAGTAGATGAAATAAAAAATAAAACTGAAAAATTTCTAGAAATGAATAACAATGGAACATATGGTACCAAAACTTATGGGACACAATGAAGGCAGTCCTTAGGGGAAAATTCATAGTACTAAATGCCTTCATAGCAAAGACTTAGAGATCTGAAATCAATAACCTAACCATTCACCTAAAAGCAATGTAAAAGCAAGAAGAATCCAACCCAAAAAGTTTTAGATGGAAAGAAATAATTAAGACCAGAGCAGAAATTAATGAATTGGAAAAAAAAATTAAGAAAATTGGTGAAATAAAGAGTTGGTTCTTTGAACAGAAAAAAACAAGATTGATAAACCCCTTGCCAACTTGATCAAGAAAAAAAAAAAAAAAAAAACAGAGAGATGCTTCAAATTAACAAAATTAGAAATGAAAAAGGAGACATCACAACAGACATAAGTGAAATTAGGAGAATCATCAGGACTTATTTTAAAAACCTCTACTCTACAAAACCAGATAATATGGAGGAAATGGATGAATTTCTTGACACATACCACCTACCTAAACTAAACTCAGAGCAGATTAATCTCCTAAACAAAACAATCACACCCATCGAGATTGAAAAGGTAATCAATAAGCTCCATAAAAAGAAAAGTCCAGGACCAGGTGACTTCTCAGCTGAATTGTATCAAACCTTCATGGAAGGACTGAAACCAATTTTTCTCAAACTGTGCCATGCAATCAGAGAACAGGGAAAGCTCCCCAACTCCTTGCATGAAACTACTATCACCCTAATACCAAGAACCAGGCAGAAATGCCACAAGTAAAGAAAACTACGGGCCTATTTTCCTGATGAAGTTAGATGCAAAGATCCTGAACAAAATCCTCACAAACTGAATTCAACAACACATAAAAAGCATTAACCACCTTGATCACGTAGGCTTCATCCCAGGAGCACAAGGGTGGTTCAACATATGTTAATCTGTCAAAGCAATACACCATAGAAATGAGCTTAAACAAACAAACCACATGATCATTTTGATAGGTGCAGAAAAGGCCTTTGACAAAATGCAACATCACTTCCTTGTCAAAAAGGAAGAGAGAACAGGCATGGACAGTTTATGTTGCAATATAATAAAGGCTATATTTAAAGCTCCTAAAGCCCAAATAATACTTAATGGGGAGAGATTGAAAGAATTTCCATTGAGATGAGGAACAAGACAGTGGTGTACACTCTCACCTCTGCTCTTCAATATAGTAATTGAAGTACTTGCTCAAGCAATAAGACAAAAGTAAGAAAAAAAAGGATGCAAATTGGATAGAAGTAAAGTTAGCCCTATTTGCAGATGACATGATTCCATACATAAGAAACCTGAGAACCTAGATCCCAAATTTCATAAAGGTGATTAACTCCTTCAGCAAAGTAGCAGGATAGAAAATCAATGCACAAAAATCAGTAGCCTTTCTATATGCAAAAGACAAACGTATAGGAAAGAAATGAGCAACATTGTCCCATTATCAATAACAACAACAACAATAAAAAAATACCTTGGAATAACATTAACCAAGGATGTGAAAGACCTATACAATTAAAACATAAAAACACTCAAGAAAGAAATTAAGGAGCACCTGAGAAAATGGAAAGTCCTCCCATGCTCCTGGATAGGCAGAATTAGCATTACTGAAAATGGCAATCTTACCAAAGGCAATATACAGATTTAATGCAGTGCCAATAAAAGTCCCAACATTTTTATTCACAGAGATAGAAAAAAAAATGATCTCAAAATTCACATGGAATAGCAGAAGGCCTTGGATATCCAAGCATCCTCAGCAAAAGAAACATCTCTGGAGGCATCACCATACCTGATCGAAAGCTATATTACAAAGCCATAGTAATAAAAACAACATGGAACTCGCATAAATACAGAATTGTAGAACAATGGAACATAATTGAGCACCTAGACTTTGGGTCAAGTAACAACAACTACTACTTGATATTGACAAACGCCCTAGCAATGTTGGCTAAAAAAGGACAGCATCTTCAACAAATGGTGCTGGAACAACTGCATATTCATATGCAGGAAAATGAAAATCAACACATCTCACTATGCACAAAAATCAAGTGCAAATGGATCAAAGACCTCAATATAAGATTAGAAACTCAGCTACTACTGAAATAAAAATAGGAGGAACTTTCCATGATATAGGAATGGGGAAAAAATTCCTGAATAAAACCCCAGTAGCTCAGGAACTTAAACAATCACTCAGCCATTGGGATCTCATGAAGCTGAAAAGTTTATACATAGACAAACATACATTAACCAGAGCCAATAGATTACCCACAGAATGGGAGAAAAGTTTTGTTGGCTATACAACAGACAGAGGCCTAATTTCTGGAAACTACAAAGAACTCAAACACCTAAGCAATGAAAATTCAAACAACCCACTCACAAAATTGGGCAAAGAACTGGACAGGGAGTTCTCAGAGGAAGAAATACAAATGGCAAGCACACTTAAGAAAATGTTCTTCATTCCTAATCATCAAGAAAATGCAAATTAAAACAACCGTGAGATTTCACCTTACCCCAGTAAGGATAGCAAACATTAAAAACTCAAATGAAAGCAAATGCTGGTGAGGATGTAGAAAAATAGGAACCCTCATTCACTTTTGGTGCGAATGTAAAATGGTACAACCACTATGGAAAGCAATATGAAGACTCCTAGAAAGGTTGACTATAGAGTTACCAACAGACCTAGTTATTTCCTCACTGGGCATTTAACATAAAAGTTCTATGCTTTAGTTAGAGAGATTTGCATATTTGTAGCTGCTCAATTCATAATAGCTAAGAGCTGGAATCCACCCAAATGTCCATCATTGGACAAATGGATAACTAAGATTTGGTATGTCTACACTATGGAATTCTACACAGCAGGAAGGAAAAATGACAAAATGAAATTTGAAGAGAAAAAAGAAAAGAAATGTAAGAACCTGGGACAGATCATTCTCAGTGAACTCATCCAATCACAGAAAAATAACCATCACATGTTTTCACTTATCTGTGGCTCCTAACCTGAATCTGCCCCAGATGCTGAAATACCTAATAAGCACCTAGAGGACTAGAAAATAGGGAGGATGGGGTGGGCGGGGAGGGTAAAAGTGGGGGTGGGGGATACAAAATTGGACCCAAATGTCAATGGTACCTTAAAATTGTATATCCAGAAAGACAAGTTAAATGGTTTAACCTTCAGGTCCTTATAGTAAACACCTGAATCATAGGGTCCTAGAGAAGGTATGATGACGACTAACTAATCTCCTGCTTCTCTCTCTATCCTCCTCTTCTCTGTATTCTTTCTATCTCTTTTATATAACTTTTTTTTTCTTCCTTCTTTTCCCTGGTGGTTGCCTGTAACCAGAGTACCAGCATGTGATTAACAGCCACAATGAGCTGTTGATCAGAGAGACCTACAAGGTTTCCCAAAAGAAGACAGATTTCTACAGATTTCTATCAGAGTACTTGATGACCCACCAAAGGTACTAACCTATTGCCTAAGACACCATATGCTATTGGTACTGAACATGGAGTGATCTGGCTAGAATCTGAAAGAGAGTCAGTCCCCAGACAGCTCGTCTAGTGCCAGAAGGTGCTACATGAGCAAGTGGGGGAAAATGACCAACATCTGTCCAAGCAACTTGTGGTCTAAGCTACTCAGTAGCAAACAATCTGATATGATGCTCACACAAGTGCTGTAGTGTCACACAGCCATAGTGGGTAACCAACTGCTCTTGATTTGGCTAACTGATCTGTGCAGTGGAACCTAATCTATAGCTGGAGCTGGTAAACAAGTCAGAACCATATTAAAAAACTAGCCCACTCTCCATTATCAAGCTCCCACCAATTGTGGGCTATAAGAGGACATACACATATTAAATTTTCTCTAAAATAATAATGATCATCCCATTTATCTGGTGCTGACTTCACTCTCTGTTGGAGAATTTGCTTCACTTTTTCAGATGGATGCAGATCCTAGGGAGGGTATCAGCCCATCACAACTCACTCAATAGGGCCCCAGCTGAAACCAAGAATAATTGGGGAAATGAGCAAGAGTGCTGCTTTCTTGGTAAACCTGGTACCAGCACAGCGGTGAAGTAGATAGACACATAGAACACTCAACTCCTATGAAACCAAATATCCCAAGGCACAGGAGTTCCTAATATCTCATCACTGAAGTAGACATAAAATGGTCCCAAGATGGTTCAGGGAAATTTGTGGAAGAAGGCATGGAAAAAGGTGCGGAAAGATTGTTAGAGCCACATATTAGGACATTTGGCACAGAGACATTTCCTCTTGCCCTTAACTGATGGCTACCCCCAAAATGCATGACCCAAATTCCCCAATGAAGAGGGTACCTATGGAGTGGGGAGGACAGGAAGGAGGCCAAGGATGGTACCAACATGGTTGTATACACACTGTGTACATAACTATTAAAATAAATTAAAAATTGAGACAAGCAATCACAGGAAACAACTTAGTCACTCAGTATACTCTTGATTTGGACAACAAGCAGGTCCTTTTTCTCACAATGAACTTAGAGACTGGTAAACAAACTGGGACCCCTCCCCCCGTATGGAGGTTCCTGTACATCCCACTCCAAACAATGCGATTAGTTCTTCCTCCCATACTAACTATTGGCAACTCCCCTTCTGTGGTCAATATATATCTAAGTATGTTCTGAGATATATCTTAGGGACAAGAACAAGAAGGGGTCATCCAGCCTGCACTGCTTTGGAGTACAGGAATCCTAATGAAACCTGGATCATCTAAGCTAATTTTTAGGGCGTCCTCTATTTAAAGCTTCCATTGCAGTAGAGAAACTTACATAACCGAAGTAGGTCAATCAAAACAAAGGACCACCCAAACTATGCCCCCTATTAACCAGCTCATCTTTTCTCTTAGTCCCAATAAAAAGATCCCCAGATATACTAGTTTAAGGTGACCACTGATTTCTTATAGCCTATTTCCTCATTATTTTTTCTTTTTTATTTAAATTTTTGTTTATTTTTATTTATTTATTTGAGGGTGACAGACAGAGAAAGAGGCAGATAGAGAAAGAGAGAATGGGCATGCCAGGGCCTCCAGCCACTGAAAATGAACTCCAGATGTGTGCGCTCCCTTGTGCATCTGGCTAATGTGGGTCCTGGGGAATCGAGCCTTGAATCAGGATCCTTAGGCTTCACAGGCAAGTGCTTAACCATTAAGCCATCTCTCCAGCCCATATATATATATATTTACTACTTAAGTTTCTTGTGGCTTTACTTTCTGTGTGTGATTTTTCTGATTGTTTGACTAAGAGTTAAGAACCTGAAAACACCCAGACAGAGACACAGGCAACAACAATATGCTGAACTAGTGAAATATGCAAATTTTCTAAGAAAGGAGTTTTTGATAGAATTCTATTCTTGTATAGAACAGTGCCTAACATGCAGCAGGATTAGATAAATTCTTCATAAAGCACACAAATCAATGCTATCCATATGTGTATCTACATATGGCCTTTTCCAAAAATTTTTTAAAACTATTAAAGAATTTAAGTTTAAACAGATTATGCAGAACACTTTATACCCAGCAGTAAATGAAAAATAAATGCTGTGTATGTTGTTTAATGCAGCAAGGATTAAGAGGAAAACAAAGTAACAGCTAGGTTATTTTAAAGTGCTGAGAGTATGTCTCAAGGCTATTTGAAAGATACACTATGCGTTTGAGAGAGGTTGAGGTTAGTTGAGCTGGTTCAGCATCCTGGACTCTATGTTCTTATAAGAGGACATGAAACCTATTGAATCCTCATGTTTTACCTGTGAGCAGATACAGACCTGCCTCTAGCTTTTGGCAGGATGTGTAACCCCAACTGTGTCAACTTTGCACACACTGGTTCATGAACGGAGTGGCATAATTGAAAGAGTCTTCTTTAGGACATTCCTGTTCTCAATTCTCTCTCTCTCTTAAATAATCCTATTGTGCAAGTTGCTTCTTTACTTTGAATTCTTAAAAAACAGCATGGGACATGAGCTTTGCAAATGATGGAAAACAAGAGACAAGTCTATTTTCCTTTTTGCCTTTTCTACATGTCATATAAGTTTTCTCCATTCATTTATTCCCCATAATGCTTCTATGTCAAGTGAATTCTGCAGCCAAGAATACTTCAGCTGTGTCTTTTTGCAGTATTTTCTGGAGCATAGTGTGCTAAAGCTATACGTTACAATGTGGTTCATCCATATTTACCTCAATTTTTTGAGACAGGAGTTTTTCACTTTTGTCCAGACTGGCCTCAAAATCATCACGTGGCCTGGGCTAGCCTAGAACTTTCAGAAGTACTTCCCTAGTTTCCTGAGTACTGTGACTACAAACATGCATTTCAGTACCGGTTCGTTTCCTTCCATTTTATTTTCCACTTCTCTTCACTGTCCTGGTTTTTGCCTTTCAAAAGAAGCAACCAAGCAAACAAAACCCACATCTTACCCCTTGCTCCAACTCTGCTTTTAGAGAAACCTAGTCTAAATCACAGGCTCATTTCATATTGTTGTTAAGACTGTACAGACAGAACTCTTTTGCATAGCGTTATACCTGTAGAATGCAAACCTCTTGAAAAGAGAGTTTAACAAAGAATAAAGTAAACAAGGAAACATTAAAACAGGGAAGAGATGGAGCAAGAATTATACTTAATTACAGGGATTCTGTCTGAATTAATGTGCAATTTATTATGGAATATTTCAATTCTATCCCTCTTTTGTGCTGTTTAAACCTCTCTTTCCAGTGATAGCGACAGAATTCTGTATAGATATTTTAAATTTCAAGTGAAGGAAAACCAACTTTCTGGGTCTTAAACAAGTCTTATTGTTTAAGGAATTTCTACAGCCTGAGTTTCCTATCATCGACAGAGCATGTGGAAAGAGTGACTGAGACTAGTTGATTATAGTGAATATGAAGTTTTGAAAAGTAAGTTTCTTTCTTTTTGAAAGTGAAGAGAGTGATGAGGGAGATATTTCTGCAAAGAAGATAAGACTGAAAAAGTTATGTTTAGTAAAATAGATACATAGAAATCTGTGAGGTTTTTTTTTTTTTTTTTTTTTTTTTTTTTTTTTTTTTTTTTTTTTCCTTACTGAGAAAACAAATGATCATATTTAGACCTAGCCTAAGAGATACTGGATTTGTAGTTATGTTAGTCGAAATCCCAAATCCAGTCTTTCTGGACTAAACTCAGGATATCAGCTGATCTGTTGCTTTCTGGAGCCTCCAAGAGAAAATCATTTCCTTGTATTTCCTACATTCCAACATATTCCCACACTCTTCAGTTTGTGGCTCCCTCGCATCTTCAGAGAAGCAATGGTCAGTTGATTCTCTTTCATATGTCACTGTAGGTCTCTTCCTTAAAAGACCTGATAACTATATAGGGTACCAGATAATCTAATGTTATCTCTCTCCTTTAAATGCAAATGAAAAATCTTAATTCTTGGTGTTTCCATAGTGAGCACTTTTCTTGAAATGCAAAACAGCTACAGGCCCAGGGATTAGAGACTGGATTTTCTTACTCTGTTTAACAAAGTCAGCAAAGAATGATCCTTGAATATCCAGCTTCTTAGAAGAATAACAAATAATCTGATATCTATTAAAATGGATGTTAGCAGAAGATGGATGAGTAAAAATTTGTTCAATAAAGAACAATAGTATAGACCTTATTCATTCCAGATGTTTGTCAAAGGGTAGCTTTTGTTTTATTATTTGTGTAATCTAAAAGACTAGTCCAAATGTAAGGATATTTACCTATGAAAATATTTACAGACATATGTTACCATATAAAGTGCTTTATTACTGGTTCAATGAATAAAGATATTGTTGGGCAACAATTAGAAATTCTTCCTAGGATTTCCAGATCTTTTAAAAACATATTTTAATTAATTTATCTATTTACTTATATATTTGAAAGAGAGAAGCAGACAGGAAGAGAGAAAAGAATGCATATGTCAGAACCTCCAGCCTCTGAAAACACTCCAGATGCATGTGCCACCTTGTACATCTGGCCTACATGTGTCCTGGGGTATCGAACCTGCGTCTTTTGGCTTTACAGGCAAGTGTCTTAACTGCTAAGTCATCTCTCTAGCCCCACAAAATTTGAATATATTATTTTCATTAGAATGATTCAGTCCCTTGTCTATAACTGCCAAACAGATAGTAAGAGTTTTGACATGTGTCATGAGTAAATTTTGGATCAGCACATATGGAAACTTAGTGAGACTAATAAGACTTTAAAACGTGCTGTGTGCCAGAATGGGGTCCAGATAATTACAGAACAAAATAGGACAAAGAATAGCAACAAGTGATATAGGGTCTACTGAAACATCCCATTTTATAGATGGGAACATTTTATAAAGGCATATGACAGATGAATTGCTCATGTTAGCATCCATAATAAGTGGTATTATCAGATATGAGACTAAATTTTATACACAAATTTAAGATGTTTAAAAGATACAGATTTTGGATTAGTAGTTTCTATATTATCAGGAAAGCTAATATCTAAATTAAAGAATAATCTTTTTCATTATAAAGTTTTTATATACTTAACTTGAATATCTGTTTACAGTATAACAAAGCTTTCTGATGTAGGTAAAATTACAAGTCAAATTGACATGCTTTCTATGAACAATTTTATGAATTTTTATATTTATGAATCAATCATTGACCTACCAAAATGTTAAATATTCCATTGTACTCTCTGTTTTGAGCCTTGTGCCTAAATCTAAAAATTAAAGATAGCAAATGCCTTTGCTGTTGATACTAATTATCATTTAAATAAATTATTGGAATTATTTGTAAATATTGAAAATTTGACATTCTTCAAACATCTGCTAAATCTACTATGAGTTCGGCAAACTTACATTTCATCTCATGTAAAAGCCTCAGAACTGCATCAATGATAACATAAAATAGTACATTATTTTCCTGAATATAGTCTTTAAAACATCTCTATTTAAAACACTGTAATCAGTCAATATTCACTTTGGTAAAAAAAGAGGAAACATTAGCTGGGTGTGGTGGTGCATACCTTTAATCCCAGCACTCGGGAGGTAGAGGTAGGAGGATCACTGTACGTTCAAGGCCACTCTGAGACTACATAGGGAATTCCAACTCAGCCTGGGCTAGAGTGAGCCCCTACCTCAAAAACAACCCCCCACAAAATTAATAAAGTAAACATTACAATAATTCAAAATAAGTGATGGACTGGAGAGATGGATTAGCAGTTAAAGCATTTGCCTACAAAGACAAAGGACCCTGGTTCGATTCTCCAGCACCCATATAAGCCAGATGCGCAAGGAGGTATATGCATCTGGAGTTTGTTTACAGTGGCTGGTGGCCCTGGTGTGCCCATTCCCCCTCCCTCTTTCTCTCTCTCAAATAAGTAAATAAATGAAATATTAAAAAAGTGACAATTGAATCTTATTATAAACACTTATTAATTGCAATTAATATTTAACAGTTTGAAAGGCATCTGCTATGTTGCCATATTGATCTTATTGCATGTGACATGCTGCACATTAAAACTCAGCAGAGGTAAACTCTATGTATTTTGGAAATAAAAGGAGAGAATCTGATAAAATTATGTAGTTTTATTAATATTTGCTACACAAATAGTTTTTCTTTTAAAATTACTGATGAAATATATATGCCTCTGGAAAGAGAAATAAACTTTCTCCTGCCATGTTATGAGTTTACCTGGCACTGATGTGCTTTATAATGCCATGCCTTTACTCATCACCAGTTCCAGTGAGGGAAATCAGGCTATTTAGATTACTCTAGACTGTTACTAATGACATTCTAAATGAACAAATGAGTGAAGCAAAATCTTATTTCCATAGGTCATGGATGCTTGTATGGCACCTGTCAGAAATCACCTCCCCCTTCCAATCTGGAATGTCAATAGTGCCAAGATATGAAGCCGTTCCTTAGATCAATAATGAAAATAAAAATTCAGGTCTTAAAATATCAACATATTGACATGGGATAGAATAACCTTGACACACAAAGTATATAGAATAAACTTTATAAATACAAATAAATATATTTGAATCTCATGTATCTTTATTCTATAAATGTGTGTATGAGTCATCTTTGAAGGTAGTTTTCTTCCTTTCTTTCTAGTGCTGATTGATTTTGCAAGGCTGTATTTCACAAGGTGTTGTGTTCATCTAATAAAATATTTAAATGCCTAAGTAGAGTTGCTTAATTTAGTATAGTACATATGTGATTATACTAAGAGAATAATTTAAATGCAATGTAAATACACAAACATATATATATAAATATATAAAATAAATATATATAAATAATCGATAAATAAATTTTCTGTGTGTGTGTGTGTGTGTGTGTGTGTGTGTGTGTGTGTGCAAGGAATGGACTGATTATATTATTTAAGTGACCTGTTTGTTAGGAAACTTCAAGGGAAGATTTTGGGGCAAGAAGCAAGATTTTCAAGCTCCATACATTTATTCCTTTAGTTGTTCCTTTATAACTCAAGTAGGTCCAACACAATATCTGATACACAGAAGTCAGTCAAATAATTACATGCTAACATTTTTAGTTTGCTGCATAAAAGGGATCAACAGACAAAAATAGAGCAAAAAAAACCCCCTAAAAGTCAAAAACACAAATGTAATAAAACCAAAAATGAATAATGACAAAAACAATGAAAAGCTATGAACATTCTTTTAAAATAAAAATCACTTAATATTAAAGTATGGGGGCTGGATAGATGGCTCAGCAATTAAGGCACTTGCCTTCAAAGCCTAATGACCTAGGTTAGATTCCCCAGTAACCATGAAGGCCAGGTGCACAAAGTGGTGGATGAATCTGAGTTTGTTTGCATGGCTGGGGTCCTGGCATGCCCTTTTATTCTGTCTTCTCCCTATCTCCCTCTGCTTTCAAATAAAAAAATATATTAAATAAAACATGTCTCAAATATGTCATATCTATACCCATATTTTTGTCTTTTCTAGAAGCCTTTTTCCATGTTATGTGCTGAGCAATTTGCTCTATACTTCTATGTGTGCATGGACACAGACAGCGCAGAATCCACCTGATGCATAAACACAACAAATCAGACTCTGACCTGGGCACCCAGATCACTAGTACTGCTGACAGTGTTAGTCTAAGTTTTTCTATACCTTGATTATTTTAATTCTTATGATAACTTCACAAGTGCCTTAACCTTAACCCTGCTCTGACATTCTCCATCAGATTGGCAGTGCCTGGGAAGCATTCTCTTATTAGTTCACCAAACCTGACAGCTATGAAAGTTTTTCCACTACCTTGGGATACTCCTCTCTAAATATAATATATTTAGCTTTAGTTCCTTCAAAGGTCAAGACAAAATGTGCTATATATATAAAGTATTTCTATTAGTCTAGCTGTAAGAGCTCTTTTTCTGTGTATTTAACATTTATAAGAAAGAAACTCAATGAATCTTAAAATTTTGGTTAAAAGTTCATCTCAAGATATAACTCAGAAAAGCCCTTGGTTAAAATCCTCAAGACACTGGGTTTGATTCCCCATTGCCACACACACCACCACCACCACCACCACCACCACCACCACCACCTGTAGTAATTACATGTTAGCTTTAAGTTCTAGCATTTGGCAATAGGAGCTGGGATGAACTTGGTGGCATTTAGTTGTGGGTTGGTTTATTTATCATCTGTAACACTAGAGCAGGAGATCCATTAGCTAGATTGGATGATGGCAAATGTTGGGCCATTTCTCTCCCTCATCACACATTAGAGTAGCCCAATTCATACTGAACAAGCTTGCATCCAAACATCACACACAAAACCTTAGTGGCAGAAGAGTACTGCACCCATTGCCACCATGGCCATGCTCATTTGTGTATGACATTAGAAACATGTGATGGAGTGTGATAGTTTTAGGAAGAGGGGGAAACAGCTTGAGTAACTGGCCAAGGAGAGGTCAGAACAAGTCTGGAACATGTCACTGATGCAAAACCAAACATCACTGATGTTCTTTAATAGGAACATCCACTAGAAGCCTACGATGGGATCTTCATCATCCTTGAGCTGACCCATGACCATGCTGGTGATGCAGCTATCTGGCTGCTGAAGGTCCAGTACTACAGTGCTGTGCTGATTTTCTGAAATGGAAGGCTAGACAACTTCTCCCCAATGGCAGCTTTTTCCTGTAACTGCTATCCTTCCCACATAGGCATGATGCATCAATGTAAGTTTCATCTAGTTGAGTTCTGTCATTATCAAATACGTGATAGTAATGCTGAATGAAGCTGGATCGAATCAGCTTTCAAGTTGGTTTTTCTCCCATCCTGGAGCATCACTGTTTCTCACTGAGACCCATGTGGCTGACACCTAAACCACAAGAAACTGGAGAGGGTAGGATCAAGTCTAACCTAAATCTTCTACATCTTTCCTCCCTTCCTCTCCCTCCCTTCCCTAACTCTTGTATATTAGTTATCTTTTTCCTCATTTTCTTAGTGGGCACTGACCTGTAACTCCTAGTACCAGCATAGGGCTATCATCCACAATGAGCTTTTGATCAGAGAAACCTACAAGGTTTCCTAAAAGAATGACAGATTTCTGTCAGAGAACTTGATGACCCACCAAAGATCAGAGGTAAGACCCTATTGCTGAAGACTCCATATGCAGCTGACACGTAAAATAGACAGCATGGCTGGAAGCCAGGAGAGAGTCAGTCCCCAGACAATCAGTGTGTCTAGTGCCAGAAGGTGCTACATGGGTGACTGGGGGAAATGACCAATATCTGTCCAAGCAACTCATGGTCTAACCTACTTAGCAACAAATAACCTGTTGTGATGCCCACACAAGTGCAACAGTGGCACATAGCCATGGTGGGGAACCAACTGCTCTTGATTTGGCTAACTGATCCCCTCAGTGGTATGGGACCCATAGCTGGAGCTGGGAAACAAGTCAGAACCATATCCAAACATAAGCCCACTCTCCAATATCAAGCTACCGTCAATCATGGGCTACAAGAGGGCCTACACCTATTAAACTCTCTATTAAAAAAGTAAGGGTTATCTCATTTGTCCTGGTGCTAACTTACTCTCCATTGGAGAATCTGCTTCTCTTTTTCAGATAGATGCAGATCCTAAGGAGAGAGCCACCCTGTCATACCTCAAAAAGGCCCTGACTGAAACTAAGGAAAATTGGCAAAACAAGCAAAGGTGCTATTTTCCTGATGAACCAGATACCAGCGCAATGGGGAAGGAGACCAACACAGAGAAAAATCATCTCCTACCAAATCAGAGCCAGAGCCTCAGAGGCCCCCAACACCTCATCACTGAAGCAGACCAAAAATGAACCCAACATGGCTCAGGGAAATTTTGCAGAAGAGGGGGTGGAAAGAATATCAGAGCCACAGATTGGGTCATGATATGCAGAGACATTTATCGTACCAATAACTGTGGGCTAACTACACAATGCACGACCCATATACATCAACAAGGAGGGGCCATTGGGGAGGGGGTAGGTCACGGATGAGCCTAATAATGGTACCAAACTGCCTGTATTTGCTGAATAGAAAACTAATTTAAAAAAATTAAATAAATAAATAAATAAATGAGTTTAACAAAAAAGAGAATTTATAATGTTGCAAGTGATACAATCACTAAAATTATCTTTAAATAGGATATTTTTGAGTCAGTATTATTTGTCATGGATATTTCTTAGTGAGTGACTTCTCTTCATTGTGAACAACAGATAGGGGCCAAGAAAATGACAGTGGACTGCCCTCAATTATTCTAAATCAAAGATCTAAGGGGAGGATTATTACTAAAATTATATTTATATTTCCATATTACTTTTCTTAGAGACAAAGTTCTAGTATTTTAGACAGGATTGTTTTCTCTGTATGTGAGACCTTGAGAAAGAGGACAGTCTGCTACCTATGCAGATAAGTTAAACCTAAAATGTTGACTAAATCTATGATGCTTTAGACCCACTGTTGGTTGCAACAAAAGACAGTCTTAAAAAAAAAAAAAAAGACAGTCTTGAGGAACAAGTCCTATAGCTGGTGGAGTGGCATATGCATTGTATCTGTTCCAGAGTCATTTCTCTATAAACCTGCTGGAGAATGGAAGGCTTCCTGAGGAAGTCTGGCTAGGAGCAAGTTACAGTCACATGCTTTCTCAGTCCTTCAGCAAGACAATTAAACAAAAGAAAAAATCACAGTGAGGATTAAGTTGGGGGCACAGATGGATGTTACAGAGACAAGTTTTGTTCAAAGTAAGTATGGCAGTAGATTTCATGGGAGATTTCAAAGAAAATAACTTCCATCTTTGGTACCCAATCAGATTTGAATACTAGTTGTAGGTGAAATGAAAGTTTCTTCAAAAGGTAGAACTACATAAATAAAAAGAAAAGGTAAAAGAGGATAATTAATGAAATAACCTCTCCCATTGCCAGAGCTAGCCTATTTCTTCAGAAAGGGCAACTGCAGTCCGAATACTACCTTTAAGATAGCAGTGGCATCAACTTTCTGACCATTCAAGCCATAGGATTTAACTTTGGCAAATATAAGACAAACAGAAAAATGTCTTACCAGTTATCACCAAGGAATTTTCAGCTGGGATATTGAGGGGAATTAACACTGTTAAGAAAAAAGAGAAAACTCATTTAAATAAGCAAAATCAATTATATCCCCACTAATGAATACTGAATACTATGTGGAGACCCATGGATAGTAACGTGTGATCACTAGCCTCAGGAAACTTCAATCTCATGAAAATGGGGTTCTATGCCTTATGCTAAAAAGGTACAGAATAATGAGTTACTCATTCTCACTTTCTTTTATTCATTCTCACTTCATTATGAATCTTGAGTAGCAAACACCATTGATAACTTTCTTATGTTTAAGATGCTGTATTTTATAGAAAGAATTGCACCTTTTTTGTCAACATGCATGTCAGATCTTGTGGGGTTGTCAAGACTCCCACTGAGAAGAAATGTAAGTGCTGAATGGACTCAGTGGGAAACAACATACTAGAAATAGAACTTTGGGTGTAAAAATGGCAGCAGGAATAAACATACACCATGGACTCACCACTTGTGGTGGTTTGATTCAGGTGTCCCCCATAAACTTAGGTGTTCTGAATGCTAGGTTCCCAGCTGATGGATATTTGGGAATTAATGCCTCCTGGAGGGAGTGTATTGTTGGGGGCAGGCTTAAGGGCTTTATAGCCAGTTTCCCCATGCCAGTGTTTGGCACACCCTCCTGTTGCTATGGTCCATCTTATGTTGGCCAGGGGGTGATGTCCACCCTCTGCTCATGCCATCGTTTTCCCCTGCCATCGTGGAGCTTCCCCTCGAGCCTGTAAGCCAAAATAAATCTCTTTTTTCCCAGAAGCTGCTCTTGGTTGGGTGATTTCTAACAGCAATGCGACCCAGACTGCAACAGTAAAGTGGTACTGAGGAGTGGGATTGCTGCTAGACACCTGACTGTGTGGCTCTGGCCTTTTGGAGCTGATTTTCAAGAGGAAAGTGGCAGGATTTGAAACCTTGGCCTAAGAGATGCTTTGCAGTGCTGTAAGTACAGCTTGATGGTCTATCCTGGTCAGAGCTGAAAGACCTGAAGGCAGTAAGAACTATGGACTGTGAGGTTTGGCTTATGAGGGTGAGAAAGAGCTTTGCTTGGACTGGGCTAGCAGTTTGTGTGAGAAGCTTGCTCTTATGCCCATGTCCTGAGAAGTTGTGCAGGGTTGCTTTGCATAGAAATGAACTGGTGTGAGCAGTGGGAGATGGCACAGAAAGAAAAATTTTTGGGTGAACTGCTGCCCGTTCAGCTGCAACTGAGAGATTACAACCTTTGAGACTGGGCTAGCTGACCTGCGCTGGGGCAACAAGAAAAATGTAGACTCTTTTGAAGGGGCCTGAGTGCTCAAGGAGTGTCCTGTTCTTCAAAGTCTGCTTTATTCCCCCCTGGATTAACAAATTGGCACCCTACTTGGTATCGTGGAACATAAGAAATGCTGGAAAGAGGGTCATTGAGTTTGCAACACGGTCTTGTGTTTTGGAAATGGCCATGGGCAGTGTGAAGCGGGTTTGCTGGTTGCCTGCATAGAGACCCCATGGGGCCATGAGGATGAACCGTGGCTTGCAGTGGAGACCCAGTGGAGCTGCCGGGACCGTGAGATGGCTGCCGAGGAGCTGCGGCCCCAATGAAGTTTCCCAGGACTGTGAGTAGCCTAGCTGGAGGGGCGGAATTGGAATGCCAGAGACTTGTTGCTGGTTAGAATTATCAGACTTGAAGATTTGTCACTGGCTAGAGTTGCTGGACTTGAAGCTACAGAGTTTGATGTTTGCCCTGGTTGTTTTAAATCTTGTATTGGTTGAATGTTTCTTTGCTATGCCCAATGACATCTTTTGCAGTGTGAATATTTATTCTGTGCCATTATGGGTTTTTTTGAGGTTATTTTTTGGTATTATGGCTCAGTTAAAAGATCTTGAACTATGGGGATGTATGAACATCATTGGAATTGATAAAAACTATGGGGACTTTTAAAGTCAGACTGAATGCATTATATTTTACATCATGTATGGATATCAGTTTATGGGGGCCAGGGGCGGAATGTGGTGGTTTGATTCAGGTGTCCCCCATAAACTTAGGTGTTCTGAATGCTAGGTTCCCAGCTGATGGATATTTGGGAATTAATGCCTCCTAGAGGGAGTGTATTGTTGGGGGCGGGCTTAAGGGCTTTATAGCCAGTTTCCCCATGCCAGTGTTTGGCACACCCTCCTGTTGCTGTGGTCCATCTTATGTTGGCCAGGGGGTGATGTCCACCCTCTGCTCATGCCATCGTTTTCCCCTGCCATCGTGGAGCTTCCCCTCGAGCCTGTAAGCCAAAATAAATCTCTTTTTTCCCAGAAGCTGCTCTTGGTTGGTTGATTTCTAACAGCAATGCGACCCAGACTGCAACACCACTCCTCGCTGAAAGATCCTTTGTATGCTACAAACCTCTGCTGAAAATGTAGTGAATGTTTAAGTGACCTATGAACTGCTGTGTGCTAAACAAAAGGTAAGGAAAATCAGATTTCACTCTCATGATTTCAATACCATTCCTGTATGTGAGAAGTAGTGAGTCACAATGCCCCAGTGTCACACATGTATTTAAAACCAAAAATCCCAGCTCATGCCGTTGAGAGTAAGTGGTAAAAATATTAATGCTTCCTAACTTCAAATCCTTTAAGAATCTTTCATAATTTAGCCTAATTTATACTTTTGTTTTCATACTTAATAAGTCATAAAGCGCCTTGAAGGACTTAGACTATTCTATAGCAAGATGAGTTTCTTAAGAAGTTATATCTTATGACCTTGAATACAATTTCTACATACTGTGTGTTTAGAAAAGATGAGGAAATTAAAAGAGAATTTTAAAATGCAGGAATAAAACAAATACTGAAAAAAGAAAGGAAGAAAGAGAAAAAAGTAGGAAGAAAGGGGTTAGTTTCTGTTAGGAAACTGGAAACAGGAAATGAACAACTCACACAGTCTGGACTTGTGAAAACACGTGTCCTGCAGCGCTCATATCACCTTTCTACCCCTTACAGGACATGAAGTCTGGGTGAAAGGTGTAGAAATGGATTAAAAACAATGTGTTGCATGTAAAACCATGTACGCTAATATTACATGCTTTTTTGTTTATCAGGTCACTCACTTTTTACACTGTCCTCAGGGACCAAATCACGGAGACATTTAATGTCATGCTTTTGTACAGTCATTGTTTACTTGAAAGCAATGTTTGGACATGCTGTAGACAGTACCTTAGTTAACACTGCCTTGAATAGAGTGGTTTTGGATGGAAATTGATAGCAGACAAGCGTTACATGACCCCTTCTTTTTAATTTTTTTTTTTTAATTTTAGAGATGTAGTGAGAGAGAAACACACACACACACACACAGAGAAAGAGAGAGAGAGAGAGAGAGAGAGAGAGAGAGAGAGAGAGAGAGAGAGAGAGAGAATAGTGAGCCAGGGCCTCAGCCACTGAAATTGAACTCCAGGTATTTGTGCCACCTACTAAGCATATGTAACCATGTACTTGCCTTATCTTTGTGCATCTGGCTTATGTGAGATCTGGAAAGTTGAACACCGGTCTTTATGCTTTGTAGGCAAACACTTTAACCACTAAGCCATCTCTCCAGTCCTGTAATTATTTTTTTAGGACAGGGGATGAATTGTTGTGCCATGGCCTCCAGCCACTGAAATCAAACTCCAGGTATATGTGCCATCTTGTGCACACATGAAACCTGTGTGCTTGTATCACCTTGTGTGTGTAGCATACATGGGATCTGGAGAATTTAGCATGGGTCGTTAGGCTTCACAGGCAAGTACCTTAACTGCTATGCCATCTCACCAGCCCACATGAACCCTTCTTACAAGATGAGAATGTGGAGTCATAATGTTGAAGGGCTCAAAAGGTTGGTGTTGTCTAATGAAGGAGTAAGCAAAATTATTCTTTAAGTAGCTATAAAATATGTATTTTAGGTACAGCAACTATATGTTACTTCTAGCAGCCAACTTTGCAATTAAAGTGGAAAAAATCATACAGAACATATAAGGTAAGCATTGCTGTGTTCCCATAGAACTTTATTTATAAAAAGCAGATGGCTAGCCCAGAAGACATTGTAGATGACAATCTAACATCCATGGGTTACCACAATTATAATATAACTTCACTGCAAATTCTCAAGTCTTTCCTTGAATCTTTGGATATCTCAATACTTTTTGAGTCAGTGGCTCTAAAGAGAAGTGTTTGTGCATGCTTGTGCACATTTGAGTGTGTTGATTTTTGTTATTCTTCTTCAGTTTGAGTGAAGGTCGGGACTGTTTGGAAGCTGCACCAATGTAACCACATATTTTGTTGTTAACTCCTTTCTAAGATTTGTAAATAGGTGATGTGCTTTTCCATAAAACAAACTTTTAACCATAGAATATTTTTGGAGTGACAAAATTACTTTAAAGTTTGAATAGAGATGTCTTTATAAATAATTTTGCTTATTATTAATATCTATTGTTTGTGTAGTACATTTGTCAAAAAGAAAGAACTAATATTAATGCATCATAATTGTCTATGAATTTTTATTTCTTTATCTTTTCTTGTTTTCTTCTGTCCCAGGATCTCATCTAGAATACACTTGCCAGTTATATGTTTTTTTCTCTTTGTAACAATTTCTTAGATACTCCATCGTTATGACTGTTACAGTCCGATTCACATTCCTGGTAGAAATCAACCAACTAAGAGCAGCTTGTGGGAACAAGAGGTTTATTTTGGCTTACAGGCTTGAGCAGAAGCTCTATGATGGCAGGGGGAAATGATGGCATGAGCAGAGGGTGGACATCACCCCATGGACAACATAAGGTGGACAATAGCAACAGGAGAGTCTGCTAAACATTGGCATGGGGAAACTGGCTATAACACCCATAAATCTCCACCCAACAATACACTCCCTCCAGGAGGTATTAATTACCAAATCTCCATCAGCTGGGAACCTAGCATTCAGATCACCTAAGTTTATGGGGGACACCTGAATCAAACCACCACACTGACCTTGACAGTTTTAGGGATTAGTGCTCATATGACTTGTGGACTGTTCTGAAACTGAATTTGATGCTTTTCTCATAATTAGACTGTGGCTTGGGGCTTCAGGAAGACAAGCATATAGGTAAAATATACCATTATTATCATGTCGTATGAGGGGCACACATTTTCAACATGACTTTTTTAGGTTTGGTCTTAATATTAGGCACCTGGTGCTATAGTGTTTCTCATTAGAAATATATTTTTTTCTTCCTTTCCATACTGCATTCTTTGGAATGCTAGTGTGAGGTACAATCATCACTTGAGTAGAGAGGTACAGCCTACTTTTTGGAAGGTGCAGAGGCAATGCGCATTGGAATTCTTCTGTATGGGCTGTTTGTATATCTTCCCATTTAGTATTTATACAATCATTGCCTTTAATCTATACTCACATTTGTTTTATGCTTGGACTGTAATACATTTTGGCTTTACTGTGCACTTAGACAGTACTAGCTTCAGTCACTGGCAGTTCTTCAGTGTCTTCTTGTTCCTGAGGCACATCTCAATGATGTGTGCATTTAGCAGGTCTTGACTTGCTGAAACTATAGGATTTTCAAACTTTAGCTTTTCTATGTCTCACACCAGTCTTAGAGTACGTCCTTTTTTTTTTTATAAAAGGAGCAGTCTTTTTTTTTTTTTTTTTTTTTTTTTTTTTAGTTAAAAGTGATATAAGAAGTTAAGTTCAAGGTGCCAGATGCTCTCAATGCCACTGAGATTCTATTCCTTCTAGGGTCGCTCAATGGGCCAAAGGTGTGTGTGTGTCGCCTATAAATATTTATGTGGATATATTATTTCTAATCTATTGCTACATAATTCATTCTATTGATTATCTGTAATAACCTGCTTCCACAGAGAGTACCTCCTCTCTGCCATCCATTTATTTAATTGTTCAATTCCAGTACACATATATTGTGGATTCCCAATTGTTAATCTACATACCCTTGGAAACCATTTTATCAGTTCATCTTACTGACTTCATTTATTCTTTACATTATCTGTATCAGCACCTTATTTCACCATTCTATCCCTCATAATCCACTTGAATTAATTTTTGTGTTAGATACCAGGTCTGGCTCTAGCTTTATCTTCATGATTACTATCATTTTGCATTATTATAGATCTCAATGCTACTCAGTTACTTTTTATCACAAAGACCTTTTCTCTTGGATTTCCTTACTTATATTTTTGCCACAGATGTGTTGAGACTATTACTTGTCTCTCTCTTCTGTTTTACTTGTCTATAGTCCCATTTATTAGTAATATGATACTGTAGGGTTTACAGTAGCCTTACAGTATATCTTCACTAGAGGTGGTCTAAGCCACCTAGCTGTGTTACTGCTCAGTATATGGTGGTAATTCTTGGATTATTTCCAGCCCACATGGATGCAAAAACTGGTTTGTCAATATCCATGAACTGTATTTGACTGAGATTTTTAGCTTTTAGGGTAAGTTTAGGAAAGGTGACATCTTAACAATATTGATTCTTCCCATTCATGGATAGTGGTTGTAATAGTTAAGGTGTTGTCAACTTGATCTGTTTAGTAATCCACAGGCTGCTTCTAGGAAGGATCAGCTAAAGGAGGAGGTCTTTCTCCCAGGGTGAGCCCTTCCCCCAGAGTGGGTGCCCCACTCAGAGAGGGACTTGATATAAGGAAGCCCAGGGTAGAAGAGTTCCCTTTTCCTTCCTTCCTTCCACTTGGCTGCCGGAGTTGCTCCCTACCTTCTAGCATGGATTGAATACCAATGCAGACTAAAGACCAACATCAACTGAAGACCCATGTGGATCAAAACCCAGCGGCTCCTCAGGAAGCCTCCAGGCTTTCCAGCACCATCTGCAGTGCTGGGTCGGGACTGCTGAGGCATCTGGCCACGTGGACTGAGCAGTTATCAGGTTCAGTGATTCTCGGGCCTGCAACTTTAAAAATTCCCTTTTTAAAATAATTCATTCTAGCAATTCTGTTCCTCTAGGGAACCCTGACTAATACAGATTTTGGTACCAGGAGTGGTTCTAGAGAAACAGAATTGTAAGGATGGATTTCTCTAGTGGGCTTGGTGCTATCTGGGGTTTGCTCTCCAATTTCAGTGCTACTAAAGGCCCTACTGGTGATAAGGAGAGCGCCTTTACTGGAAATAAGGAGGGCACTTATAATCCATGGTGTGCACTATTTAAAGAACTCCATGAGATAGCTGTATTTAAAACATTTGAATATTTGTGGAAAAGACCAATGATGAGGCTGGTTGGTTGCTTTTAGCATCTCCGGACAAACTACTGAGGGAACAGCAGAAGCTCAAAAAGGAAAATTCCACGTTTAAGACCCACATACATGATCTCAAGGTTTCTAAAGGTGCCCTGGAGGAGAGTCTCCTCTCTAGCCAGAACAGGGCTCAAATTGCAGAAAACCAAACCCAAGCTCTCATTGTGAGATTGGCTAACTTGCAGCGTAAACTTAAATCCCAGCCTCACCAACTATCAGAAGTTAAAGTGAGGGCACTGATTGGAAAAGAGTGGGATGCTGTGACTTGGGGTGGTGATGTGTGGGAAGACCCTGAAGAACCTGGGGACATTGAAGTGAAGATGTTTTGGATGAAAATATGACCTGCCCTTCCTTAGCACCAGTTGTATCCCCACCCCCACACCCTGAAGTATTATCCTCTCCACCCTTGCCTGAGGGAATTCATCCCTCTTTGTCTGAGGAATCAGCAGAAAATGCTGGTGATTCTCAGCTCCCACCATCTTTGCCTCTAGGCCTATAACCAGACAAAAGGCTAGGTATGCTCCTAAAGGTGAGATAGAAAGTGTGACACAGGAGGAGGTGAGGTACACTCCTAAAGAACTTTTCTAACTTGTACAAACAGAAGCATAGGGAATATGTGTGGGAATGGATTTTAAGGGTGTGGGATGATGGAGGTAAGGAAGAGTATGCCTGGAGTGCAGGAGATCCTTTAGGGCGTCTGTTAGTGTTACCATGTCCTGTTGTCAAAGCCAATGGACAACTGCAACAACCCAATAGAAGTAGTGAGATAAATGGCCCAGATCCTTCAGGAATGAAGGTATGGGTTACCCCTCCAAGTAAAGAACCAAGACCTGCCAAGGAGCTTGCTGAAGGTGGAGGAAATACAGAATGGGTAGTAGAAGAAGGCAGTTACAAATATCAGCTAAGGCCACGTGATCAGTTACAGAAACAAGGACTGTGATTGCAATGTTTCTGTCCTGCCTTGATAACAGAGTGTTTGTATCTACACCAATATTAAGATTATATCATTAGCTAACTGTTGAATTTATATTAGACCCATTGTATTAGAGACTAAACTTGTGTTGGGGGGAAGATTTTGCGGTTCCGGTTGTACATGGGATAGTTATGCGATGTAAAGCGGAATTATGAGCTTGTTACTGTTTTCATTTGGAAATTAAGTATGATGTAAGGAGACATGATTTGATGCCAAGTTGACAAGGAGTGGACTTGTGATAGTTAAGGTGTTGTCAACTTGATCTGTTTAGTAATCCAGGGGCGGAATGTGGTGGTTTGATTCAGGTGTCCCCCATAAACCTAGTTGTTCTGAATGCTAGGTTCCCAGCTGATAGAGATTTGGGAATTAATGCCTCCTGGAGGGAGTGTATTGTTGGGGGCGGGCTTATGGGTATTAAAGCCAGTTTTCTCTTGCCAGTGTTTGGCACACCCTCCTGTTGCTGTGGTCCACCTTATGTTGGCCAGGGGGTGATGTCCACCCTCTGCTCATGCCATCATTTTTCCCTGCCATCGTGGAGCTTCCCCTCAAGCCTGTAAGCCAAAATAAATCTCTTTTTCCCAGAAGCTGCTCTTGATTGGGTGATTTCTACCAGGAATGTGAACCGGACTGCAACAGTGGTATATCTATGTATTTAAGTCAGCCTATTTTATGTAAATATTTTGTTTGGACTTATATCTAATTATGTTATATTTTGGGCTATTGTAAATAATACTTTTTTAAAGTTGCATTGTTCAATGTTGTTGAGGAAGTCAATTGACTTTTGCATATTAACCCTATGCTATATTCTGATATTTGCTCATTAGTTACAGGATTTTGCTGTTCATCTGATACTGAATCTTTAAAATTTTTATAATGGTATATGCTTATGTGATTGCTCCACCTAGTACTTCAATATATTTTTAAATAAGTACAGTGACAGAAATTATATTACCTTGTTTCTTGGGAGAACAGCATTAAGTTTCTTACCCATAGGTGTAATTTTAGCTGCAATATTTATATAGATGTTCTTCATCAACTTAAAGAACTTCTCCCTTGGTCTTAAGTTGATGTTTTTTTCATAAATGGGAGTTGATTTTCTTAAATTAATTTTATGTCTCAATTCATATGATCATAGGATTAGTCTGCTATACTATGTTTCATTCACTTGCTTTTTCAACATTTTAATTTAACTTCTATTTTGACATTTTCATTCATATGTATTTTATTCTTATTTCCCACAATTACCCTTTCTTGCCCTCATCTTTTTCCCCTTAATCCCCCTCTTCTTCCCCATTATTCCCTATTTAAATTTATGTCATTTTACCCACTGAGTTAAGTAAAGATTACTTACAATAGTATGGTGGAAGGTTCTTTACCATGGAATGAGCAATTTACCACTGATGAACTTACACTTCCTCTCCCAACAACCAATAGACACCATCACTCTGAGAGATATGAAATCTTATGTAACCTAACCCCGTCCTGGTGGAGTATTGAGACTCAGCCTTGTGCAGGAAACCACAGCTGGTGTGAGTTCATGAGTATAATAACAGCAATGTCATGTCCCGATGGGCAGTGTTTCACAGCCCTCCTACCCATCTTAATGTACTTGAATTCTTTCTACCCCATCTTTCATAAGCTTGTTGGGACCTTGGAGAGGTGATTTAGATGTTGTATATGAAACTATGCACACAGTAGTAATTTATTCTCAGTTATTTTGCTAGCTGTGCATCTGTGTGTAAACTATTTCTCATTGTGTCAGTATTGAAGCAACCTTAGATGTTTGCACTGAATCCCATTTGGCTGTGATGCATTATTTTTTTTTTTTTACCTACTATTAGTTCAGTGTACAGATACTTTGTTTAGGATTTTTCATCTATATTCATGAGTACATTTTTCTGCACCTCACAAATTTTCTATATTGTACTTTGATTTGCATTTATTGCCATATATTTTAGAATTTCCCCAAGACTTTTCTTTAAGCCATTTGTCATTTTTTTAAAAAAAATGTTGAGAAACTCCACAAAAAGATGAATATAGAGTTACCAACAGACCCTATTATTCCATTACTGGACATTTACTATAAGAGCTCCACATCTCAGTTCAGCGATATTTGCTCAACCATGTATGTAGCTGTTCAATTCATAATAGCTAAAAACTGGAATCAACCCGGGTGCCCATCATTGGATGAATGGATTACCAAGATGTGGTGTATATACATGATGGAATTCTACTCAGCAATAAGAAAAAAAAAAATGACACATTGAAACTTGTAGAAAAATGGTTGAACTCAGAACAGATCATTTCAACTGAACTCACACAAGCACAGAAAGACAATCGTTGCATGATCTCACTCATCTGTAGTTTCTAACTTGGACAGCCCAAGTTTCTGACATAACATAGCATCTTGAGGCTTGGACAATAGGGAGGGCAGGGCTTGGGGGAAGGGAAAAGAAGGGGGAACCACAAAATGTGAATCCAAATTGAACTGGTACCATAGAATTCTATATCCTGGAAATATGACTAAAAGGTGGAACCCTCAAGCAAACCGTACAAGAAGCACCTGAATCAATGGAACCTGGAGAAAGTGAGACAAAGCCTAACCTGAAATTTCTCCTGTTTCTCTTTGTTCTCTGGCATTTTCTTTTCTCTTTTCCATTGGCATTGGGCTGTAATTCACTGTACTAGAATGTGGCCTACATCTGCAATGAGCTGTTGATCAGAGAGCTTCTAGATCTCCCACAACTATCAAGACAGACTTCTGTCAGAACACTTGATTACCTCCCACATGTTAATTGTAAGACCCTACTGGTGAAGACACCAATCACTGTTGGCATGGACCATGGAGAGAACTGGTTGGAATTTGAAGGAGAGCCATTCCTCAAATAATTAGGCCATCTAGTACTAGAAGGCACTACATGAGCTACCAGGGGAAAGTGGCCAACATCAGAGTAAGCAACTCAAAGTTTAAGTGACTCAGAAGCAAACAACTTGACGTGATGCTCACGTAAGTGCAGTAGTGGCACACGTCCATGGTAGGTAACCAACTGCTCTTGTATTGGCTACCAGATCTTCTCAGTGGAAAGGAAACCCTATCTGGAACTGGGCAACAAGTCAAAATCTTATCCTGACACTGATTCTGATTTCCCTTGTTAAGTTCTCACTAAACTTAGACTATAAATGTGTCTAAACCTTTGTAATTATCTCTAAATTACTAATGGTTATCCCATTTAACTAGTGCTGACTTCACTCTATATTGGATAATCTGCTTCTCTGTTTCATATGGGAACTGCATTTGAGGAGATAAATGACCCACCACACTCCACTCTGGCCCCAGCTGAAACCACAGAATTAGGGAAATGAGAAAGAATTCTGCTCTCTCAATTAAGGTGATGTCAACACAAGGGTGATGGAGAAAGATACTGGGGACACTCAACAATTACCAAACCAGCCATCTAGAAGCTCCTAAGTGGCCATCACTGAAGTAGACTAAAAATGGTCCCAGCATGGCTCAGGGAATTTTGTGGTGGGGGTGGTGGTGGAAAGATTGTTAGAACCACAAATTGGGACATTTTGCACAGACATTGCCCCTCTCCCATCATTGACTATTGCCCCCATAATGCATGACCCATAATCCCCATGGCGTTGACCTACATCCCCAATGAGGAAGGCCTCTTCAGAAAAGGGGCAGGGAAGAGGGAAAGGATGATACCAACATGTGATGCTTATATACAAAATATGTCCATATCTAATAAAAATGTAATTAATTAAAAATAAAATAAAATAAAAAGAGAGATTATAGGCATGCAGGGCCTCTTGCTATTGCAAACATACTCCAGATGCATGCTCCATTCTGTGCATCTCACTTTATGTTGGTACTGGGGAATGAAGGCCATTAGACTTTGCAAGCAAGTGCCTTTAGCCACTGATCTATCTCCTCAGCCCTCAGAGGGGAGTTTTAACTTTTGCTCTTGGATTTAAGTGAAGGTATTATATAAAATTAATGTATAGGGAGCATGGAAGTTCATTGTTGTTTTTCTTGCTCTGCAGTATAAAAAAATTGAATAATTCCAATGTGATTGATTTTTTTCTTTCTAAAGTGTATTCCTATGCCCACATAAAGATATGCCTCTACATATTGGATATTACAGTATTTCAAAAAGTGAGATATGTCCTTAATTAATTATATACAACCCAAAATGTTTGTGTGTTGTAAGCATTCTTTCTGCTGTTTGTTGCAATTGTTATTCAAATATATATTGCATGAACACATAAAAATAAATAAATAAATAAATAAATAAATAAATAAATAAATAAAAATTGCGGGCTGAGTTTCTGAATCCCCAGCTTCTGGGTCCCTGACTGTCAGTTCCTCTGGGCTGGTGGTTGCCCACAAGTAACATTAGTAGGCCTGGGATCCTGGTTCCCTAGCTCCCAGTTCCCCTGCCACTGGGCTGGGGCTGAATGGATGGTGTGTTCCTATAGCTTGAGCAGGCCTGGGCTCCAGGTTCACTGGCTCCTAGTCACACAAACCACAGTTCCTGAGCTGATGGGTGCAGGTATGCAGCTTGAGTTGGCCTGGGCTCCCACTTCTCCACCTCCAGCTGCCCCTGCTGCTGGTGTAGGTGGGTGGGGCCCTGTGCAGCATGCAGGGTGTGAGTAGGCCTAGGCTCTCGGCTCCCCGATTCCTTGTCTGCTAACTTCAAGATCCCCTGCTTCTAGTTTCGGGTAGCTGGGACCCTACATGTGTGTGCAGTGAGAGTAGGCCCCAGCTTCCTATTCCCTGGTGAGGCAGGGAGGGAACAACTGGATCTCCATATGTGTTATTGATGCAGGATTTAGGGGTTCAGCAGGGATTCCCCAGAATTTATGAACCCCAAGTTTTGCATTCTGTCTTACCTTTATAAAGAATTAATATAGGGAGAAAGACTGCTCGCTTGGAATAGGTAGCTGCTGGGGAAGTGCTCACTGGGGACAGGGAACCTCAGGGAAAACCTGCTTCCTAGATGCAGGTAGACACAGGTGAACCCAAGTCTGGCCTTGGCCGCCTCCACTGATTCGTGCCAAGCCACACCTGCAGCCATCTCTGCACTCCCATGTTGCCCAGATACCTATGCAGACTGATCCCTAACAATAGCTAACTCTGCTGATCCTCCATCAGGCCTTGTCCTTGGCGCCATCTCCACCATTCCTCTCTACCCACCACCCTCATCCCGCACTCCTGCCCTAGATGAGGAGTACTGGAGTGTCTGACAAGCCCAGGGGGACAGCCATGCACCTCCAAAACCAGCTCAGCTTGGGTACAGTGGGGAAGAAAGATAAAGTGTTACTGCTCCTGAGCACCACAGGCAAGGCATGGCTATGACCATGGGCTGAAGATTTTCAGGACCTCCAAAGCAGCACATCTGTGGTTGTAACATCACCACATTCCAATCTGGTTCAAACCTAAAACAGAACATTCACTGAAGGTCCTACAAGTTCAAATACCACCTTCCTCCTTAATAAAATAAGACTTTTACCCAGGGGTAGGTAGACCCCAATGTAAAAAAAACAAAAGCAAAAAAAAAAAAAAAAAAAAACACCAAAAGACAACAAACTGAGAATTCTCCACCAAGGTTGTCTAGTTCCACAGTGGAAGCCTCCAGTGAATGCATAGAGGAAACAACAGAAACTGAATTCCAAAAAGAAAGCACAGTGCGCTATATAAGTAAGATCCTGACCAAGAAAATCACTTACCTGGAAGCAAATCATCAAAAATCAACAATGGCATGAAAGAAATGCATATAGACTTACCAGCCTTACCTTAATTGTGGAAATCTAAAGAGACCACAAAAGAGAGATAAAGGAATTTAAGATACGTCAACAAATAGAGGATCTCAACAAATGAAGACATGATCAAATGGAAAACAAAATGAATTCCAGGAAGCTTCAAGAAAATCAAACCTCAAACTGAAATTGGACCTCAAAAAGAGATGGATACAAAACAGAAAAACACAACAGAAAACAAAAATAAAACAGAGCTGTTCAAAGCTTCTTTAGAAATCCTCACTAAAGGAATCAATCATGTGGAGGACAGAACCTCTGATCTGGAAGCCGAGACAGAAGAAATTGATTAGGAGTCCAAAAACTTTGCTAAGCTCAAAAAGTCATACAAAGAGAACATGAGGGAAATGTGGGATACCCTAAAATGACCACACATCCAGATCACCAGAAGAGGAAGAAATCGAAGCTAGGGTCATAAAGAATATACTCAACAAAATTAATGAAGAAAGTATTTTCAATCTCACAAAACTGAGACCCATAAAGATACAAGAAGCTCACAGAACATCAAACAGGACCAATGAAGAAACTTTCCAAGACACATCATAGGTGAAATTCTTAACAATGAATATAAAGAGAGAGTGCTAAAAACAGTAAGAGAAGTAACTCATTACATACAAAGGCAATTCCATCAGAGTTTTCAATGAAAGCCAGAAGGGCTTAGAATGTCACACTCCAAAACCTAAAAATCTATGGCTTACAATCCAAACTACTGTGTCTGGTGAAAATATCCTTCATAATAGATGGAGAAAGGAAAACTTTCCATGACAAAATCCAGCTTATATTAGACCACAATGCATTAAAGCTAGAAATTAACAAGAGAAACAACAGAAATTGTACCAGCTCCTAGAGACTGAACAAGATACTATTGAACAATGAATAGGTCATAGAAGAAATCAAAAAGGAACTTATAAAATTTCTTGAACTGAATGATAATGAATATACAACATACCTAAACTTATGGTACACAAAAAAGGCGACTGCCTAAGGGAAAAATTTGTAGCACTAAATACCTGCATAACAAAGAGAGAGAAAGAGAGAGGAGAGAGATCTCAAATTTATAACCTAACATCCACCTAAAGGCATTGGAAAAATAAGAACAATTCAACCTAAGAGTTTCCAGAATGAATGAAAAAATTAAGATCAGAGTAGAAATTAATGAACTGAAAACTAAGAAAACAATTAAGAAAGTTGATGAAACAAAGAGCTGGTTCTTTGAAAAACTTAACAGGACTGATAAACCCCTGACCAATCTGATCAAACAACAAGAATGAGAAGTCTCAAATTAACAAAATTAGAAATGAAAAGGGGGCATTACAACAGAAATAAATGGACTTAGAAGAATCATCAGCAAAGTGGCAGGATACAAAATCAATGTACAGAAATCAAGGCTCCTACATGCAAGGTAAATGTACAGAGAAAGCAATGAGGCTGTCTTGTTTTCAATAGCCACAAAAAATTCAAACACGTTGGAACAATCAAGAAGGTGAGAAGCTTATATTATGAAAGCATAAAAACAGTCAGGAAAAAAATCGAGGAGGACATGAGATGATGAAAAGACCTTCCATGTTCCTGAATAGGTAGAATTAACATTGTGAAAATGGCAATTCTACTAAAAGCAACATACCAACTCAATGCAATACCAATAAAAATCCCAGCATAATTATTTACAGAGATATAAAGAGTAATCTCAAAATTTATATGGAGTACTGGAGAGATGGCTTAATGGTTAAGGTGCTTGCCTACAAAACCAAAGTACACGGGTTCAATTCCCCATGATCCACATAAGCCAGATGTATAAGGAGGAGTTTGCATCTGGAGTTTATTTGTGGTGCCCTGGTGCATCCATTCTCTCTCTATCTCTATCTGCCTCATTCTTTCTCACTATCTGTCTTTAAAATAAATAAATAGAAATACATTTTAAAAGATGATATGGAATGGCAGAATGCTTCAGATATCCAAAAATATCCTCAGCAAAGGAAACACTTCTGGAGTTATCACCAGACCCAATCTAAGGCTGTACTGCAAAGCAATGGTAACAAAAACAGCATAGTACCAGAATAAAACAGACATATAGACCAATGGAACAGAATTGAAAACCCAGTTCTTAGTGCAATAAATAACAGCAACTTGAGCTTTGACCAAGGAGCCCATAATGTACACTGGAGAAAAGTCAGCATTTTCAATAAATGGTGCCAGTCAAGTTAGATAATCACAAGTAAAAAAAAATAAACTTAGACCTACTCCTCTTACCATGCAAAAAAATCAACTGCAAATGGATTAAAGACCTCAACAAATGGATTAAAGACCTCAACAAAAGACATGAAACTCTTATTTACCTGGTGTGAAAATAATAGGGGAAACTCTCCATGATGGGAAGAACAATATCCCTGTAGCCCAGAAAATTAAACAATCACTCAACCAATGGAATCTCATAACTCACAACCCCATGGTAAGTATCAGCAATCCTACCGAGGAAGGCTCTCAGTGGAACGGGGGCAGAAAGGAAGGAAATGATGACACTAACACATGATGTATCCATATAAAATTTCTGCTCAATAATAAAAAAAAAATCTTCCATCATTCCCAAATGTCTGGTGAAGGTAGGTTGTTCTAAGTATCTTTCTGTCAACTGAGAAAAGCCATGGCTCTAGTTTGAATATGAAATGTTCCACGTAGGCTCATGTGTTTGATCACTTGGTACCTAAGTAGTGACATTGCTTAGGAAGGTATTGGAGTGTTTAGGAGGTGGGCCATGCTGTAGGATAGGTTAGGGGAAATCCCTGGAGTTTTACATTCCTACTCCACTTCTTGTTCACGCTATTGTCTGACTGTGGGTGCAATGTGACCAGATGCCTCCTTTTCCTGCCACTGTGATGGGCTGTATCCCCTATAACAGAAAGTGAAACAAAACAAATTCCTGCCTTCCCTAATGTTATTTTAGTCAGTTATTTGATCTCAACATTGGGAGAAATAACTAATGCAGACTGTATATGATTTCTATATTTTTACATATATTATGATGAGTTTTGTGGTCTGAACTATGTTCAGTTTCACTGAATGTCTCCAAGAAAGGTTAAGAAGAATATCTTTTCTGTTCTTAGAAGGAGTAATTTGGAAACATCACTTAAATCATGTTGATGAATAGAGCTATTCGGGTAGAGTGCAACCTTATTGATTTCATGACTGTTTCATCTATTAGTTGCTGACGGGGGATGTTGAAATCTCCAACTATCATGGTTGGATTCTTCATTTTTCCTTTTTTTAAAATTTGTTTGTCCTGCATATACTGATGCTCATTTCTCAGTGTAGATTTTTGATAATATATTAGAAGAGAGTTGGTCACTTTATCACTATACCACTCCTCTTTCACACTGATTATTTTTTACATTTCCATCCTCCAGCTAATTTCAATATTATTTTTTTATGTTTTGCATTGTACATTTTAAAATAATGGGTATGGATTTGGGTTTTCTTTTGTGGAACTTGGAGGGTATTTTTCTACTTGTTCTTTTTCAAACTCCTCTGCATTATATGCCATTAATTTTGAAGATGTCTTTTCTTTAATTATTATTTCAAATGTTTTCTTCACTCCTTTCTATCCTCACATTCAACTATTCCAGTTACATTTGTATTGTTATCTTACAGCTCTTAGGCGTTGTTTTCTTTTTCATGAATTTTTCTCTTTGCATTTCTATGTGAAGTATTTATATTAGCCAATGCTTTTATAGTGAAGATTCTCTGGGCTATATTGAGTTATTTATGAGTCTATCACATGCACTCTTACTGTTCGTTACAGCATTGTTGGTTCTCACCTTTTCTTTGATTTTGTATTAGAATCTCCATGTATTTTTGCTTATTTCATCTGTGTACCTTTATATGTCTATGTATTTACTTTTTCCATTAAAAACTTCAATATATTTGTCAAATGGTTGGGGAAAGATTGATTGCTACTCAAGCATGAGGAACTAAGTTCAATTCCTAGCAACCATGTAAAAGGGTTAAGCTATACAGAATCACAACCCTAACACTAAGTTGGCAGAGACAAGAGGAACACTGGAGCTTTTTGGTCAGCTAATCTAACAAAAAAGTAGTGTGATCTCCAGGTTTAGTGAGGGACCCTGTCTCATTGTCCTCTACATGTGTATATATGAGTCACATACATGTGCACATGCACATGCATATACCACACTTCTACAACTATATACCTACATATACCACAATACTATACACCAATACACCCAAAATTGATAAAATAGTAATATAAAAATTAATATATCAATCACAGTTATATATTATCTGATAATCCAACCTTTGTATCATGCATATGTACTTTGATGTCTATGGTGTTTTCTTTTAACTGACTGTATCTTTTGGCCTTTTGAGAACGTTTTTATCATTTTTCAGGGTACATGTCCACTTTTCAATTTTGAAAAACGATCCCCTTAGCTCCACCCTGTGGTGTTGTAGGGTATCCGAAGGAAGAAGCAAGATCTATCTATCCATCTATGGTTGTATGGTGTGTGGCCAAGGACCATTTTGCCAAAGCCTCTGGCTCCAGACACCTGAGTTATGGCTGCTTGAATCATGATGGCCATGGTGGAAGTGGGGCCTCCTCTGTTTCCTTCTTCTGATCAAACATGGGAGTATGCCCCCACCCTCCATCAGAAATCTAAAGCCCTGTATTCCTCCGGATGGGGAATAGAAGAAAAGAGTTAGGAAGAACATGGTAGTCACAGATGGCCAACTGAACAGAAACTGAGCAGCATCCACGTCCACCAGGAGAATCTCCCCAAATACATTTTTTAAGCTCAGTGAGTGTGCACAAGGCAGCTAAAGGCTTCTAGAAGAAGCTCCAATGCACAGGTCTCCTCTCAGCAGGTGCTTCCCACCAGGCCTCCTGGAAGAGTCCTGCTGGGCTCTGGCCTGGCCAGACCTGGCATGGCATCCTCTATGCTCCAAGTCACTTGCGTAGGGCCCCAAACACCTATGGAGTTCTCTGGATATCTCTGACTTGGCATGCCAGCCCCTGAACCAGTTGCAGAGCTCATTCCAGATCCTCGCAGGACCAGCATGCCCTTGAGGCTTATGTCCATGGCTTTGCCTAAGGTGTCCACAAATATTTTATGAGCTGATCATCAATTTTGGAGGGAGGAGGGTTCAAGGAAGGGTTCACTATAGAATTCACTGTGTAGTCTCAGGATGGCCTCGAACTCATGGCGATCCTCCTACCTCTGCCTCCCAAATGCTAGTATTAAAGGAGTGCACCACTATGCCCAGCTATGATCATCAATTTTATAGTGTATGAGTGATCAGGTTATTGTAAAGTAGATCAGGTTATTGACTTTGTGGAAAAATAAAAATATTGCTTAATAACTTTCAGATCACTTTTGCAATTTTAAAATGTATATCAACTTTGTAATTTGTAACTAACAGTTCTCCTGTAGATTATAATGCAAACAGAATAAACCACCTAATGAGATAGTTTGAGGATCATGTTTACTGTCTCAAAATATGTAGGAGAGTGGTTTGTAAGTAGAAAAAAGGAAATTGAATTACGTCTTGTTTTACTCTCATCTTATTAGCAAGCAATCTGAAGATGTGAGAGGATGCCACCATTCCCAGGGACACATAGATAGTAGAAGACTGAGTTTTGCTTTGGGGTCATACTCTATTCCTATCACTCAGTGAGGTACTTTACACATCATAGTATAAATGTTTTAAAGAATCAGTCTTACTTATTATTATTCTGATTGAAAATCCCTGAAATGATATATTTTTTTATATAGGCATGTATATATTTCACAAAAAATAAATTAAGAAGTTTAAGCTAGACCAGGTTTTCTGAAATATAGCCTGAGTAAGTCCCTCCACATTCCCCATATTCTGGGTATGCTCACAGTGGGAAACAACATTGTCTGAGCCTCAGCCACACAGCAGTGTAGTCCTTAATTAAATGATACAGGAACATATGGGAATTAGCAATGAAATTAAGAGACTAATAGAGTAGAACACTGTAATGCTGACATAAAGAGAAAAGCACTCCATTTTAGAAAATTGAAAAAATATATAGATTTATAAACTAGATCAAAATATAGCTAAGAGCCCATCACTGAAGTAGACTTAAATATACCCAACATGGCTCAGAGAATTTTGTGGAAGAGGGGACAGAAGATTGGGACATTTTGCACAGACATTGCCTTTCCCCCATAACCTACTGCTGCCCTCACAATGCATGACCCACAATCCCCATGGGATTGACCTGTATCCCCAATAAGAAGGGCCTCTTAGGAAAAGGGCAAGGATAAGGGAAAGGATGGCACCAAAATATGTTGTTAATATACTAAATATGTCCATATCTATAAAAGTACATTTTAAAAGATGAGATGGAGAGAGAGAGAGAGAGAGAGAATGAGAGAGAGAGAGAGATCATAGCTGAGAGGTGAAGAACACCGGTGCAAATGTCAAGCTCAAAGAGTGGAGTACGGCAAGATGATGGTTGTTATTCCAGGAAAGTAACAGATAAATGTAATATTTGGATTAATAGATTTTAACTATTTTTTAATATATATTGTAGTTAATCATCAGGCTCATGTCTTTGAGCTTCTGGTTTTCAGCTGATGGCAATGTTTGAGAAGGTTGTGAAATTTTTAGGAGGTGGAGTCTTGCTGTAGAAAGCTGATTTCTATTGGGGGACTGGGGGGAGGGCTGCAGTTTATAGTCCAGCTCTACTTCCTATTATTTTCTCTGGTTCCTAACTGCACGGGATGTGTGACCAACTGCCCTGCAATCCTGTGGCCATACACTTCTCTGTCATGATAGACTTTGTCCCCTAAAACTGTGTAAGCTGAAGTAAACTCCTCCTCATTTGGATTGCTTCTTGTCAGGCAATTTGACACAGTAGTGAGGAAAATGACCAATGCATTAGAATAGATGTAATAACAAAGATGTAATGAAAAATGGCAGATAGCCATTGAACTGCTTTCAGATGTTTTGAATATGCCTTAGTAATCTTTGTAAAACAACATGTGGAATTGACACCTTCATATCTCTATTTTGAATAATGTTGATAAAAGGAATATCCAGAGACACAGAGGCTCCCAAGACCTCATCACTGAAGTAGACCTAAAATGAACCCAACATGGCTCAGGGAAGTTTGTGGGAGAAGGGAAGAAATATTAGTAGAGCCACATATTGGGACATTGCCTCTTACCCATAACTGATGGCTAACCCCACAATGCACAACCCACATTCCCAAACAAAGAGGGTCCCTGCAGAGGAGGAAGTACAGGGAGGAGGCTAACGATGGATCAACATAGTTGTATACACACTGTGTACATAACTAATTTTTAAAAGCCTATATAGGCTAAGAAATATACCTAAAGATATTAGGTATCCATAGTCCATACAAAATCAAGCCAAAGTTTTTCATCTAGTAGTCTGATTTCAGTATTAATTCACTGAAACATTAAACTGTACAGGATGAAATATATTCCTGCATAGAGAATATAGTGAAGGAATTGAATAATTTTGTTGCAGTCATACTTCCAAGAGAGATTTGCAAGGTAAAAATATGAATATGAGGTAAATAAGGGAATTGGGCATTTTAGACAAAGCATGAGCAATGTCATGGCATACTCAGGAAATTCCAAGTGGCTCACTCTTCTTTTCCTATAGTAAGTAAAAAGAAATCATGAGGAGATATACTAGGGAGAAGTGTATACCCATTCCACAGCAGCCTTTTTATGTCACACTAACAGTAACAACCCCATTCAGAGTCACTGCATTTTCATATCATTATCAAACTCAAAAATACCAGTCCCAGCTTTATGCTGTATTCCTCACACTTATGCTACTCTAAAGTACAGCTTGCTCAAGGAGAAGGAGAATAAAAATGCAACTCCACAAAGGAATTATTGCAATTCACAGCATCTCAGCACAGCCCATTTACTGTATATGATTTTATATGTTCCTTGGAAGTGTTCACATTTCAGAGCATTTAAAACAAATGAGACATTTATTAGTGTAACCTTTATTCTCAAGATGATTTAAGCCATTTCAAAAGTAACTAAAAGTAGAACAGTATTCCCCTTACGCTTGAGTCTTCCCCATGTCCCCACCAGCCTACAAAATGCTTCAGTAATTTCAATGCTTTGTACATCTTCTGAAATACCTACATAAATAATCTATTGTTCCAAAGGTCACAAAGTTATAGAATCACTTGGAAATGCCAGGAGAGTAAGTGCATTGGTAATGCAATGGCATACTTTTAGATTTGTTCATGACCCCTTATCTTCAGATGCAGGTAGCTATTGGAGAATATGAGGTGGTTAACCTATGCATGAAAGTCTTTTGATCCTTCAAGGAACAGAAGAATGACTAAAGTGTCTGGGCTCTAACAGCCAGCCACTTTCTCCCAGGACAAACACTGTCAGGTGTCTAACAGTCGTGGCATTTTCGCTAGCCCTCCTTGTCTCTGTTCAAAAGGGAGGAAGCTTCATTAAAACACCCGGTCTCAGAGACACAGTTCAGCCACAGATCTGTTTCAAGTTAAAGGCCACCCAATGAACATGGCCCTAAGAGTTCACTTGCAACTTTCAAACATTCCATAAATTTGCTGTTAATAAGATGGCTGATAAATTCTCTTTCAATTTAACTGCTGTTCAGTGCTGTCATCTTTCTGGATAGATGTTACTGCCTAAAGAAGGGGCTTCAAAGATGTTAAATGTCACCACAGGGTTGAACATCCCAAATTATTTTTGCATAATACCTGGGTAACTCTGAAAATCATTCTAATATATATATGAAACATTAATTAGAATGGGGTAGATTATAGAAATCTCATACATAGAAATGCACTGTAAACTTTTTGTTGTACAAGATAGTGTGTGAGGTGAGAGAGAGGGGTACATCAAAGGCCTCAGAAATGAGACTACAACTACAATCTCTTCCCAAATATTCTGTGTTCTTTCTAAGATTACAAGAATGCCATCTCCCCATTTTTGCAAATAAATGAGTTTTTTCTGGAACTGAAGACCAGAAGCTAAATGTCTATAATTACAGCCTGTATGTAGTTTCAAATAAGTAAAAAAAAATTAAGTAAAGACTTCCCATATCACCATCTGTCAGAATAAAGCAATGTCAAACTATATAACTGTTAATGCTAATGTGAAATCATGAATGAAAGCTTTATATCATTTTTGAACGTTTTTTTATCTACAGCAAGAAAATGAGAAATAGATCACATTTTAAGTTTCTTATGAACCAATGTTTGCTCCTGGCATAAAATAGATCATGGCCAGCCTTGCCTAAAACTTTCAAGGACTAATCAGACAATGAGAATGGAATATGTGTACCATCAAGACATACACAATTCTGCTCCTCTTCAGCTTCATGCCTCCCCAAGAATATACTAATCGTCTTTCCTCTACATGAGGCTTGCTGCCACCTCTGGACCATGCCAGACTTGCTCTGCTTCAGCCTCATTTGTCTGGAAGGCTCTTCTCACAGAAACCTCCATGATGCATCCAGGTTCCACCCTCGTCTCAGTCTACTGGCTTACCCTGACTTATTTTTATGTCAAGCAGCATGTGACATTCATCCACCAGTCCATCTGTATCATTTGCTCCTATTTTGTCTTTCCATGGCATGTTAACTTGTATTTGCATGTGTGTTGATGTAGATGCGTTCATATGTCTGTTCGGGTGCATGCATATTAGTTGTATTCTTAGATCACTGTCCATGTTATTTGTTGGGAAACAGTCTATCACTGGGCCCCAAAATCCCCAATTTAGTTAGCCTAGTTAGAAACCTGGCTCTGAGGATCTAGCTTTTCCTGCATCCTGCGCTCTGGGATTACAGGTAGGCCCACCACCATTAACATGAGTGCTGGGGTTCCCAGGTTTGTCCTCATGCATCCATTGAGCCAACTTCCCAGCCCAATGGTTTGTTGACATTTGTATCTTTGGCATATGGGCAAACACCTGGTTATCAACTTTTTAAATTAATTAATGGACTCTTGTTTTTACTCCAGATGTTCCAAGATGCCATGTTACCATTTTTCAAAATTCATCATTATTTATGCCCAGAAGACTTTCAATTCCTAATGACAAAATGATTTACATTGTCAGGATAATAAAGGTCAATAAACCAGAGATAAGGAAAATACTAAATAATGATTAAGGAAATGGCTAAGTGGTTATAGGAGCTTGCTTGCAAAACCTGATTGCCTGGATTCAATTGCCAAGTCACCCAGATAAAGCCATACACCAAAAGTAGCACATGCTTCTGGAGTCCATTTGCAGCAAGAGGGTTTGGCATGTCCATTCTCTATATTTCTCTGGAAAATAAATTTTTTTAAAAAAATTCAAGAAAATAGTAAATAGGAGATTAAAATAATAGGACAACTTTATTGAGCCCTTAATACAAACTCTACAGTACACTGGACTATTCTATAACTCAGTCTTTGTAAACAACTTGTGATAAAGGTGTTACTGGGTATATTTTTACTGCTGAAGACTATCAAGCTGTAAGAAGTTACATATTTTGCACAAGGTTGATGTAAACAACGTGAATTGAATTGAAAGTGATTTGACCAATGTTCTCCTCTCTGTATAGTGAGTGCTACTGGTCTGAATGGCAATGATCACAAGCAAGAAAGATTAAACTTCGTCACCACAGCTCTGTTTTGAATTAGGGTCACTGGTTGTGTTCCATCCTTTGTGAGGTACACAGCCTGAAAAACTAAACTCATAGTAACATCTAGCCATGGTATACATCACACACATCATAAAAGCATAATCTGCACAGCTAACCTGATGATATTTTGATAAAAACAAGTTTATTCCTGAAGCTCTCCCCTATACCATTCCCTACAAGAAACTTGTATTTCTAAGCTAATCAGAAGGGCAAGCTGGGAAAATCCAGGCCCTGGGAAAAGGCTTAGCAATATTCAGATTTTCATATAGCATACCAAATCCTCCTTTTGCAACTTCTTTTTGAATATCCTTCTTTCAAAATGCTTCATGGTTGAACTTTAAATTTTTTTGTTTATTTTAATTTATTTGTTTGAGAGCAACAGACAGAGAGAGAAAGAGGCAGAGAGAGAGAGAGAGAGAGAGAGAGAGAGAGAGAGAGAGAGAGAGAGAGAGAGAGAGGGAGGGAGAGAAAATGGGCACACCAGGGCCTCTAGCCACTGCAGACAAACTCCAGTTGCATGCGCCCTCTTGTGCATCTGGCTAACATGGGTCTTGGGGAATTGAGCCTCAAACTGACATCCTTAGGCTTCACAGGCAAGCGCTTAATCACTAAGTCATCTCTGCAGCCCATGGTTGATCTTTTAATGCAGAAATATTGATGATCATTCTTATTACATGCCATGCTCACTACTAAGTTTTAAAAAAAAGTGTTCTTTACAGATTTTACATTTAGGATTCTTTGCATCCATGGAATCTTCAGCTGTAAGGAAGCAAACAAACATATAATTCCACTTGATTAAATATTGTGAGGTACTCAAGATGTAATAATAGAGAATAGCGACTGAAGGATAAGCTTGGATTCAATTCCCTAATCACACACTTAAAGCTGGGCAGGCATTTGTTTGTCTCACACACACAAGTGTGTATGTGTGTGTGTGTGTGTGTGTAAAATAAATAAAATTATTAAAGGAAGTAAGCGCTAAACAATCTGAGCAGTTGAAGAAAATGCAGAACTTTCTACTTCTTTCTGGCAGGATGTCTATATGCAATATCGTCAAAGCTAATGGCTTTCCCAGAAATGAGAAGAATGTGGAACAACAAAGCATCCTCAGTTATTCCAATAAAGGAAAATGATGGATTGCTGCTTGCTGATGAATTTCTATCTACCAGATTAAAAAAAAAAAAAAACCTTTAAAAATTTCTTGTGTAGTTTTGGTTCTATCATTCAGCTGAAGGAACAGATTGTTTCCTTGTGTTCTCTCAATCATGATAGGAGATCACAGGTACCACCCTTCCTCTAGGTGACCAGATGTTGAATATGCATAAAGATATCAATAGTTACTTCTACATACCTTAAGCATATATACTATTTATTAATTATTTTTATAATACATCACTAGTGCCTACATACTATTTATTTTATTATTTTCATGATGAATGCATATTTCATATGTAACTGGACTCAAACTATATAAGTAAAGTAGTTTTCCCAAAATTTGATCACTATACTCTAGGTAAGCATATTTAGGCTATTCAATACACACTTTGCTATGTAATCAACTGTCCTCTACAGACTTCCTTCCAACAACTGCATGTTGCTTTAACTATTTAAAAACATTTTTATTTATTTGAAAGGAGGGAGAGATAATGGACATGCTAGGGGCTCTTGCCACTGCAAATGAACTCCAGATGAATGCACCATTTTGTGTATCTGGCTTAACGTGGGTACTGGGGAATCAAACCTGTGTCATCAGACTTTGTAAGCAAGTACCTTTAACCCATGAGTCATCTCTCTAACCCCTAACTTTTTATCTTTTTCTTAGTTCTTCTTCCTTGGAATGTTGAATATGATTATTGTATTATTATTGTTATTATTTAAGCTCACTATTTTGTAACAGAAAATGTGCATACTAAGATGACACCTTGGATTATGCCATTATTCTAAGACACCTTGTATTAATCAGGGTTGTCTAGAGGAACAGCACAGATAGAATGAATAGTATTTAAAAGAGAATTATTGGTTTGCCTTATAGCAGTCCAGCAATAGCTGTCTACAGGTTTGAGAGTTAAGGAACCTGGTAGCTGCTCAGTCCACGTGACTGAATATCTCAGCAATCCCAATCCAGGACTGAATGTCTGAAGACTTCCTGGAGAGGCACTGGTCTTCAGTCCACCTCAGAAGGCCAAGATAACTGGGTTCCAATACCAAGGAAGTATAGCTGAACAGGAGACATGCACGTGCAAGTGAAGGCACTCACCAGCAAGCAGCACAGGCAGCCAAGAGGGCGGAAGGAGCTGCTTTCTTCCAGATCTTCCTTACATAAAGCTCCACTCCAGAAGGGCCACCTACTCTGGGGAGGGTCTCACTCTGGAAGAAGAAGTTCCTTTGTCAATCCTTCCTGGAAGCAAAATCAGAGACCTGCCCAAGAGGAATGTCTGGATTCCCAACAGACCAAATTTATAACATCAATTACCATCACAAGTCCACCCCTTGTCAACTTGATACCAAACCATATCTCCTTATATCATACTTGATTTTCAAATAAAGACAGTAACAAGGTCATATTTCCACCTAATATGACATAGCTATTCCATGTACAACCTGAAATGCATAATCTTTCCCCCTCACACAAGGCAAGGTCCCCTGAGGAATGCTTAGTCTGTAATATCCAATAAGGTAAACATAAATTCAACAGTTAACTAATAGTGTAATCTTAATCAATATTAATTACATAATAGAAAGAGGAAAGAAAAACAAAGCCATCTTAATATTTATGTACACATGCACACTCTTAACCAAATAGTAGAGAAACACTCATGGGAATTATATTCCTCATTATTTGAAATTGCTCATGTGGCCTTAGCTGGTATTTATAATTATCTTCTAGTACTTATTCTGTTTTTCTTGATTTTCAGCAAGCACCTCAGCAGGTCTTGTTTCTATACCAGTAGGGGTGACCCATGCCATCATTCCTGAAGTATTTTGGCCATTTATCACACTGCCTTGATTGGATTGTTGTAGTATCCCATTGACCTTGATTACAGGACATGATAAACCCTTGTGGACCTTACTTCTTTTGTGAAGGAGCAATCCAATTTTACCCTGGTAATCTGGATCAATAACCCATGCTAACACTAGAACTCCTTAGCCTGTTGGCTGAAAGGCCTCACTAGCCCAAAGTGGCCAGGGAACACTCTAAGCTTCTAGATCAATGAAAGGTTCTTTGTGCCTCCGAGCAAAAGCACCACCCTGCTTTGGAAACAAGACCTCTCAGTCAGCAGAGCATGAGGTTGCAGCAACAGGAAGCAAAAATTTGGTTAATAGGTCACCTGGGATAATGATAAGTGATACTGTTCCTATTTCTGCCCTTTGATTCCTGGACCATGAATTTGGGCTATGGGGAAAACATTGCCGTATATAAGATGGATACAGATTCAGAGTATATATAGCCTTCTGGGAAAATGCCACAGCCCTCTAAGATATTGCCACCTAGTCAGCAATACAATTGTTTCTTTAAAAGACCATTGAACTAATCTATAAAGCCAGATGCTTCAGGGTGATGAGACACATTTTAAGACCAGTGAATTCCATGGGCATGAGGCCACTGCTGTGCTTCCTTGGCTATGAAGTGAGCTCCTTGGTCAGAGGCAAGGCTGGGTGGAATACCATGATGGTGGATAAGGCATTCTATAAGCCCAGGATGGTAGTTTTGGCAGAAGTACTAGGCAAAGCAAAAGCAAACACATACCCAGAATAAGTATCTATTACAGTAAGGACAAAACAGTACCCTTTCCATGATGGAAGTGGTCCAATGTAGTCAACCTGCCACCTAGTTGCTGGCTGGGCACCAGTGTTGGTCTCTGCTGCTGTCAGATTTGGCACTCAGCAGCAACTGTGGTCAGGTCACTTTAGTTGATGAGATCCATGTTATTGGGCCCATGCATACTGGCATCCATGCCAATACAGCCACTTTTTCATGGGCTCATTGGGCAATGACAAGGATGGCCAGGGAAAGAAGCTGGCCACTATCCACAGAGTGGCTTAGCCTATCTACTTGATTATTGAAGTCATCCTTTGATGAGGTCACCTTTTGATAAATATTAACATGGAACATACTTATATTTATGTCCATTGCCCATTCAGAGAGCTCTACCCACATACACCTTCCCCAAATGTCCTTCTCACCAATTATCCAATTGTGCTACTTCCAAGTCCTGGACCATCCAGCCAAACCATTAGCCACAGACCATGAATCAGTGTATAACCACACATTTGGCCATTTTTCCTTCCAAGCAAAATGCACAACTATGTGCACTGCCCAAAATTCTGCCCATTGTGAAGATTCCCTTTACCACTGTCCTTCAGGGTTGCTCTAAAAAGGGGTTGTAATGCTATGGCTATCCACTTCTGGGATGTGCCTGCATAATGCACTAAACCATCTGTAACCCATGCCCTAGTCCTGTCTTCATCAGTTGATCATAGAGCACACCCCATGACGCCATAGGTGCATGCTTGGGGACATAAGGTATTATAACATAAGTAGCAACTATAAGCATTTGGGCAACTTCCTCATGTAACTAATTTGTACCTTCAGGGCCGGATCAAGGCCAATCACATATATACCACTTACTTGATGATGGACTGCTTCTATGCACATCCAATTTTATGGCCTGGTGGATCAGATAACACCCAGTTCATAATAAGCAACTCAGGTCACATGGTAACTTGATGACCAATTTTCATCCATTTTCCACTAAGGCCCAATATCAAGCCAACAGCTATCTCTTGAAGGAAGAATAACTGTCTGCAGATGATGGCAGGGCCTTGCTCCAAAGGCTCCAGAAAGCATCCCTATCTGCTGCTGATATCTCAAGCGCCATTAGATCTGCTAGATTTATAGCCCAAGTGGCAGATCAGCCTCAACCCATTGAAAGCCTTCTCTTGTTCTGGGCCTCACTGAAAATTAATAGTGTTTTGAGTCATTTTGTATATGGGACAGAGTAACACACCTAAGTGAGGAATATGCTGCCTCTGAAATCCAAATAGCCCCTATGCTTTGTGCTTTTTTCTCCTTGGTGGAAGGGGCCAGGTGCAGCAACTTATCCTTCACCTTAGAAGGAATATCCCTACATGTCTCACACCATTGAACTCCGAGAAATTTCAATGAGGTAGAAGGCCCTTAAATTTTGGTTGGATTTATTTCCCATCCCCTGATGCACATATGCTATACCAGAAACCCCATTAATTATTATTATTTCAGCTCACAATTTTATAACAGAAAATATTCTTACTGATCTGATCCCCTGAAATATTCCTACTCTAAGACACATTACCTGAACTCTGAACTACAACACAGCAGTGGAGAGATGCCCTCTAGCAGAGGGAATAGTTTTCCCTGCTTTTAGAAGACTTTTGCCTGTAAATCCAATAATCCCCTTGAGCACTTAGAACTATCGCATACATTAATATGTATGTATAAATTATAACCAGTTTTAATTTATTGGGAAGAAATCAGAAATTTTTCCTTATTGTAGATTATATGTTGGGTTCAAATGTAAATCAGTTAATATTGTAAATGTTACTGGTTTTGATCTAAGTTCAATATGAAAAAAATCATACCAATGTATGTCCCTTTTCTGTAACTATTGTCAGATTCCATCACATTTTTCAATGGGTATGTATGTGTATGTGTGTTCATGTGTGTGAGTACAGGTGTGTAAGTGCCATAGCATATGTGAGATCAGAATTCACCTGTAGATGTGGTATCCTGCCTTCTGTCTTGTTTGAGGAAGGATGTCTCACTGTTTCATGGGAGTCTTCTGTCTTTGCCATCATCTCATCTTAGGTTCACTGGAATTACAGTGTTAAATAGCAAGTTCCTCTGAACTGAAATAGTCTCTCCTAGAATTTGAAAGAGGCACATCCTCAAGAGGTACCTAGATCCAGGAAAGCTGACAGTGACAAGAGTCACAAGGTCTTGCCTCAAGGAAATCAAAGCAGTAAACAACTGGAGGAGAGATTGTTATTTACGAGTCTTTCTGAAGGTAAGCTTTGTAGGTTTTGTGAGACATCATCTATTCTTGGGTAGGCTGTTTGGTGATACACCTGCCTTTGAGTCCTCCATGATACTGTGAGTCACCCTTGCCCATGCACCTATAAGAAGCCCCAGTAAACTGGTTTTCAAAGCTATACTGGGTGGAGTAATTTCTTTGGTCTGTTGTCAGAGCTCCATCTATGTGTGTAGGGTGGGGGGACAAATGATAGTTCATGTCTCCCAGGAAAAGTTAAGGCTTTATCCATCAAGTCATCTCCCAGGCCCCAGGATGAGATGATATACACCTTGATGAGATATCCACTGAGTCATCTCTGAGGCCCTGGGATGAGATTATATACACCATGATGAGATATCAAAACACAGGAAAAGAAAAAGTGCTTATGCTGCTTCTAATTTCCTTCTAAATGAATGATATTATTTGTTTAACCTCAAATTCCTATTCTCATAGTCCATATTGTTCTGTATCTATGTCTATCTATCTATCTATCTATCTATCTATCTATCTATCTATCATCTGTCTATATATCTATCATCTATCTATCTCTATCAGTAATCTGTAGCTATCTTCTGTCTCTGCATCTATTTATTTTCTTGGCATAGATGCTTAAAAATAATGGCTTAAGTTTCTATTTTAAGAAGTTAAGAAACAGCTGAGACATGTGGCACATACTTGTAATTCTAGCCTTTAAAAAGGAAAGTCCTCAAGTTCAGGGACTGCCTGGGCTACATAGCCAAATTCTGTCTCCAAAAGCAAAAAGAAACCAACTAAACAAACAAAAAAAGTTAAATAGGGATAACCTAATTAAAATCAGAGAATGTAACAGAAGATATATTATTTTTTAAAGAACATAAAACTATATAGTACAGAACAAAAATATCAATACATAAAAGCTGTTTCTTCAAATTTTTAGCTACATTATGAACACCTACCAACTGTGAGCCAGAGTGTTCTTGCTTGCATGAAGGTAAGAGCAAGCTATTTACAGAAACAGAGAGAGAGGGGGTGAATGCAAACATATAAACAATACTAGAAATAAAGAAACAGAAATTAATACTAGATATATTAACCTTAAATGGATAATAAATAAAAGGATACTATGGATAAAAAATGATAAGTTGTATATTTTTCAATGTATGACTCATTACATAAAATTTAAACAGTAACAAAAATTAAATAATATACTCTTTAGGAAGAAGTGATGAAACAGGATAAAGGCAAAATCATAGTCATTAAGAAGGTCAAGATTAAGATTGCCATAGGCACAAGGAGGTTGTGGATGTTATGGGAAGGCTTTAGGGTCCTGGTAACACTGCATATCTTGAGAACACAGGAGATTTTGTGGGCAGTATTCTCTTGGATGTGTGTATCAAATAATCATCTTCAGATGGATATCAATGAAACATAATCCTGATAGGCATGGTTAATGGTTCACCTCAAGGAGAGTCGAGTTATTTGCCCAAGGACCTTTCACTACTCCCATATGAACTCCCCACATTCCTTTCCAAGATTCCTCCTATCTACAACCATCATCATGACTGATAGGATCGTGTTCTAAATCTGCAAATAAGCAAACCACATACAAGTATATATGTTTTTTAAATTATTATTATTCTTGGCCTCATTTAGAATGATTCAAAACCAAAGCCAAATCTTAAGAAGAGAAGACAGTCTCCTTGCACATTTCGAAGTCAGTGTCTTCCCACCATGAACAATTAGAAGTTGCCTTCCTCAATTCTCCCCTGCCTGTTTCTCCACATGCCATTCAATCCCCATGCCTCCTCCATTTCTTTGCACACGGCAGGTCCCCAAATATCTTAAACCTTTTTGAAATCTATCTTTTTCAGGGTTTGAGCATAATGTAAGCATTATATAATTATATATTTATTATATGTAATATATGCTATATGTAATTATGTAGGCATTATAAGTCTGTGATTTATAAGAACCTAGAATATTTATTAAAGGGACAACATATAGCAGTTTATTTTTGTCTTCTCTCTTGCTCATTTCTGAATTCCCCACTCCAGGAAAAGTGGACATTGTACTGGGCATTTTACATAAGTCTGTTAACAAAGTCTTTAACACATGTGAAGAAATCTATCCCAGTGTTGTACTGGTTGGTGAGTTTGGCTCTAGATATCAATCTTTCACATTATGGTAATTCCCCCACACAGAAACTGTAAGCCTTAATGGCTTTATTACTTTATGTGGAAAAGAAAATTGCTGACTAATATTAACCTTGAATGAGACAGAAAAAATAGCAGTAATACTTTAACAGAACATTATAATATTGATTCCACCAAAATACATTTATTTTGGAATAATAAATTAAAGTGGAATACTATCAGGTTGGGTAAATATTTCATATAATTTACTCTATTGATGATAAAATGTAGCTTCAGACTAATTAGTTCAGTGATGAACATTTGCCCAGTATGTGTAAGAGCCAGGGCTCATCCTCACCACTGTAAAGCAAATATACAAACAAACAAACAATTAGAAGGCTGGGCATGATGGTATATGCTTGTAATTACAGAAATCTGGAGGCTGAGAGAGGGTGACTCAGTTTTAAAGGCAAATCTATGCCATACAGCAAAATAAAATAATATTATATAATAAGATCTCAAGATAAAATAATATTATATAATAAGCAAAGTATTCCCAGATATGGTGCATTCATTATGGAGTAATAGTAGCATACAGGTTCATTAAAATTTAAAACTGTAACTATCATATAGTCTATTAATTCATGAGTAAACCTCTGAAGGCGATCAGTCAATATGTCAAATGGACTCCCATGTTAACTGAATGAATCATTATTCAAAACAGCCAAGACATTGTATCAATCTAAATGTCCATCAATGTGTGAATGAAGAAAGAACATATGGTATATACATAATATAATGTTATTTAGTCTTTAAGTTGAGGGTAATATTGTCCTTTATAATATGGGTTTGGGTGTGTGCACACACCCATAATAAAAAAAGAAAATGATCAGAGACAGGGAAAGTTCTCTTTAATCAAGTTCAGTTTGAATTCCAAAATGATTATATAGGAATATGCCTTGATTTTTAGTTGTACCTGTATTTTCACAAAAATAATAACAAGATTATTTTTCTCAGAATGTGATGGGGGCTTGGTTGAATTGTCAATCAAACCATGAGAGCTACTTTTTATCAAACTCAACTGAAATAAAATGCAAAATAAAATTATGTATTTCTTCAAGCAAAACAACTCCTCTCTGGGCTTCCATCTTCAATCACTGGAAAATAAAATTAGTGCAAAAAATGCTATTTTTAAGAGCATTGTACATAAAAAATTCTTATAAGTCATTTAACAACAAGTTGTGTACATTGCCAAAGATCAAACCTGCTAAACACTTCAAAAAGAAATGTTAAAAGGCTTGGCAGACATTCAACGTGTCATTTTCTTATCCACCCTTCCTTGCTGATCCATATACTAAGTCCAATCACACTCCAAATCCTTACATCAAGTTTTATGGGAATTTAAAGCTCATTTATACTATGTTAGATATGTACAAGAGATCTAGAATAAATCTTCTAAATTTTCCTTTAAAAAATTTTTACGTAGGGCCCTCCAGTTTGCAGATTGGCGCGTGGCTTCTCCCCTGCAGTGGCAGCAGCAGCGTCTTGTGGTCTGGGCCTTTGAGCCTGCAGGAGGCGGACGAGCGGCCCCAGCACCCTCTGAGGATCACCTACAGTGGGGGCTGGCGGGGGTGGCGGAAGTGGACGAGCTGGGCAAAGTGCTGATGCCCATCCAGGCCAAGAACAGACCCAGCAGCATTTCCTGGGGTGGCCTTGACCCAGGGAATCGCTGCACCTTGGTCCTCACAGACCCGGATGCTCCCAGCAGGTAGGATCCCAAATCCAGGGAAGGGCACCATTTCCTGGTCATCTACGTGAAGGGCAACGACATCAGTAGTAGGACAGTCCCCTCCGACCTCGTGGGCTCTGTACCGCCCAGGGGCACAGGCCTCCCAGGTACGTCTGGTTGGTCTATGCGCAGGACAGAGACCTGGAGAGCGCCGCGGCAAGGTCTAGGTGGCAACCTTCCGCAAGAAGTACCAGCTCGACCCCCGCCGTCTGGCACGTACTACCAGGCGGAATGGGACGACTATATGCTCAAGCTGTTTGAGCAGGTGTCTGGGAAGTAGGGGCCCCAGGATGCTGGCGTTCTCAGATCAGTGATGCATGCCATTTCTTCTCTCTGTCCTGCAGAGGGGTACCTCAGCTGTCCTCGGGTAGTAGTGGTGTAGGGTGACTTTCCCGTGCCTGTCCTTTACAACTGTAGATAGTCACACATCTGTTTATGTTTTGAGCACATTCAAACGCGGTTTGGGAAGATGTTTGGTACCCTGCTGGGGTCATTAAACTGTAAGAATGGTCAGGTCTGTAGGTAGAAAGCAAAGTGTCAGAGTTGAAGGTGCTTTAAGTACAGACAGATTTCGCTGCCCCTGCCTGTGTGCCAGAGTCCAGAATTGCACAGTGGTGGTGTTTCCTGAATTTTTTTTTAGGGTGCCATCTCCCAGCAAGACTTCCGGAAGTTTGCTTCTCAGCCGTATCCCATCTCTGCTCAGGAGGCTTCTTGAAAGCAGAACTGGCTAAGTGACAGGGAGAGTGGCTTTGAGGTAAGGGACACCATCCTGATGCTAGGTGGCAGGTCGTCAGCAATCCTCTGTATTCAGATCCTGCTAAATTGGCTTTTCTTGCTGGAATAAGAAAAGCAAATCTGGGGTTGCTTGATGTTTCATTCACTCTGTTCATTGTTGAATTTAAAACAGTATTGGTTGAAAAAAATAATTTCTAAATAAAACAATGTTGTAGTGTTTCTACTAACTTCAAATGCTATTATAAACTGTCACAATCAAGACAGTTTGCTATTCATACCAGCATAGGTGCAGAGAACAACAACACAGTAGCAGGAATTCAGAAGCAGGTGTTGGGAAGATGCACAGTGGTTAAACTCACTTGCTTGCAAAGCTTGCCAGTGCGAGTCACCCACATAGCCATATGCTGAATGTGGCTCAAGAGTCTGACATTTGTTTGCAGTGGTAAGAGGCCATGGCATGCTCATACACACACACACACACACACACACACACACACACACACACACACACACACAGTACAATAAGTAGCTACTTTAAAAAAAAGATATAAAAATACACCAAAATATGTTTCAGGAACTATTTTAGCGAAAAGTGCAAAGGAATCCCACTGGGGAAGAATAGCCTTTCAACAAATTTTGACAGATATGCTTAAGGTTAAAAAAATGAATAACAGGGCTGGAGAGATGGCTTAGTGGTTAAGCGCTTGCCTGTGAAGCCTAAGGACCCCGGTTCGAGGCTCGGTTCCCCAGGTCCCACGTTAGCCAGATGCACAAGGGGGTGCATGCATCTGGAGTTCGTTTGCAGAGGCTGGAAGCCCTGGCGCGCCCATTCTCTCTCTCTCCCTCTATCTGTCCTTCTCTCTGTGTCTGTCGCTCTCAAATAAATAAATAAATAAAATTTAAAAAAAAATGAATAACAGCAATCATTCCTTGACACCATTCAAAAATTTAATATGAATCAAAGCACTATTAACTGCAGAATTACTATAATAAAAACTTCACCATTATGGGTGAGTAAAGATTTTATAGTCAAGACAAATAGCACTAACCCAATGATAGCAGTATGATGAAGTAGACTTCATCAAAATTTATATGAACTAACCCACAGAGATGGGGAGTAGGTTAACGATTGCCTAGAGACGGGGGTGGAAGAATTAGAAAGGACTCTTTAATGGTTATGGATATGTTCTGAAACTAGACAGCAATGATGGTTAGGTGATAATTAATCGTGTGCCTTAAGATAATACATTTCATGTTTTATACATTTTCATTAAGGGTCTTTTGCTTTTCTAAAGACTCCACTAAGAAATGAAACGTCGAACACATAGAATGAGAGGGTGTTTGCAGCACAACTAATGGAAAGACTAAAGATCATATGTAACACTAAATAAAACTACAAGCAAGGAAAGTATCAGAAAATGTTTTTTGTGACTTCATAATGACGAAGGACAGGGCCAGTGAGCTTATGAAAAGATGCTTAACACCATCAGTCATTCTACCACCTAATACTACATTCTTTCCTATTATACTGAATAACAGAAAATTGTGACCATGCCATTCAGAATATAAAATTCTCAGTCTGACAATATAAAGATGTATGGAACATTTTGCATATTTAGACACATGTTTGATTCATAATCTATAAGTTTCAGTCAAAAAAGTTATCATAGGATGTAAAAACATGCCTATAGAATGGACAAAGATGTTTAGAGCAGTCTTATTTATAAGAATTAAGGACATAGAAATCCCTAGTCCATCAACAGGTGAAAATATACACACACTGTGGTGTCCAAAAATTGGACTCAATTGTGGATACACCTGCAACAATGATTAATATATCTAATTTTGACCAAATGAATCTGATAGACACATTGGTATATGTACTCTATGATTTCACATGTATCAGGTTCGAAACATACAAAACTAAGCTGTGGTGATGGACCCAGGATTCCCTTTAAAGGGAGAACTGACTTCAGAAAGATCTTGAGAAGATTGATTAGCTCAATAAAAATGTTACATATTTTATTACTTTTTTTAAATCTTTCATTTAGGTATGGAGAAATGGCTTAGTGGTTAAGGCACTTGCCTGCAAAACCAAAGCACCCAGGTCCAATTCCCCAGGACCAGGGTAAGCCAGATGCACATTGTGGCGCATGCATCTGGAGTTCATTTCCAATGGCTGGAGACCCTGGTACACCCATTCTCTTTCTTCCTCTCTTCCTCTTTTACATAAATAAAAATAAAATATTAAAAATCTATTGAATTTATGTAAAAGAAAGAGAGAAAAGGAGAAAGTATGAACACACCAACACCTCTTATGGTAGCAAACAAACTACCAGATATATGCACCACTTTGAGTCTCTAGCTTTACGCTGGTACTGGAGAATAAAACCTCAGTTGTCAGGCTTTGCAAACAAGTGCCTCTAACTACTGAGCCATGTCTCCAGCCCAAAATATGTTCCTTATTTTAATTATAAGTTATAAAATTCACATGTTCATACTTAATATGTTTTTATTTAAGTGGCAGCTATATTTCCATTAGGAAAAAAGTGTGTTTTTTTTTTCTCACCTGATGTCATTTTATTTCAGGAATATGTATTTGCTTCTCTAGTTGCCTTCCTTACAGGACACAGTTAGATGGCACTTCTTCTAAGGGGAAACTTAGACGTGTTCATTTAATAATTGGTTAATCTTAGGAAATATAGATTTATATCTTTGAATATGACTTCTAATATTCTCTAGAGAATTCAGGAATTCCCATGATAGAAAAATAACATGAAGGTATAGTAACATGGAATAGAGCAAGCTCTCTAATCTCTGAGCTAGATTTTGAAGAAAGATATAAACTTCTCTAAGTCACAGTTGTCTCCTTTGTTAAATAATGTTTCGTAGATGCCTAACATACATTAAGAGCCAGGTAGCTTTTTTATGATAGATAGTTAGCTAGGGACTGGCCCACAGAAACATGGATGCCACCTTGTCTGTATTGCCAGGATGAGAACCCACATCTGATCCAGACTCACCCAAGATGGCAGCAAGCAACAACCTCCTAATCCCTCCTCAGTAACATCCCCTGTGGGTGGGCTCTTTCTGATTCTGTGTTCTTCTTGTGCCCACCAACCAGGTGGCTTTCTCCCTATACCTCCTGAACCTGGTGATTAAGGTCATGTTAACTGGGTGCTTGGTTTATATTAATGGACCTGGGACACATGAGCAAGGGCTTCTCATTTCTCTCCTCTTTCCTTCCCCAGGGGCTGCCTTCCCAGAAAGAGACATTTTCCTATGTGAGGGAATTTTTCCTGGTTCCCTGGACATCAGGCTGAGAAGATGGGCACCTTCTTTTGGCTTGGGTTCTTCCCTGCTTTTCTTTTCCTCTCTCCATAAAATAAATATCATATGTTACCCTTTCTGAGTTGGTTTTTCAATTCTTTGCTTATGTGGACAAGAACTTGAGACTCAAGAGCTACTGGCTTGAGAGTTCTAAGTCCACTTAAGTCTCTCCTGCATCACTATGTGCTACTTATAATGTGATAAAAAGCATTAGTTCAGGCTTTTATTCTATATTTTCAATAATACTAGACAAGGGTGAAGTGTACATGCACTCTCTGATACATCTTTTATTGTTATAACTTGTCACTTAACTTTTGGCAAAGACTCTCCTGAAATTTCCCAAACTTACATACAGTTTTCAGAATGCCAGTACTTGTGGTGGAAATAAAAGACCTCTGGACATCTTAAAACAAGGAGATACAAAGATGAGAATAGCATGATTGTTATGTCAAGCCCATGGGTGCCACTCAATGGCATATTCGAAGTTCAAAGAGGGAACATAGTGTCTGCAGTAGGCTTTGTGCTCAGGTTTGGAAAGGCATTGTACTAACAAGCCTTCTTAACAATTAATTACACTCCTGTTTTGCAAGTGTGACTGCTTTGATTTGTGAACTTTATGAAGAACTTCAGGGAAATTTAAATTGCCCTCCAACAACTACCCAGTTCATTGCCCTGCACTATGCAAATTTGATATTAAATGATCAAATGTGAACCCCGGCCCCGTGAGGTCATGGAATCCCTTGATTTGGGACCAGGTGTACAGAGATGTTCAATTATTAAATAATTAGTTTGGAAACAATAACTAGTGTAGTTTAATTCTCTTGCTGATTTCCTAATGTTTATTAATTTAAGCACCTGTGTCTTCCTGTAACACTTTCCCGCCGAATGCTTACCAGGATACGCATGGCATGTGAATTTATAGTGAATATAATTACTTTTGCAGCTCATTCCAGGTGCATAAGTGGGCAGAAATGAATTATGACTTTAATTGTCAGAAAGATTTCAATATTCTGAATCTAATTATTTCAAAACTGTTTAAATTTCTAACTAAGTGATAATATGTTAGTGTTAATTAAAATACAAAAATATGATATTTTTAAGGATAACCAAAGGTCCCATTAAAGAAGATACAGAGAAGTAATTATTTAGTGGAGAGAAGAATTTGTCTTGGCATACCTAATTTGTTCCCAGAATATTTCAAGGATCATTGAAATTGTAGATGCATGCATTTTTTTTTTGCCTTTAGAATTTTTTTCCTTTGACCTTCTCCATTTGTGATGGTAGTGAAAGAACATATATCACTGCCAATGAATATCCTGTAAAAAAAATCAAGCTTGTGCTTATTATTTTCCTTTAAAATCCCATCTCAATAAATAGTGTCACCACTACCACATAACTAAATAAGAATGTGAAAACTGTTCTAGATTTTTCCTATCTTCCTAGAACCACACATCCATCTGTTGTCAATTTTCCTTGGGCACATTACCAAATTCCCATGCAGACCTTCATTGTGCCTCACTCAGTCTATCCTAGCATGGTAATAAGCTCCTGTCTCTAGGAACCTGGTCCCCAGTTCCAGGCTGTGGATTTCAGACTACTTTCTGAATATCAGAATGATTTTTCCCATGTACAATTTAGAATAAGAGAAGGATGGAAAAGCATGTCTCAAAGAATAGTTACAAAGGAGTTGAGAATGGGAGGAGATGATTTTGAAAGATAAAGCAAAGGCATGTTGAAACATGTTGAAACTATCCTGTAGATAAACCTGGTTCACCAGAAAATTTGTCCACATGTATATTATGAATACCCTTAGTGGACGCATACACAGTAAACAAAGTAAAAAGTTTAGCAAGTATAACATCTTCCTGACATGGATATACCCATATATTTCTCCCAACTTTTTGATTATACAGTCAGTACAAAGCAAACACTCATATTATCATGATGGGTAGTTCATCTCTGATCATTATTTTGCAAGTACACTCTAGGTCTTAAGACTAGGTCATGAATTTATGTGTAAGAAATTAAATTTGTTAAAGTACCCTGTTAGCACAAATTAAGAAAATATTAATATTTAATATTTTGGTAGAAAATCAGTCAATATTTTCCAAAAATTGGAAAATATTGACTGATTTTCTACCAAAATTATAAATGAAATATATAAAAATAAAGTATATCAAATATTAAAGTATTTTATAATATTATGTTTACTATATATTATTTATTGTATATAATTATTGTAATAATATATTATATATAAAATATAACAAAGTATATGAAATGTACATATAATATATATAAGGTATATAAAACAATTGTATAAAGGATATACATTAAATTATGTTAATTTAATAGGAATTCAGCAGGGCTACCCCATTATGGAGTATCAAATATATTACCACATTCAAAATGGTGCATGTTAAGATGACAGGAAATAAACAGCAGGATTGGAATAAGAAAGAGGTTGCCAGCATACAACATTTGTTAGAAATATAATTACATACAGCATCATTGAAGCATGAAGGTGGCCACACATATTTGCAGCCACTCTAATCAGTGTAATTGGCCTGCCATTTTCTTTGCACACCCTCCTTCAGTTAAGATATTAGGGATGCTTCTGTTGGCATGATTCAGCTAATGCCTTTTTGTTCTCTTAATGCTGTTAAATCATGTTCTCCTCTGTACATATTGTACATATATCACAGATACTGTTTCTAGATTAGATTCAACTGTAAGGCTTCCAGAATTTCCACTGAAACAAATCCTTCACAAAGGGCCAAAGGAGATTTTATCTTTTTTATCATTATTCCTAGACCCACTTGTGAATAACCCCCTTGTTAGTCCATCTCTTAGCTTGGTTGTAACTAGAAGGATTCATATATTAGAGGATTGGCCAGAGATATTGTACAAGTATTATAGATGAGGACATTAAAAATAACGGATATTTTCAAATTGCTAGAATAACCCAGGAAAATCTCAAATGGAAATCCTAATACTTACTCTAATAATAGATTCCATGACTTTGTTTTAACTGATTCAACCATATATGATAGATTTATAATCGTTATGTTAAAATAGCTTCTTTTAGCCTTTGCAATAAAATGAAATACTCTCAGAAACGTAAGTGCTGATCTTTTTATGTTATTCACTCAACAAAGTGTAAGATGGTTGACAGGCATGATGCTCTCTTGGATTTTAAGAAACTATTGTGCATATTTTATATGATATACAGTAATAACAAAATATTCACTCACATTTTCATGCATTTAGTAATCATATGGTGTTTTCATAAAAGCTACCATATATGTAGAATGATTGCTTTTGCCTTAACCAGCACTGCAGGTCTAAGACAAACATCAATTATTAACCATTTGAATATATTTAAATTCTCTAAATCCATCAAGTTAAATGAGCAGACAACTGAAACATTACTGAAGATATTTAAGTTTTTCTTTACTGAACTTAATTTAGCTTTCACATTATTAGTGAACAGTTGAAAAATTACTGTGTGACTATTTCTGTCTACAAAACATCTAATCTCCCTTGAATATGACTTTTTCATTCTGCATCATTATGTGATTTAGTTCCCAGAACAACTTTGACTCCTTTAAAAACTGGTATGCTTCCTCTTTTTAAAAGGACAAGGTGTCATTTATACAAAAAAAAAAAAAAGTGTACTACAGTCATTAGTATTTTCTTGTCTATCCAGTTTCTTATTTTAGTAACAATGACAAAAACAAGAACATCCACAAAACTCCTATGTGAGCCCTTAGTAAGGACTACTATCCTGAAGATGGCTACAGTGAAGCCACCAAGTATTTGAACTATCTTTGGCTAATATAGAGCACTGTTCTTTACTTTACCATTTTTAGCTGCAAAATCAACACAGTATACAAAATTCTTCTATGTTACTCATTTTCTGTTTGTTTTACTAAGTTATATATATTTTATATTTGTTATAAATCCACTCAGATTGACTTTTGAAGGTCAGGATTTCTTTTCTAAATTAGATTCTTTACTTGTTTTCAAATATGTTATCTATTTTGTTCAATATGTAATACATCCATGGTGAATAATTTTGTGATATGAAAACTCTTGTTCCCATTCTTTTTGCCTCTTTCTCTCTCAAATAAATAAATTAAAAAAAATTTAAAAGCCTGGAGAGATGGCTTACTACTTAAGATGCTTGTGTATGAAGCCTAAGGACCCAGGTTCAATTCCCCAGTATCACATAAGACAGATGCACATGGAGGTGCATGCATCTGGAGTTTGCAGTGGCTAGAGGCCCTGGCATGCCCATTCTCTCTCTCTCCTTCTGTCTCTTTCTCTCTCTCTCTCTCTCTCTCTCTCTGCCTATTTTTCTCTCTCCAATAAATAATTTTTTAAAACTCTTTTTTCTAAATTTTGAAAAGCAATGTTGATTAAAGTGATTTCATTTAAGAATTAAGAGGAAAATTACAATAGTCATATTATACATTATTATTTTACATTGATTATTGTTGTGATAGTGATTATGTCCCAGAATTTGAAGGATAATCGCATATTCAAAACTATTACAGGTCTGGAGGGACGGCTTAGCTGTTAAGGGGTTTGCCTGCCAAGCCAAAGGACCAAGGTTTGTTTCCTTGAGGACCCAAGTTAGATAGATGCCTAGGGGGCACATGTGTCTAGAGTCTATTTGCAGTAGCTAGAGGCCCTGTCTTGCCCATTCTCTCTCTCTCTCCCCCTCTCTCTCTCTCTCCCCCTTTCTCTGTCAAATAAATAAATTTTTGGAAAAAAAAAAAAAACAACTACTACAGATTGCACCTGCATCTGGCCAGGATGGGTTTGTAGGAATGAAATGATTGTGTGAACCCTGGAGAAGATGGCTATAGTATTTTGATCAATAAGAAGACATGATAACGGCAAGCCTCTTGGTCCTATCATTTTTATTCTTACAGGCACATTCCAAACAAGTTGAGAGGAGATATAATCTCACACTTTAAATACTGCTTGGAGTAAAAAGACAAGAGAGAAGAGGTATTGGTGGCTGCATGGAGAAAATGAAACCCTTATACTTTGGTGGGATGGTTTTTTTATTGTTACAACCACTATGAAGAACAATGTGAAAGATCCTAATGAAATTAAAAAGAGAACTACCCCCTGACCCAGATAACTCTCTTTTGTTTATACATAGAAGATGGAATCAGGATCTCAAAGTGATAACTACTCTCTTCTCTTCCTTGTCTCAGCATTTACTTAGGCAAACTATGGGAAATATTGATGTGTCTGTTGATGGATGAATGAGTAAACTGTGAAACACACATACACACATGCACAGACACACACGAGTGGAGTGTGATATTATTCAACTTTATGAAAGATCCCCTCACATATAATAACATGGATGAAATTAAGTGGTATTATACTAAATTAATTCTAGTGTTTATTACTTTCGTCTTCACATTCTTCTTTCTGTCTCTTCCTTGTATGTATTACTTCCTGTTTAGTTTAACTTTTCTTTTTTTTTGGTTTTCTGAACATGATTTATTTCTTTGTTTTATAGAAGGTCTTCATATATCAGGGGTTTGAGTTACACAACTTTTCTAGGTTAATAATTTTTTGTTTAATTTTCATTTATTTATTTGAGAGTGACAGACAGACAGACAGAGAAAGAGGCAGATAGAGAGAGAATGGGTGCACCAGGGCCTCCAGCCACTGCAAATGAACTCCAGATGCATGTGCCACCTTGTGCATCTGGCTTACGTGGGTACCAGAGAATCAAGCCTTGAACCAGGGTCCTTAGGCTTCACAGGCAAGTGCATAACCACTAAGCCATCTTTCCAGAGTAGGTTAATAAGTTTTAATGTCACTTGGCACATAACAATGAAAGATTATCAGAAATAGTGGAGATCTAAAACCTATAAACCTTACCAGTGCCCCATATATAACCATATGTTTATAAGAACTTTTGGAAAGATAAGCATATTAGTTACCAAAAGAGAATTTTAATTAACAAAATCAATATGAGACAAACTCTACATGATAAATATATAAGTGTATGCATTAGGGCAACCTTTATTTCAAAGAAGCCTCTTAAGCATGAGGACATGAGTTGAGTTCAATCCCCAATATGTATATAAAATGTCAGGTGTGGTCACACAGGCTTATAATCCCGGCACTGGAGAGGCTAAGACAGAGATGGGGGAGTCCTTGAGCTTGCTATCTGGTTAGTGTAACTATTCAGCTCCAACCCAATAAGAGACCCTGTCTCAAAATGGCATGGACAGCATATCTGATGAATGACTGCTAAGGTTGTAGTCTGGCCTCCACATATCCCCACACGCGCATGCACCTGTGTACATGCAAGCACACATATCACAAACACACACATACACACAACAGCAGCAATAGCAACAACAAAACTCAACACAGGGGGCAAAGTAATGGAAATTATGTGTAAGTTCTCAGAAGTCATTCTAGTGCCTTTAATTTTCAGATTCCAATTGACTCAAGACCTTACCCAGTCCAAACAGATGAGCAGACACGAAGCTATCACCAGCTCTCGATAGGCTCCATGCTCATCCACCTTTGCTCCTCTTCCTACCTCCATCTATGGGGCCTCCATTATATGCCAGGCACAGAGTCTGAAAACTGTCCCTAAGATTTACTCTACCTTCTACTAATGGGATCTTTCATTAAAACTGAATAATATCAATATCCATTCTCTCTCTCCTCTTTCTCTTTCTTTCCCTTTCTTTCTGTAGTGTGTGTGTGAGAGATATCTTGGTCCCCTCCATCCTCTGCTTCCATCTGGACAAAAATAAAAGAAAGATTTCTTTTCTATGAGGTATGATTTTACACTCAAGTGGAACAGTTGTGTTTCAGATAAATTATTCTGTGGATTATGGAAATATTTAAGAAACAAGAAAAAAAGTTCTGTACTTAATGTTTGGTAGAACAAAATCAATGAAACCTTTTTAAATCTACAACAGATAAAAGGAATATTATATAGGATACAAAAAGCTTCATGCTATCATTATGCTAATAGCCATAACTATAATGATATTAGAAAGTGCATCTTTTAAATTAAATTAAACATCATGCTTTGAATTTGCTGTGGGCAAATTTTAGAGGATTTCTTCTCCTCTTCCCTAGGGGAATTGTGTGGGAGCCTCTTACACAGGCCTGTCTCCTCACCATCCATCATTTCAAAGAGACATATATCGCCTCCAAAGTGCTTAAAGGCAGCTGCAAGCAAATGTCACTTTGAGTTAAATGCATTATTAAACTGTTGGGAAATTTCACATCATGGGTCATTTATCTATGCTAAATTGGGTCAAAAGCCTATACACTTGCCTAGATAAATGAAAGAGAAGAGTAAAATTCTCCTGTGGAAAGTAGTCCTTTGACAAGCCTTATGAGTGTGGTTTATTTATTTATTTACCAAGTAACCATGGGCAAGGGAATTTTTCTTATTTTGCTTGTATATGTGTGTGTGTGAGAGAGAGATTATTTTAGGAGGCAATCAACATTGTACAGAAATAGTATTATCTGATAAATGTAGTTAGATAGTTTCTACCTCTAATGTCTTTGAATTAGATGCTGTAGAAGTCATATACATTAGTCATACAAGGAGCATTGGCATGTGGGCTGTGTGCCATGCAGTGCATATCTAAAAGCAGAAGATGTTGAGAAGAGAGGTCATGTTTGGGCTTGATGCTAAATGAAAAACCCTGAAAGTCTGTCCAGAACAGTGGGAAAGACCTAGTTGATTTAGACTTACATTTAAATATATATATATAGTGTGCTCAGATCAGACATGGGGCCCTCTCAGTGAGAGGGTACTCCATATTCGGTACTGGAAACCAATTTAGAATTCCAGAGTCAGGAAAGAATGGTCTGGCACACCCCAAATCTCCTAAGCAACTTTGCATATCCCCTGCAACCCATGTTGCTCTCATGCTTGATTAGAGAATCTGTTTTATTTTACAAATGATAGAGAAAACAGAGGAGAGGCTGGCTAGATCCATAAATAAAACAAGAATACAGCCAACTCTGCAACATGAGAAGTTCCACCTCTATGACTTCAGCCAGGGCCCAGGAGAAATTTCAAAGGAAGTGATATGAATACTGCTCATACTGTTACTCTGACAACCAGCCCCAAGGTGATGGTGAAAGATATGTATAATAATCCAAACCTAAGCAAGCAGAAGTTCCAAGGCTACAAAGAACTCAACAATAAAGCAGATTGGCAACAGGTCTTCCATGGCTCAGGGAACTTTGAAGAAGATGAGGTGGAAAGATTGTAAGAGCCATAGAATAGGTATGGTTCCCTGCTTCATGACCCCACAGTGACTACCATAATCTCACTGAAGAGGGTTCCCAAGGTAAAGGGAGTTGCTGTATGTAACCTGTTATAATATGTATATTGTAAAATTAAAATTATATATATGTCTATATATCTGTATATATAGACATATATATGAGAAAAATTAGATTTTTTTCCAGAGTTGATAGGAGGCAAGAAAAAGTAAGTGACAAGAGCAGGGAATCCAATGGTATTTAGCAATGGACTTGAGAAAATTCATTTCCAAGAACATCAGAAAAAAAAAAAATATAGCAGGGCAGAAGACAATGAGAGAACAGAGGAGAAGGGATCATTTATCTGCAAATGAAGACACTGTAAAGTGATTAAGGTGTGACAATACACACAGACCACATTGCAAAGAGTCAACTAGATAAGATGGCTAGCTGATGTGCTCCCATGTTTTAGTTCCTATAATGTTAATCATAACATCCTTATAAAGGCATTTTACACACAAGAATTTGAATCGCCTAATGTCACTGAGCTGTACTAGTCCAGAAGCCATAAAAAATGAGCATGATGTCCACCTAAACATGCGCTACGGAAGCACAAACCAGCAGAGGAGACATCATTCCATGTGAACGATTCCCATGTAATTACTTACATGGCCAGTATTATTTTATGATTGAAAGAATTTTGTTATTTTATCTCTAGAACCTCATTCATTTAACATTTTTGTTTGTAATCTATTTCCCTGGTACTCAGGGTCATAAAATAAAAGCTAGAGCAAGAAACATACAGAATTTTCCTAAGTAATCAAGGCTTTTGTATTTTCTACACCAGCAAATTCTAATGACTTTTTGTCATGCTGTCTACGATTGATGTCATGGAAAACTGAAGTGTCATTTCAATCTACTCAATTTCTTTAAAAATTAAAATGACCCATTCTCTGAGTTAATCAAGACATAATTAACATGTTGTAATAATCATCCATTTTATATGTAAGGTCCAGTGATATCTGGAATATTCATAGCACTGTCTGCTTCCAGGACCCCAGAAGAAACTTTGTCCATCAGCACTGATTCTCCACCCACCTTTACCTACTTCCAGTCTCTGGCCCTAGACAATCATCAATCTGCTCTGGCTCTAGAACTTTACATATTTTGTACAATTGTTAAATATAATTGTGAAACAACTTGCCTTTGTTGCTGGGATCTTTCACTTTGCATGGAATTAGGGTTTGTGTGTATGTTGTATCATGTACCAGTGTTTCATTTCTTTAAGTAGCAGAAGAGTATTCCATTTTGTACCACATTGCATGCATTTATTCACCTCTGGATGTTTGACTCGTTTAAACTTTCTTCAAAGAATTATTTATTTATTTAAACAAAGGAAGAGTGAGAGAGAAATGGGTGTGCTAGGGCCTCTAGCCACTGAAAACAAACTCCAGATGCATACACCACCTTGTAAGTCTGGTTTGCATGGGTACTGTGGAATTGAACCTGGGTCCTTAGGCTTTGCAGGCAAGCACCTTAAGGGCTAAGCCATCTCTCCAGCAAACTTTTGATTATTATTAATAGCACTGCTTTGCACATTGACTTTCAATTATTTGTGTGGGTGTATCTTTTCATTTTTCATTGCTGTGCATCTGGGAATAGAATACCCAGATGCAATGGTAATTCTGTGGTTAACCATTTGAGGAAGTACAGGGTTATTTTTCAAAGTGCTCATACCATTTTACATTGCCATCAGCAATGTGTAATAGTTCCAAGTTCTCCACCTCCTTGTCAGTTGCTATTATCTACTCTTTTAATCACAGCCATGCTAGTGTGTGTGAAGTGCCATCTCCTTGTGGCTTTGATTTGCATGTTCCTGATGGCTAATGGTGTTGAGCATCTTTATGCTGCTTATTTGCCATCTGCATATCTTCTTTGGAGAGATGTCTTCAATTTCTTTGCCCATTTAAAATTAGGCTATTTATCTTTCTTATTTGTGAATTGCAGTAGTTCTTTATGCTTTCTAATTTATCAGATATATGATTAGTAAATATTTTATCACATAGGGATTGTTTTGTATCTTTTGTTATGTTTTTTTCAATTTAATTCTGTTGCAGAATGTGCTTTGATTTCATTTTAAATTTATTGAGTCCTGTTTAAAGCCTGCCACATGTTCTATTTTAGAGGACATGCATACCATCTTGAGAAGAATGTAGTCTTCTGCTCTGTTGAGTGATGTGTTAAATAGGTTTCTGTAGACATAGCTGGTTATAGTGGTACTCATGTCTTCTGGTTTTTTTTTTTTTTTTTTTTTTTTTTTTTGTAGAGCTCTCTAGTTGAACTCCCATAGTTGGGGTGAGTACTTAAGGCTACAGCTGATCAGTCAAATTCTGTCAATTTATCTTTCTGGGTTTTTTATTTTTATTTTTTGAGGTTCTGTTTCAGGTATAGGATTATTTTTTATAATTATTGTACCTTTCTGACAGGCTATTTATTATTTTTAAATATCCTTGTTTCTCACTAGCATATTTTTGGTTAATAATCCACTTGCTTGGAATTAGTATGGCCTTCCTGGCTTCCATATGTATGCTGTTTAAATTATTTTTTCTCAACTATGAACTCAATCTATTTCAAACTTTGAATATAAAATGTACATGCACTTCTTATAGATAATATAACTGATTATGCATTTTGCATTACTAAATCTGTTTAATCAATTCAGTTTTATTGCTATTATACATTGTGCCATCATGGTGGTTTGAATCAGACATCATCCATAAACACATGTGTTTTCAAGGTTTGGTACCTGGCTCTTGGCAGTTTGGGAAATGGGGCCCTGCTGGAGAAAGTGTGTTGCTGGGCTCAGGCTTTGCTAGCTCAACTTTCCCCTTCCAAAGTCCAGTTCTCGTGTGCTTTCCTGCTAGCTGCTGTGGCAAGAAGTGGTGTCCAGCCTCTGATCAGCTATTCTTTCCCTGTCATAGCACAAATTCCCTTCAAGACTATAAACTGAAGTAAACCCTTTACTCTCATCATTAGCTTCTTTTGTTTGGGGTTTTGTTGCAGCAATGCAAAGGTTACTATAACAGTCACTGAACTTTTTTGTTCTCCATTTTTATGTGTTCTTGATTATGCTCCCCTATTATTGTTTCATTTGTGTACTGTTATATAAATAGTTTTAGACTACTATTTTAACATTATTTTTCACATTTTTGTGCTTGCTGTAAGATTTTACAACAATGTATGTTTCAATTGATCAGAATTAAGATCAGATTTATAGTAATTTCAATTCAGTGACATATGAAACTGTTACTTCTATGCAGCTCTATTCCTCTTTTTTTTCAAGGTAGGGTCTATAGCCCAGGCTGACCTGGAATTCACTCTGTATTTTCAGAGTGGCTTCAAACTCATGGTGATCCTCCTACCTCTGCCTACTGAGCGCTGGGATTAAAGGCATAGGCCACCACTCCCAACAATGCAGCTCTATTCTTTATCCTTATTTGTTCTTTACTGTTAAATGAAGTACTCTATATGCTGCATGCCCAACTTCCCATTGTCATATCTATTTTATATAACAATACATAAAAATATAAATTTTTATTAACCTTACCTGCCATTTATAGTTCTCTTGATTCATTCCTATAAAACTGAGATACTATCTGGTGTCATTTCCTTATTGAATACAACTTTCTGCCATTCTTTTTCATTCTATTATTGTCAAAAATGTTGCTTTCTTATATACTATAGCCCAACACAACACTTATATATTTACCATGGAATAAAATTCATTTTCATTTGCTTACAGTTACCCATGTATGTCTTCAATTCCCCTTTACTTTGGAAAGACAGTTTTGTTGGATCTAGGATTCTTTATAGAAGCCAGGTTCATTGGTACAAGCCTGAACCCACAGAAGGAAGGAGCCTAAGGCATGAGAATTCCAAGACTGGGGCCAGCCTTGGCTACATGGTTAGATACTACCTCAAATCCCCAAAATGATATTCATCTTCATGAAAATAAAGAAAAATGAAAAAGAAAGATTCTTTGTGGGAATTTTTGATTATGACATTCTGTTCCACTGTGACTTTTGATGATTTGATGAGAACTTAGCTGTGAATGTGACCGTACTTTGCTGAGACCTGGCTGTGCCCTGCTTTAAGTTACACCATATTGCATAAAACAGTGGTTTTTCAGGTTATGCCTTGCACTGACAGATTCCACTTTACAAGCAGATTTTTCTATTTTTAGTGTGAACACAGTGGTGACATGGAAATTTGGGCTGGCTTTGAGAGTGGCAGAGCTTTCCTTGGCTCATGATTGGACATATTCACAATCACAAGAACCTTCCACTGAGTCAGTGTCCTCCACGTTCTTGTCCTGTGAATTAAAACAATGGGACCCATAGAGCAGAGAATGGGAGGTTTGGAAAAATTTTGTTATAGAACCTAAAGGAGGCCTTGTATAGTAGGATGGCTCCAGAGAGGGTAGTAGTCTGCATGGTGACTCAGATCTAGGTTTCCTCTAGGAATAGAGTTTCCAGGATGGCAGGGTGAGTTGGTGAGAGGAGAGATGACTTAGCTGGTCATTCCAGTTCTCATCTAGGTGTCTAGGTGCCCTGCAGTCCTAGTCACATGCTTACCTCTTGTTTCTAGAAGAATAATTCCTTTATGGTAACAAAGATAAGGAAAGAGCAGAAGTTTCAAACATTTCTTGCCTTCAGCAAGGTGGAGTCTACCAACGACTCCTGCAGAAAGAGACAAGGAAGCACAAGATACCCCTTTGCAGTTTCAAGGACACTTCCTGCTTTTAGTCAAAAAAAAAAAAAAAACAAAAAAAAAACCACAAAACTGTTTTGAGAGTTCTGATATCCACTGTCTGCCCAGTTTCTACCTCCTGTTCTCCCTCAGTAGCAAGACAATCCTGGGTGGTGCTGTGCATATGTACACAACCTCCTGTCCAGCCATGAGGCATAGACTGATAGTAACTTACCACGAAAGGTAAGATGGTACCAGCTTGTCACCATATCAAAGCAGACTGGACCATATGAGTGCATGCACGTATTCAAATCAAGAAAACCAGGCCCAAGAAGTTACTGAGCAAGAATTTAGTAGGACTAATGAAGGGTGAAACACCCTCAGCTAGACCCCAAAAGAAAAAGACACCTAACACTGTGATGGTGACATCTCTCTACCAGCCTATCATCTGATCATGCAAAGTGTACATCAAGTGACCAATAGGTGGAGAAGGCCCTGAGTGTTTCCAGGGTTTAGCTCAGCTCAGTCCCATAGCTGAGTCAGCCAACTCGAATTGCTCTTCATCAGTCCATTTATCAGTGTGTGTCTGGACCCAGTCTTGCATCCTGCCTCCATGCGCCTGCACCTCGCCTCAGTAGTTTTGACATCCTGCGTCTCACCCCCATGGCCACCATGCTTCTGCACCTCACTCACTCTGTGATCCTGCAGACCCCTACTCCCTGTAGCCTGTCATTACACTGCAGCAGTTCTCAAGCTGGTTTATTATCTCACCAGTGCATTGACTCTGTGCCTCGGTTCCAGTAAGGCTTCTTTGAACCCCAACTTTACCACAGTCTCTTTTGCCCTTTTGGAACCACTCTATATATATCTGTGCATATCTATGTATAACATAAATAGAGATATAATTATGATACAACATGTAATGTTGATCTGAGAGTGGATATTAGTAATTAAGTTTGGGGTAAAGGAAACTATTTGCCAATAGCTAACCATGAAGGGAAATTGGGACTACTTGGGCAATTCCAGCCAATGAAACCAACATACCTTGTAAATTTATTGTTGTTGAATAAATTCTAACATTGTTTCTGCCATAGCATGCTCAAGATAGTTTACTGGCATGTGATGGTTTGGTTTCCTCTGGCTGTTTTAAAGATTCTTTTTGTCTTTACTTTAAACATTTTTATCATGATGTGAATATGTGTGGATCTCCTTGTGTGCATCACACCAGGAATATCCAGGAAGTTTTCACCCATACTTTCTTTGAATTTGCTTTCTGTTCTTCTCTTTCTTCAGTCTCCTTCATATACTTCCATGCAGACAGGATATGCAGGTTGTACTCTTTTGTCCCTTGCCCTTGCTCTAAGGGGCCCTCATTGGGTTATCACTCTAGGGTCATAGAGGCCTCAGTCAGTCCCTGTGAAGTAGCAAGGTGGGGTATCCACACCTCAGGATTTTTCTACATGCTCTGTGGCTCTCACAGTCTTTCTGCCCCCCTCATCCACAATGTTCTCTGAGCCATTGGCAGCCATTGGCCTGTTGGCAGTCATATTTAGTGGTGAGTTCTCTGTAGCCTCCGGATATCTGCTTTGATAGGTTTTGATTTATCACCATGTCTGTCACCATTGCCTTGGAGCTGGTTGTCAGCCTAGCAGTAAGAGTAGTATTCAAGTTACTTCCCCTGAAATTTCTCCTGGCCCCTGGCAGATGTGGTAGAGGTAGCAAGTCTCATGGTAGATAGTCCACTGTCTTTTTGTCATAACTTTGCATACCCCCTTGGAATCAAATTGTTCTCACTCTTGTTTGGATAATCTTCATTATTTTACAGATGACAGAGAAAATGGAGGAGAACAAAGATCCACAGAATTAGTATTTTATTGTAATTTCTCTTTCCTTGAGTCTTGTATTTGAGAAGACATTGTCCTCATAATTTCCATCAGTCCATTGAGTCTAATTTCTTTTGTCAACAGAGCTTATCTGTCTGTTTATCATCTATATTTCTATCATCATATATCTTTTGTCTATCAATATGTTTTTGTCTATCTATCTATCTATGTATCTATCATCTATCTGTTTATCAACTACTTATCTATCATCTACCATCTATCTATCTACTTATTTTGCAGTCCTGAGGATTGGACTCAGGGCCTTGTGTGTGCTATGTATATGTTGTACCACTGAGATACACCTCAGTGCACAGATTTTCACATTAGCTATTTTGACATACTATTGCTTCTAAGTCTGATGGTTAGGCTTTCTCAAAAGCAGATTTTGCTATGCCTCCTCCATGCATGGATTTCATTTTCATTACTTTGCATGCTTTGTAATTTTTTGAGAAAAGTAACAATTTTTTTTACATATGTCAGTGGTTAAATGCACTTACCTGTAAAGCCTACTAACCTTGGTTTGATTCCTCAGTACCCACATAAAGCCCAAAGCACCAATTAAGCATGTATCTCGAATTTGTTTGCATCAGTAGGAGGCCCTGGCACACCCATTCTCTCTCTCCCTTCTCTCTCTCTCTCTCTCAAATAAGTACATAATTAAATAGATAATTACTTAAAAATAATATTTGCATTATATGTAGGTGTTCTGACTATTAGTTTTCTGCCTTCATTGTTGTTAGGCATTTCTTTATTTATTGAGTTGGCTGAACTATTTTAGTGAGTCTATTTCCATGACAAAGTTCATGCTCTGATGTCCTACCCAGTGAGTCCAGCCTTGGCTATTTTCCTAGTCCTCTGAGATAACAAAAGTCATATCAATAGTCTCTGTGACTCTTTTCCTGATTTCTCTTTTAAGCTATTGCCTCAGTTTGAATCATAAAAAGCTGTTAGCCTCTACTAATTGCCAATTGATTACTTTGCTGTTTTCAGCAATTCCCCTCAGGATAATAAATTGCTTCACAGTCTGACTCATTTAAAGTCAGGCTGCTTTGCAAGGGTCATCTATGAGTCCATTTTTTTTTTTTTTTTTTTTGAAATCTGTCCTAAGGAGGGCTTTTCTTAACTGTCACTTCCTCTAGTTCACTCTGTAAACTTCTAGGTGATTTACAGCTGTGCTTGTTTCTCTCCTGGAGCTACCATCCTTCTCTTTTTATTGCTTACTTAACACAACTATCTCAATGGAGCCCTTAGGCTTCAGGTACTCCATGCTTTGTTCCAAATAAAGTCAGTTCCTTTGGAGAATTGTTCTCACAGTCTACAGTAGTGTAAAGTACATTCTCTTAGCCTCTCCTGTTGCCTAAGCAAAACTCTGTACTACCGCTCTAGGGGAAAATGACAGTGACCCACTTTTCAAGGAGTGACACCTCTGACTTCATAAGTAGGGCAGTGAAGGGAAAGGCATCCTATAATTTTTGCTTCCCTGTCCTGATGTTTAACCGCTGCCTTGTAAGCAAGCTATACACAGTGCACTTGAGATACTGTATTCTCAGCCTGTCATACATCGGCCATGCTTACTCCTAGGAGGACAGACAGAGTAGAGGAAGAGGAGCCCAGGCATATGCACAAAATCAGTACTAAGTATGGAGCTGAGGAGATATGACTGTCCTAGAAAGAGCAGAAAGTTCTAAAGAGACACCTGTGTTCTTTCCTTTGGCTGTCAGTCTGTTGAGAAAATGGGCCCCTCAAGACGTGGATTTTCCCAGTAGTTTCATGCTGAAGAGGCAAACACCAAGGTCCTGGTGCTAGCCATGGTCTGGGCCAGGTGATGGGGGTAGGAGGTTCTTCCAGAAAGAGATTTCACATTGTTCTGATAACTTGTCACACTATCTTGAAGAAGATTCTGGAGCTGAGATAATGGTGGGGCAGACAGTGAGCCTGGGTTATACCTGGCTAGGACTACTGAGGTATGCATACCTCTTGACCTTTAAGAACCTAAACCTTAATTCAAGATCCCAAAGATGGACTTGGGGAGGGACTGCATCTCTTCATTTATTCCTTCTTCTAATGTGGCCACACTGAATGAATTTTCTTTCTCTGCTTTTTCACTATTGTTTGTCTCTTTAATTGGCATATTGATAAGATGTGGCAGCCAAGTCCAGCTTGACAGGACTGTAAGGGTCCAGATTCTGATCTTAATACCACCATGAAAGATATCAGCATCTTGTATCTTCCCTGGAGATAATATAATCTTTAACTTAGAGTCTTAGGGAACAGGAATTTTGTGCCATTAACTGCCCTTAAGTGTGCATTTCCTACCATGCTGAGGGTGGAGGTGGTCTTGGATCCAACCAGGACCTTGTGTATGCCAGGTGCTCACTCTACTATTAACCTTACTAGATTTTCTTAATGAAGAGCTTTGTCTTTGATTGTATTATGTTGGAAACACTTTCAGATATTTGTATCTATTTAAATAGACTCGTGAAATAATCTGTATGACTCTTTATGTCACTATTATAGAAATGATTTCTGGAATTCTCTCCTGCAAGGGATTTATCTAATCTGAAAACAATTCTGTAATCATTTTTATTTTAAATAAAATGGCCCTTCACTTATAAAAAGCAAATCAACAAAAAGAGCCCTAATTAATGTTCAGCTCAACTCCTCCCCTACTCATGCGCTGCTGGTGAATGTGGGTCTGTCTAGAGTCAACACTGGTACTTAAGCCACTCTCCAGACCCTGAACTTTGAAGCACATTGAGATGGCTGAAGCAATAACTGGAATGCTTAATGACCAAACTAAAATTACCTTACTTACCTACCTACATAGAGTACTAAGATTGAATAATATTATATCACACGCCCCAGAGGTACTTCTGAGTTCTAACAAAATGTTTTTATTTTATTACTGTAATAGTAATAATGCATAGTTAAGCCTATCCTTCTAGTACTAATGTTAGTGCTAAGAGGTAGGAACCATTTTATTCCTATTAACACATGAAGAACTGGAGACTCAAGGTCATACTTGTGGGGAGTGGGGAGATGAATTCCAGACCCATTGATTCCATAGCCCCTGTGTTTAATTGCCTCATTGTTTCACACTGTTCTAATTGTTAACCAGCATTAGAAAAATTCATTCAATGTAGCATTTTTCAAAGTGCAGTATAGGATCCCTGAGGGTCCTCATTATTCTTTCCCCAAGGACTCATGAAACTATTTCATGTAAGCTATATTCATAATACGAGGACATTATTTGCCTTGTTTTCATTCTTTTTTCTTCACTGGTACACAGGGGAGTGCTTGAGGCCGATTCACCCTGGCCAGGAGAGCTGGGGATACTTGCACAGATGTTCTTTGGCTTGTAATGGAGTACAGGCCACTCATGGACCCATAAATGAATTTAATAGATCTCGCCTGCTAAATATGCTAGCTTAGAGAACAGAGCAGTGTAGAACAAGAGCCCTCACCACTTACACTGTGATGATTTGGCTGACTAGAAATTACAGTTCAGTCGCCCTGTCCAGAGTGGGAAGAAACCAACATACTGCCTATTGTTAGCCTGGGAAATGGGCACTACTGAAATTCAATTTGTAGTTTCTACTGCATGCATATTTAAAAACTAAGGACCTCAATGAGTTTTAAGACCAAAAAGATTAGAGAATCATTGATTTCATTCGTGCTGCCGTCATTTGTTTAAACTGTATGGAAGTACTGTTCTCTCTTTTATGCATTTACTTATTTATATTTTTAAATTATTTTTAAAATTAGCATACAGTAGTGGGTTTCATGTTTTCATTTTCATATGTGCTGTTTTAGATGCTCCTCCACCCCATCTCCTTCTACTTGTACCAACTCTGCTCTTCCAATTTTATAATTCATGCACTCTACTATTTTCCCACCCATTCCTTTATTCTTATAGGATCTAATACCATGTGAATGCTGTGTAATCACAGTATGTAGAAATAAAGAGAGGAAAAATGCTAATGATTGGTGCAGATGCAATTTCCTTCCCCATGTCCCTAGGCTCTTTCTCCTCTGTACTCTCTGTGCCCATAATCCCTCGTCACATTTCTTAGCTTCTGGATTGTGGTGTGCGTGCATGCGTGTGTGTGTGTGTGTGTGTGTGTGTGTGTGTGTGCTAAATGTCCATTTCGTTGTGCTCCTACTCTTCCCTTTCTTGCATTAACTAATGTCATTTCTGTCTTGTCACTCTTTCGACATGTGTTTAATGGAAATTGTGTTAGTTTGTCTTGCTTATTGAAAATTTTCATATATGAAGATAATATAAAGTGATCAAAATACACTTCTGATCCCTTATTTTAACAATCATGCACATGAGACTACAGAGTAACTTTTTATGTTGGCTTATGTCACTTACTGAAATGTTCTCCAAATTGTTTCATGTTTTTGTATGTCGAGGTAAGATATCTTCTTGTATTTTGAGGCTAAGTAATATTTTGTTGTATATTATACCATAATGTGCCATAAAGTTTAGGAAGTGATTGAGTATATGTAATGTGTACTTTTGAAATTTTATTGTTTATAAAAAATACCTCTTAGTTTTTGTATTACTAAAATTTTACTTTGAAAACATAAACTTCAATACACTTTTCTTACTTTAGCTTGCCTGTTTTTAAATTTGAAGCTAAATGAAGAGTTTCATTGCAGCAACAATTATTCCAGTTGCTTAATAGCTTTATTGTTTACTTATTAATATATAGGTGTCAGGGAAATGACTGTATATATATATCAGGAAACTAGAAAAGGTTCCATGAGAGAGGAACAAAAAGGCTTTAAGGGGTTGGGTTGTAGGAATAAAACATACATCATATTGTTGTGCCAAGACCCCTGACCAGGAGCCAAGACCCCCGGTCACCCAGGAGTCACCTAGAGGACCGCCACAGAAGCCAAGACACTCGAATGTAAAAGCAACAGGTTCCTTTTAATGTCAAGCTTAAGCAGAGACTCAATCCACACAGACCGACGCAGCGGGAGTGGGAGAGAGCCCCGACCTTCTAAAAGTAGGGGTTTATAAAGGAAAAGAGTGGGAAGGGGGAAAAGGGGTTACATCACATAGCATCTTTTAAAATGATTGGTTCCAAGAAGGTGTGTGCGGGAACATTTCTAGTTGCTCATCTTTGGTCAGCAGACTGCTTGTAGATCCTATCTTTTGCAAGGGGACGGAGGCCACCACAGCTAAGTATTTCTGGAATGTCCTGTTGAACAAGTGAGCATGAGTTACAGAAGCAAAGGTTGGCACTTTAATCAGTTAGTTCCTTATCTGAGCCGAGCCGGGATCCTCCTTTGTTCACAATGGTTTGTCCTACAATGGCAGTGTCACTGTTTAATTAGTTATGTGTTATTTCTTTTTGGTCTCTCAATATTAAACTGAAAGGGGGAATACTAGGGGAGTAATAGTTTAAGAGAATAATAGTTTAAGAGAGGATGGTGACAGGGTAAAATCATAACTGAACTTTATACTTTGTAAACAAATTAAAAACTAAAATTGAAGACAAAAGTTTTTAGGTTTTTTTCATTGTATTTGGTCAGGTTTATTTGTACTTAAAATTTTCATAATAGGATTAACTTCATATGTAAATGTTGTTCCTCAATATATTTCTTGTAATGAAAGTGGTCTGAATTAACACTCTTCTAAATTTATTTTTCTCACTTCATAAAATGACATTCTGTGATTGTTGAAAATTGGACGTCAGTTTTTTACAAGAGTATGTTTCAGAATTTTACAAACAAAATAACCAGTCTGTATTAATGGGGGTTTTCCCATTCATTTGGAATGCAATGTTATTATCACACCAAGCAAAACCATATCCTTGGGATATAAGGTGGAACTCAAATCTCTAGACTACAGGATGCAAGGGCAAAAGACTACTACTGGAAGTCATATATGTATGTCCTTATAGACAATGCATGAAGACGGTGATAGTTTTGACTTGCTAGAGTCTTCACAGTACAGCATCACAGATGGAGCAGGGAAGTGATAGAAGTTAAAGTTCTCATGGGTCTAGAGACTGAAATTCAAGATTAATGTCCTAACGTATTTGTTTTCTTCTGATTCTTTGTCCTTTGGCTGGTAGATGCTAGCCTTCTCCTCATGTCCCTAGCGTATTTCCTCTGTGCACTGGAATGCCTGATATGCCTCTGGGCATCCAAATGTCTAGTCAGGCTACAGGAAGTCTCGCCCTAAAACATTTAGTTTAATTTGTCTCTTTAAAGGCATTCCCTTTAAAGTGGCATTCTGAGATACTGAGGGTTAAGACTTTCAGCATATGAATTTAGAGGAGGATAAAGTGAGACTACTGCAATGGTGTGGTGTGTGTTGAAGAAGAAATTTTCTTTATCCACTTCAGATGTTGACAAAGTAGACTCCAATTTCCCATATGAAGTCTGGCCTGCATGTCCTGAAACTTTAAGAGCTAGGGGATATCGGTTGCAAAAGAAAAAAAAAAAAAAAAAAGATATTGACTACTATGGTAAAAATTACAAACAATCTAAAGCTTGTATTATCAGTTCATGTGCAGGGCAGTGTTTTTTTTTTTTTTGTTTGTTTGTTTGTTTGTTTTATATATAGAGAGGAGCAACCATGCATGTGCACATTTGAACAAAGAATCTATAACTTCAGTCTATACACATACTGAGATTTAAAACTAAAGGAAGGCTGGAGAGATGGCTCAGCAGTTAAGTGTTCTTCCTGCACAGACATGAGGGCCTGAGGGAGCCTTGAACCAACATTTCAGATCTCCAGATGCCATGTAAAACAGCTGGGGTGGTTACGCAGTCTGCAGCCCTGCACCATCTACACCATACACAGAGCTTGTTCTCAAAGACTTTGTGCTTCAGAATGTGTCAGAGGCTTTCCTCTCACTCTTACTCCTCACATCCTCATGGAGGTTCTGCAAAGCAAAATGCCAGAGCAGGCAAGGTAAGGCTGTTTCTGCAATTAGACTACAGCAACTAAAGAATGAGTCTCTGTTTCTCTCCTGTTTCCCTCCCTCTCTCTCTCTCTCTCTCTCTCTCTCTCTCTCTCTCTCTCTCTTCCTCTCTGGTATAGCCAAAGCTATTGGCAGCTGAAAAAAGCCACACAGAAAGATTTTGGTTGCCAATCTGGCAGAAATCCCAGAGCTATGTATAATTCTTCCAAAAGAGGTTTGACTCCAGGCTGTGAAGCTACACTGTGTTATAAGACAATATTCTCATCAAAACGTGAGCATTTGCATTTAATTCACCATTTTGCTTCATCCCAAGATCACTTTCTCAGTTATTGCAAAATGTGAGATACTACTCCCCTGAGAAAAAAGGAGGAAGCATGCATTTGCCTTTTGAGACTCAAAGTGGTGTGATTTTCTAGTTACCAGACTCTTGGGTGAAACTAACTCACCCCATGCAAAAGTGATCCTATTTACTTATAGTGTGAATTAATGTGATGTCTACTCTATCGAAAAATGAACAATCTAAAATGAAAATATGTAGAACTATGTGAACTTTAAAATATATGTAAGGGTTAGTCTATGTCTAAATTGAGAGTCAGCACTATTCAGCTCAAAGAGTGACATGATAGGTAAAAGAACTTACGAATGGATTATGAAGGGATTGGTCATTGAATGGTAATATGTGCCAAGAAAAATATCAGATCAGACAATTCATCTGTGAGCCTACATAGTAATTAAATTATGGTACTAACTATTTGCTATTTATAAGAAATACAACTGTAACTGGGTGCCTAGTATTTTTATTGACTCAATCTAAATCATCTAGCACTAACTGGGAGTATAAGAACTAGGGGCTGGGGCTGGAGAGGTGCCTTAGCAACAAAGGCACTTGTCTGTGAAGCTTAAGGACCCAAGTTGAATTCCCCAGGACCCAAATAAGCCACATGCACAAGTTATCACATGTGTCTGGAATTCATTTGCAGTGGCTAGAGGCTCTGGCATGCCCATTCTCTCTTTATTTGCCTCTCTCTCTCTCTCTCTCTCTAATAAATAAATAAAAACATATTTTTTATTAAAAAAGAACTAAGAGAGCTGGAGGGATGGCTTAGAGGTTAAGGCATTTGCCTGCAAAGAAAAAGAACCCAGGTTTGGCTCCCCAAAACCCACGTTAGCCAGATGCACAAGGGGACATATGTGTCTGGAGTTTTTTGTGGTGGCTGGAGGTCCTGGCCCACCCATTTTTTCACTCTCCTGCTCCCTTCCTCTTTCTCTGTCAAATAAATAAATAAATAAAAATAATTTTTTTTAAAGGCTGGTGTGGTGGTTTGATTCAGATGTCCTAATAAACTTATGTGTTCTGAATGCTACATCCCCAGCTAGTGGCAGTTTGGGAATTGGAGCCTCTTTGAGGTGGTGTACTGTTGGTAACAGGCTTATGAGTATTATAACCATCTTTCCCTTGCTAGTATTTGGCACAATGTCCTGCTGCTGTTGTCCGCTTGATGTTGGCCAGGAGGTGATGTCCACCCTCTGCTCATGCCATCAATTTCCTCTCCCATCATGGAGCTTCCCCTTGTGTCCATTAGCAAAAATAAAACCTTTCCTCCCACAAACTGCTCTTGGTTGGGTTCTTGCCAGCAACATGAGAAATTGTAATAGTGAGTCTATCTACTCAAATTTAACCTTGAAGTTTGTGAAATATTGGTCCACATTCACATGCCTGATTTTTAGCTTCCTCTTCTCTTTGTTATGGGGGTGCTAGTGTACTGGGGTATGTTTGTTTATCTTTTATTTAAAGTTTTAGTGTTTCAAACTCCCAAGACCTATATTGAGTTCACGTTCTTCCTCTTACCAGTTGGGCAACTATACTCTTAGAGTTCTCTGGCTGTTAGTTATCTCACAGGTCAATATGGTGATTATTTTGACCCCACCAAAATGAAGATAACACCAGTGACAAGCTAAGCTCTATTTGATCTTGAATGGAAAGGGAACATGAATTCATTCTTTGAATTGCCATAAGGTCACTCTGAGGAAAGACACTTGTAGATCTTCAACTATGATATTAACTTGTAATATTTAACTATGAACACAGATTTTCAACTTATTATTCTCATGCTTCCTGCCACCTGGGTGAACTGATAAGCCTACATATTCCTGTTTCTGAGGCAAGAATGGGGATCTATCCATGGGAGCCATCATCATGTATGCGTACCACCATAAAGAAAAGAAATCCTAAGCCAGTCTCATGTCTTGGGTCTCTTCAGTCCTTTTAGGGAAATCTCGAGAAGTTCAGTGCTCTCCTCAGACAAGCCAATTATGAATAATAAGTATTTCATGCTCTCTCTCTCTCATTCTCTCTCTCTCTCTCTCTCTCTCTCTCTCTCTCTCTCTCTGTGTGTGTGTGTGTGTGTGTGTGTGTGTGTGTGTGTGTGTGTGTGTGTGTGCATGTGTGACATCTTCAGCATCAACTCAAAGTCTGAGCCAGGTTTTTGGTTGTGGGTCTGTCTTGGGATTTTCACTGTGGCTATAGCTAAATAACACAGGTTGAGTAGTTTATAAAGAATAATGATTTATTTATCTCACTGTTCTAAGGACTAGGAGGGTTGAGATTGGGCAGCCACATCTAATAAAGTTCTTGCTCAAAGTCATATGGTAGAAGGGCTTGACTGTCCTTGTTTAGACTCTCTTCCTTTTCTTAGAAACCCATCTTACCAAGAGATGAAAGTCCTACCCTTGTGAAATTATATTTAACCTTAACCTCCTCCCAAATAGCATCTTCAAATATTAGAGTCAGACTAAGTTTTCATTGCTTTACTACCGCACAGTAAGTATTAAATATCAACATGACGGTGATATTTTGGTGGCAATATTCAAACTAGTCAAACAGGGCACATTCTGCCTCTTTAGAGTATCTAAAACATTACTGCTCATCTATTTTAGAGATGAGAAAAATGTCACTTCAAGAAAATAATTAACTTACCCTAGATTATGCAAACCAGTACATTACAGATTATAGATCAGTTTTACAATTTGTGACAACTCATTTTTATGGTCAAGTGGCAGGGTTTAGACTCACATAGAAACGTAACTCTGGATGGGTCCATGAAATTGTTTCTAGGAAAGTATTTGGTTGGTTTTGTTGAGTCAGAGTGTCACTTTAGCACAAGCTAACCTGGAACTCACTCTGTAGTTCCAGGCTGACCTGCAATTCATAGCAATGCTCCTACCTCAGCCTCTCTAGTGCTGCATTGAAGCCATGCACTACCAAATCTGGCCTAGAAAAGTCAAAATGAGCAGGGGAGAATCACTCTAATAAATGTGGAATGACATCATACCCTGGAGCTGAGGTCTTGGACTAAATAAATAGGAAAAAGCAAACTGAGTATCATCATTTCTACCTTTCTCCTTCCTAACAACAGATGCACTGTGATCAACAACCTCTCACTTCTGTCTCCATGCTTTCTCCACCATGATGAACTGTACCCTCAGACTGTGAACAAAAATAAGCACTTCCTTCATTAATTTACTATTGGCAGGTAATTAATTTGTCATAGAAACAAGAACAATAACATACAGAAAATTGACATCAGGAGTGGACTTTTTCTTATAATAAATCTGAACTGGATGGCTGGGAACAGTCCTTGAAGTTATATAGTCAGCTCCACTTTATGTTCCCATTCTCTATTTCCTGTCTCTGGTGAGATGTAACCTAGACTGACTTCTGTTTTCTGCCATGCTTTGACTGCCACTGTGAAACTTTCCTTTGAAACTATAAGCCAAATTGAACTCTTTCCTTCCATAAGCCGCTTTTGATTGAGTATTTTGTCCCAGCAATGAGAAAGTAACTGATATTACTCTACTAAAGAGAAACCTAGAGCTCTTCACTACAAACATAAGATAGGTATTCTGGGCTAGACAGATGGCTTACTAGTTAAAGCACTTGCCTGCACAGCCTAAGTACCCAGGATCAATCCCTAGTACCCAAGTAAGTCAGATGCAGAAGGTGGCACATGTGTCTGGAGTTCATTTGCAGTGGCTAAAGGCTCTGGTGCACCCATTCTCTTTCCTTCTCTCTAATAAATAAATAACTGGAATATTTTAAGAAAAGATTCTGAAGACAACACCCAACTCATTGGAGCCTCCAACTTATGAAAATGGAATTCATTTGAAAGGAGTGAGTTTGACCTAAGAATTTTGCAGAAGGGCTTCCCTGATCAAAAACAAGTGACTAGGAAAATGTCTTTTGCGTTTCAGCCACTGTTGCACTCAGCATCTCATTGCTGCAACAAACATCCAAACAAGGTGGTTTATGGGAGGAACCGGTTTGATTTCAGGCGTTTAGAGTCAAGAATACCATCAATGGTGGACGAAGCTGGCTCCCTTTTACAGATCTAAGCAGGAAAACAGCAGCAAGAGCCAGCACCACAAACTGTACACAACTAGCATTCAAATTTCTCTTTTTATACCTAGTAGGTCTCTGCACTGAAGATCTGCCCCCAAGCTACCCTAGGACTCCATGATTGCTTATAGGGCCACCTCCTCCAACCAAGCAGCTGGAATCCCAAGTTGCAAGGTTAATCTTGGGCCATACATTGAAATTATTGTATTCAAACTACCACAGCCACCATTACAGATAGAAGCATCTACAGTGTGGCTCAAAATGGACCAGGTTACATTCCAAGCTAGCAGTTGGACTTGGTAGTGCCATTTTTCTGCAAACATGAAAAAGGCAAAATTAGGAGGACAAAGGGAAAGCACCAATGTACCTGAGAAATGCTGAGGCCAGACAATGTGTGGCAGTCTTGGATTCTCTGACAGTGGGTCCATGAAAGGGTGTTGCATAAAGCCATGAAGGTAAAACTTAAGTGGTGGAAACCTTGGGATATTACAAATGTCAGAACTATGGGCTGCCCTCTGAGGAAAGTTACAGGCATGGATGAAAGCTTGACAAAGACAGGTGCTAATGTGTGCTATAGACAGCAGAGCTGGAGGCGCAAGCCTCCCAAAGCCCTGTGGATCACAGGTGATTCTGTTAAAAGTCACAGATGCCAGACATGGTGCGACAGAAATTCATGTAAGCTCTGTTGGATTTCAGTCTTGTTTGGAGTTAATCTTTCATTACTATGGCCCCATTATTCCCTTTTGGAAAGGCAATTTGTATTTGTGTCATTGTATATTTGATGTAATTTGTGTTTTATTTTACAGAGGATCCCCATGTAAAAATTGTTTTGAGTTTAGCAGAGACTTTAGACTTTTGAACAGTGGCTAGACTGTTAAAAACTATGGAGACTTTTAGAGATGGACTAAGTGCATTTTGCTTTATGAGTTAAAAGTAAAACTAAGGGTCACGTGTGGAAGGTTATGAGTTGGTATTTGAGTGTCAATTTGACAAGGATTGTGTGATGGTTAGCCTTGATTGCCAAAATGTGGGAGTTTCAAATCACCATGGAAAACTCCTCTGAGTATATCTATGAGAATATTTCCAGAAAGATTATCTGAACAGGAAAGAACCATTCTGAATGTATGCCAAAATAAGCCTTTTCTACCTTAAGATGCTTTAGTTAGATATTTGATCACAAGCAATGAGAAAATACCACTGAGTCCAACTTGACTCTCAGTATGGTTCTAAGAACACAAAATGTGTAAATCTGCATATAAGCATGTATGAATAATGCATGTCATGTCCTATAATTATAAGTTGTATCAATTTGTGGGCATCTTGGCCATTTTGTTTTTACTTAATTCTGTTTTTTCTGTCTCCATTGAAGTCAGAACTTTCTTACAAAATAAAGGGTGATACATGTTGGAGAACAAAGTAAACACCTGGTGCCTCACATAGGAAATGCTCAGCTTCCATCAGTTCAAAATTACATGTTCGTTTTCCAATCTTGTGTCTTTTATCCTTTGCTTGTTTGCTACATTCTGCTAGCTGGCTTTAGGTAGTGACTGTCCCCATCTGCCACTGATATATAGTGCACATTCCATATACTGCCGACCACAGAAACTTGTGGAATGTGCTTCCTACTAACCTGAAAGATGATGGATCTTCTAAGACACTTCTACATCTTAGTGTTCTCTGAATCATTTTGCAGGACAAAGTTAAGTCCCCTCTAGAGATATTCTGATATTTCCCTCACACCCCAGGAAATCACTGAGGGGCTAAGCTTGGACTCAGTGATGGATTCTGTCTTAGAAAAATAATAATACCCATGCTGTTGCCAGGATGTCCCTTTAGCTGTCTGGTGGCTGGAGGACATTTTTTATCCGTAAAGACTTCCTCAATTTTTGAAGTTACATAGCAGAAAAATATTAGATATGCAGTGGACTAATAAGTATAGATAAAATATTTTGTTATAAACATATATTTATTAAAGAACATTATCCTTAAACAAATCTGTCAATATTAGATTGTTCCTCCTTTCTAACAGCCACCAACTTTATTTCTGTTATAAATAGGCATTCCCAAAGAGTATCCAGCTCATGTACCACAACATTCTTTGTGCTTCACATGCAGTTGAATCCTCATTACTGGTCTGAGGAGAAGATCATGTCACAATCCAGTATTATTTTTTTTCATTTTTAGGGGTGAGAATATACAAGGGAAGTTATACCCATACTATTCAGTTACTTTGTGGCTCAACAAGAAATTGAACCTGAGTCTTTTTGATGCCAGATGGAGACTATTCTTATTATTCTTTTGGAGGGGCATATAATTATTCTTAAAGATCACCTTATATATCTTCTCCTAATGGATAAGTCTGATTCCTAGAGAACTATAACCTGTCCATGATTGGAGGACAAGGACTTCAGTATCCAGGTTTTCCTGCTTCAGAAAACAACTGAGTCATTTTATCTCCTGTTAAGTAATGAAAAGCACTGGTCCTATATCCTCAGTGTCACTTTTTAAAATTTTGAACAATTAGAGGTCCTAAACTTGGAAAGGACACTGCATGTACATTTTTGGGAAGCTGACGCTCAGGGGTGGGGGCTAGAAATGTCCAGTTATTGTAGGAGTTAATTATACTTAGGTATGAGGAAATATTACATGCTATTCTTTTCTCTCCACTTTAAATTCGCCTTGATATTTTCCTTTCTTTTCAACTGGGAATAGATAGCTGTTTGTTTTGAGACACATTATGTATGTCTTTTAGCATTTCTCATAGTGCTCCATAATGATTTGTCTACCTGTCTTTGCCTCTTATTAGACTGCAAGAAATTTGATGGTAAGGCTTTTCATTAAGGTTTCACTGGCAGCTAGGGGTTCTCAGATAACAGGCCCTGAAGGTATCTATAAGAATTGTAGAGGTGGTGGCCAACTGGCATTGAATTACCAATGATTATGCGTGATATTACCTCTCTCATTGGGAAGCAAGAGAAGGAGATAGCAGGGGAAATGCAGAAGCCAAAAGGTCAGATAAGCAGAGAAGTGTGATGGCTCCATATATTTTATACAAAGGAGAAACTAACAGTAAGTGGAAACTGTGATACTATTCATAAATAGATTGTTCAGTGATAAACATCCCTCTTGAATATGAGCAGCATACTGACTTAGGCAGCCTAGAGTATAGGACACTTGGAAAATTCTAATCTTTCATGCTTTCTGGGAAACAATGAATATGTGTGGTGAATGTCTGCTCCTTCATGCACTGAATACCACCAGTACTATTCTCCAGGTGACCCTTACATTGTCACAAGTGTGCAACTTCTAAGGGTGAAAAAAAATCATGAAAAATATTTCGGATGGAAAGCCTTCAGAATAAGCATAAATTTGAAGAGAAAAGATGCTGACTAAAATAAGAAATGACATTAATACCTTGACTTCTGAGCATGATGAGGTATTTCACTAAGTGGCTTATTTTTAAACATAGAAAAGGATGACAGGCATTACCAAGCTGAACTGGAAAAAGTGGTTCAGAAAAATTCTCAGTAGTATTGTAGGAGGAAGTATTATCAACTCCTGGAATAATAACATGGTGTCAATACATATTCAGGGCAATTTTTTTTCTTAAATGTCAGTATATTACATTGCAAGTTCATATCTGATTTCCTGCCTGTTCTTATATGTAGGTCTCTTTAGGAATTGCTGATTTCAAACTATACTATGCCCCCCTACAAACACACACACACACACTAACAATGAATTTTTAGGACACAAGGAAATCGAAACCCAGAAGTTGTCAGTCCCATGGCATCTGCTGTACACGTGTCCTGAATGTGTGAGTGGGAGAGAGAAGCCTGTGTTGGGGAGATTCATGTGACCAGAGAAAGATGAATGAAATGTAGGAGCTCCTTCCCTTCAGAGGAGAGGACATGTTCATAAACAGGAAGTAGTTCTACCAGGAGTGTTTATGGATATGCAAGAGAGACTCTCCAGGGTGTCTCCGTTCTTCCAGATGAGAAAAGTAAAGTAAAGCAGTAAAGATAAGCAAAAATACATAATAAAAGACGATGAAGTCATAAAATATTTCTGGTGTGATGTAGTTTTATGAATTTAACATGATAAAAATGTGATCACCTGTGCTATTCTAAATGACTCAACTAAGATATTTTCCAAGTAAGAGTTAATGGTATTGATACTTGTAGTGATGCTTATGCTTATCGTGTCTAAGCAAGGGAGCAAACACAGCATCTGCTTTCTTCTCTCTCTTCCAGAAATGTTGTCATTCATAAAGCACACTAATCATGAGAGGCTTAGGACAAGTCAAGTGCTCTAGAACAGTATAGAGATAGCACTCAATGGAATGCCATACTCAGCTGAGGGAGATACATGAAGCCACAGGGAATGAATGGCCTGGGGATTGGAGAGATTCCTCAGTGGTTAAAGGTACTTGTTTACAAAGATGGATGGCCCTGGGTTTGATTCCCCAATACCCATAAAAGGCCAGATATAGAGTATGCACATGTGTGCCTGGAGTTTGCAGTGATAGGAGGCCCTGGTATTCCCATTTGCTTTTTCTCTTAAATAAATAAATATGTAAAATGGTAATAGCTAAAGGGAATATCCTGGAAAGATGGCCCTGCTACTGTAATCCAGGAGACTTATATTTAAATCTTTGCTAATTCAGTATTACCTGTCCATTCCTGACAATGTGAATTCTGAATTATTTTGCATCAATTAAACTTCATAAGACATCCATGGACTAAATATGCCCAATGAGGTGTGAGGTGCTGAGGGTGCAGAAGAGCACAGTATGGTTGACTATTCTAGGTAAGTAGGTAAGGTTACTGAATGTGGCCTATTCTTTACTTATAAGCATATCAAAGAAAATGAAAAATATAGTTTTAGTAAAAAAAAATGGCTGGCAAGAAGTACAATATTAGCTATATTATTGTAAAATTACTTTATTTATTTATTTATTTGAGAGGGAGAAAGAAGCAGAGACAGGGAGAGAGAGAATGGGCACAGCAGGGCCTGCAGGCACTGCATAGGAACTCTAGATGCATGTGCCCCCTTGTGCATCTGGCTTATGTGGGTCCTGGGCAATTAAACCTGGGTCCTTTGGCTTTGCAGACAAATGCCTTAACCACTGAGGTATCTGTCCATCCGTGAAAGATTATTTTTAACCTGAAGATGCAGAAACTTGACTTGTGTTACATAGTGTTTTCATTTTCACTTTGTTAGCAGCTTAAATAAGTTAACTGGAAAATGAAGGCCAAACACAGGAAAGTGGTGAAACAGTTATCCTGACCATTTCAATTGTACAGTGCTAACCATTTTTTCTTAATAGTTAAACCATGTCTCAACATGTATCTTATATATAAAAAATATTTAATGGCCCATAAAGCCTAACCCAGACTCTATTCCCCAGTACCCACATAAAGCCAAATGCACAGTGACTCATGTATTTGGAGTTCATTTGCAGCAGTTGGAGGCCTTGGTGCACCCATTCTCCTCTCCGCTCCGCTCCGCTCAGCTCCGCTCCGCTCCGCCCCTCCCCTCCCCTCCCCTCCTCTCCTCTCCTCTCCTCTCCTCTTCCCTCTCTCTCTCTCCCTCTCTCTCTCTCTCTCTCTCTCTCTCTCTCTCTCCCTCCCTCCCTCCCTCTCTCTCTCTCTCTCTCTCTCTCTCTGTGTGTTTCTCTCTCTTTCTGCTGGGTATGGAGGCACATTCTTTCAATCCCAGCACTCAGGATGTTTATTGTGACTTTGAAGTCAGCCAGAGACAAAAGAGAGACCTTATCTCGAAAAACAATAAATATACAACCTATTGAATTCTTGCTCTTTTTTAATTGGATTATTTGCTGCTGAGTATTACTAATGGGTCAGGTATATTCTTCAAGTATTTCATGCCTAATGGAAGGTTCACTCACAATGCCTGACTGCTAACTTTGGTATACTTGTGAGAATTTGTGAGTTAGAAAACCATAGTTTGGGACTGAGAATTCCAAATTATCTGAATGTCTCTTGTTTCATATGAATAACATTTTCCATTTAACAATTCATTTAAAAAGAGTTTTCATGGTTATCACTAGCAGATTAAATTATAATAATTTTACTGTCACTCAGAAGTAAAGTCTGTGGCCTGTGTCTTGTGCTCCTCCCATAGTTCAGAGAAATATTTTATATAAATGATTGATTGGAGCCTATCTTTGATTTGTAAGTATAACACTCAGGGCATCACAAGCACCCCAGAGAAGACTGAACATGGGTCTACATGGGCAACTGTGTCTTTTTGACGACAAAGCAGCTCAAAAATGAACTCATTAGCCCTCTTGTGCACCTAATAAGAGCTGTAATAACTAGAGACTTCAATCTCAAGTTCCCTGTAGAGTAATTCTCATTTTTCTAACCTGTCATCAGATAACATTAATGTCTCAGTGAAAAACAATCTTCTTTCCAAATTGTCTTTCAGGTAGCTGAAAGTAAGGATTAGGCCACTTATTTGTCTGATTTTCCTAACCAGAGATAATAAGCTTGTAAGGAAAATAAAATTTGGTAATTATACATATCAAGTGTCTAGTATGTTCTCAGGAAAGATAAATTATATGTTGTTACACAACATACAATAGGCAGAATTTCTCAATTACCGTGGAATGAATGTGCTGAGTACATAGAAGAACTTGAAATTGTGATAATATTCTAATATATGACATTCTGCTGTCTTTAATTGAACTCTTCAAAATAAGCTTAAAATCCTGTTCAATCCCTACATCCACATACATTATGTGATAACAATTTAGTAAATCACATCCACCTCATATAAATTCTACAAATCTTTGTTACGAATATTAGAGTAATGCCTTCAGAGAATAATAAAAAAAATCTTGCTGTAATCGCTAGATTTATTTCATGATCACTAATCAACTATATATAATTAATAATCAGGAGCATACAAAGTGTAGTTTTATATTTCTGAGAGAGATGTATCCAGTGATGCCATGAGAAAATCACTGTATAAATCTGATTATATAAAGTTCTGCCAAAGGTCAGGGGGTAATTCAGGAATGTACAACATACACAGGAATATTTAAAAGTAAAATTAAATGTTAAGTCAATGAATGATGACACATTCATAAGTAATCTGAATTTCTTAAGCCTTTCAGTATGTGTAAATCAAAGCACATTAAATGTTTAGGATTTTAAATTCAGCTCAACTTCTAGTTGGGTTTTGTGGTTGATTATTCCTTTCCAAACTGTTCAAAGACATCATCAATCAGGCTTGGAAACCTAGAATGAGTATTAACGTCAGCACACAAGTAGATTAGGGTCTAGCTAGGAGAAGAAGAAATGCAGAATTTGATATATTTCATTAGGCTTGGTTTCTGAAGACATTGCAGATGTAACATTGTTCTCTTGCATCTACACAATGACCTCTCTGTGCAGAAGTGATGCTAATGTCCATATTTAATGAATAATTTGTGCAAAGATAGGGACCCAAACATGAATCTACAAAGCATTATGGTTCTTGTCACTTTTAAATGTTGCCCACACTTGCTGAAGGCTATCAGCCAAAGGAAATATTGGCAAGAACACTCTGAAAGTTAAATGATAAATGTCTATTGTAGATTTTCAATGCTTTATCATCATGATCATGGGATTAGTTATTTCTTGTGGCTTTGGCCCATTATGGATTACAATTTTACCGAGTAAGACAGTTAATTATTAAACAGCAGAACTGTAATCCTGCTTTATATTGAATTTCTTCAATGGGATTTTAAACTTTTATTTATTTTCTTATTTGAGAGACAGAGGTGGGGGAAATGGGCATGCTAGGGCCTTCAGCCACTGTAAATATACTCCAGATGCATGCACCACCTTTTGCATCTGGTTTATGTAACTCCTGGAGAATCGAGCCTGGGTCCTTTGGTTTCACAGGCAAACACCTTAACCTCTAAGTCATCTCTTTAGTCCTCCAATGGAGATTTTTGTATCACTGTCAATGTCTTAATACAAACAAGCTTTATTATGGTAATATCACTCTCATTTTATGAACTACTTGTACTAAGGTTGGGATCTAAAGGCTTACAAAACAAGAACATATACCAAGATTGGGTAGTTAATGTTAAAAATTTTATCAACATTTTGTAAGTCTCATTATGGCCTCTAAAGTTAATAGATTTTGGGCTTCTATTAAATTATATTAAACAGGGAGGTATAGGGAGATGGCTTAATAGGTAAGGGTGCTTGCTGAACATGCATGAGGACCTAAATAATCCTGTGTTTGAAGCAAGTGTGGTGACACATGCCTTTAATTCCAGCATTTGGGAGGCAGACGTAGGGGGGGTCACCATGAGTTCAAGACCTATAGTGAATTCCTGGTCATCCTGGACTAGAGGGACATCATACCTTCCAAAGCACAAAGAAAAAAATGCTATGCTTTAAACTCCATCACTCAGATAAACACCTGAACAGGGCCATAAACAACTGTAACTCCAGTCTTGAAGGGAGTAGAGATGTGAGAATCATTGAGACTTAATGGCAACCAAGTAAAAAAGAAAATGCAAAATCCAGGTGCAATGGAAAGCTCCATCTACAGTTAACATATGGATGAGTTATTGAGAAGGACACCTAATATTCTCCTCTGGCTTCTTCATATATATATACACATACATACATAGATACATACATATATATATGCATATATAGACATATATATGTATGTGTATCTATATACATATATATATATATATATATATATATATATATATATATACACACACACATGTGTATATAGATATGCATGCCCCATATATATATACACATATATGGCATGCACATCTATATACACATGTGTATAGCCCTGGACACACACACATGCTCACACACACCCCACATCACATGTGTGGTAATTTGATTCAGATGGCCGCTATAAACTCATATATTTTGAATGCTTCACTCCCAACCAATGGAAATTTGGGAAGTAGCACCTTGCTGGAAGAGGTGTGCTGTTGAGAACAGGCTTTGGGGTATTATGGTCACATTACCCTTTGCCAGTTCTTGGCTCATTTCCTTTGTGCTATTTTCCACCTGCTGTAGCAAGACTGTGAAGTCCTACTTCTGCTCCTTCCATGCTTCCCCCTGCCATTACGAAGATTCCTCTCAAGACTATATTCCAAAATAAATGTTTTCATCCCATAAGTTGCTTTTGGTTAGGTGTTTTGTCCCAGAAATGAGATGGTAACTACAACAGAAATCTGGTACCAGAGGAGTGGGGTTGTAATCACTAGAAACTTGACCCTGTAGCTTTTGATCTTTTGAAAAAAAATTAGCATGAGGAGTATGGAAGGATTTGAAACTTTGGACTGAAAGACACTTTCAGAACTGTAAGCAGAGCTTGATGGACCATTCTGGTGACATTTGAAAGACCTAAATACTGTGAACTGTGAGCCTTAGTTTTATGAAGGGAAGAAGAACTTTGTAGGGAGGGGCTAGAAGCAGTTTGTATGAGAGGCTGACTATGATCCTTTTGTGACCTGAGAAATTGAGCAGGATTGAATTAGGAGAAATGGACTGATATTAGAAGAAATATATGGCACCAAAAGTTTTGGCCAGAGACTATTGTCTGGTTCATTTGAAATTATTTGAATGATTACACTGCCTTTGAGGATTGGACCAGTTGTTCATTTTAGGGAGGGGAGTGAGACTGTTGAAGAAGTTACCCAGCTTTTCAAAGTCAGCTGATCACCTACTGAATTAATGGTTTTGGAAGACCACCTGGTACTGACTATAGAACTACAGCAGATGCAGGAAAGGGAAATTAGTTTGATTTATAGTGCAGTATTGTGGAAATAGCCACTGAGCAATGCAAGGCAGGGTTTTTGGTGTCTATAAATGCAAGCATGATGAGGTCATGACATGAGGCATTAGTGGCAGCAGAGACATTAGGGTTTTGGAAATGCTTGAACTGTGAGATGGCTGCTAAGGAGAGAAAGAAGGACAAAAAGAATGATAAGGACTACTTGGAAAGAAAAGAGGGCTTACTGGAATAGGGATGGGGTATGGGGACAAAAGAGAGAAGGAGAGGGAATAATAGGTTGGTATTCTATATATGTAAGTAGAATAATAGATTAAACGGGGTGAAAAGGCCCAAAGTGAGGTCAGGGGAAGAGAATGAGTAAAGGAAAGGTGGAGGGAGGGCTAATCAAAATCTAAGAGGATGCAAATAAATCATATGGAATCCTCCAGTTTTGGACAATGGAATACTCAGGAGCCATAGATCATTGTTAGAAAATTTTCAGTGCCAGGGATGGGATACCTCCAGTATGTTGTTGGCCAGGGAGATCCCTGGTGCCCCCCCAAAATTATAGGCCACTGCCAAGGCCCTTGGTTTCCCACCAGGAATTGATGCTAAGACCCTATTGCTGAAGACTCCACATACTTGGGCTGAAAGACCACTGATAAATCCTGCTGGAACTGAACTGATAATCTCTTCCATGTGGACCAGCTGACAGAAAGCTAGAAGAAGCCATTATACATGTAGTTCAATGGGAGAAAGAGATACTACCATGAAGATACTCAACAGTGGACACTGCAAGCCTTATAATTGGCCAGCCAGGCCAAATGAGCTAATGGGTGCAATAGTGGCATGTCTGTCATGGGGAAACCAACAGCCCTCCAATTGGACTGGAGGCCCCTCTATGGGAGAGAATACATCCCTGATACTGAAAACTTAAACAGTCATGAGCCCTAGGGGTGTAACATCTGCTGATGTTTGGAAAAATGTATATACTGGGCTGGAGACATGGCTTAGCGGTTAAGCGCTTGCCTGTGAAGCCTAAGGACCCAGGTTCGAGGCTCGGTTCCCCAGGTCCCACGTTAGCCAGATGCACAAGGGGGCGCACGCGTCTGGAGTTCGTTTGCAGAGGCTGGAAGCCCTGGCACGCCCATTCTCTCTCTCCCTCTATCTGTCTTTCTCTCTGTGTCTGTCACTCTCAAATAAATTTAAAAAAAAATTAAATAAAAAAATGTATATACTATGCTTATCAAACTGCCCAGTAAGCACTTCTCTTAATATTTATACCCTTATATTAACGCTACTCTCACTTTGGGTAGAGAATCTTCTCTTTTCAGATGGCAGTGACCTTGGGACGACTCAGAAGGTATCATAGTGCTGGAAAGAAGTGACTAGAGTACTGAGTAACATCTCAATCACACCTTCCAAGGCTCAAGGTCTAATGCAAAAGAGGTGGTGGAAAGAATGTAAGAGCCAAAGGAAGGGCAGGACTCCTTACAATATGCTCCCTCCAGACATAAAATGTCCTGGATATCCATGACCTCATAGTGCCTGACACTACCTACACAAGACCATCATAAGAGGAGGGAAAGAACCATGCTGGTCTCATTGGGGTACCTGTTACCTCTGTAGGGACATGAATGCACCAGTCATTTCATGTTTGGAAGACAAGGCCTCTAAGTATGCCTAAGCAGTCTATGGCTCTTGCATTCTTTCCAGTGTCTCTTCTGCTATGCTCCTTGAGCCTTTGAATGACATGAAAGAAACGTTTCATTTAGTTCCGAGCTCTCAACAGCTTTTTATTTTCAGAACTTTGATGAGTTTTTAGTTTACTTAGTATCTACTGCTACCATCTCCATGGGGCGATGGTTCTTTGGCTAACAGTGAGGCAGCACTAATGTTTGTTCCAGCACCACTTCTACAATGCTCTCTGCATCCTGGTGGTTGTGACAGGGATATCTCTTCCTCTCATTTCAAAGGATATTCTATCATGTATGTCCGAGTCATTCCCAAAGACATGGGGACCAACCATTCAGCACAGTGGTGCCCTGGTTGCATAGGTAAGGATGCAGCAGAAGAAATAAAAAGGGATGACAAAGTGATTTCTTATTTATATTAATTATACTACCAAAGACCTTCATTTGTAGTATTAATGTATGCTCTTCAAAATAGAAACATTCAAAATTCTTCAGAAATCATGTAAAAATTTGTGAAGAATGCATTTTCACTTTACTTTCAGGAGCATTTGTTCCCACACTCTAGTATGTTAATTCACTAGAGTTGTTGGCATAAACAAAGGCAATTAATGTTATAGGCTAGTTTTAACACTATCTCATTCATAATAATATTAAATTATTTTAGGCAAAGTGGCTTGTCAAAGTGAATAGAAATAAAGGGAAAGTGGCAATTAGATGATGTTAAAATATAACCTCCAAGGATATTAAGTATGCAAGAGCTCATCCATGAAAAATTACACTGCAAGAGGTTATAGCTTGTATTTGGCTTATTTTGTACAATATCAAATTATCTCTCATGAATAAATATGTCTAATAATGGTAACTCTATAATTTAATGCTATGATATTAAGATTAATTTTTAACTAACAAAATCTATGTATAGATTTGATTCTTTTTCATTACTAAACTCAAGTAGAGTAATTCAATGAATATTTTCTGTTGACTTTACTAACCAAAGTCTGATATTTATAGTCTAAATTCCACTCATAGTTTAGTAAATGCTGATTAAATAAGTACTGAGATTTAAATTTTATTAGTAACAAGCAATTTACTTAGTAGTAATCAGATCAAATCACTTGATAGATTAAGTGCAGGTCTTTTGTATACGTCAAGTATTTCACTAGGTGCTGAGGTTATAAGATAAAATAAGAAAAAGATAAAAAATAATTGCATGTTAGTCATGTGCAATATATTACAATTTAATAATTTTGGGAATCAGGAAGCATGGAATATAATCCTGGTTTCATTGACATAAGAAGCCCAAGAGAGAAATGAGCTTACAGCATAGCCCATTGAGGGACAGAGTGAATATGAGAAAGTACAGCCTATTTATTTGAATTTCTCTCATTCCAGGTTTTTCTTAACCCTTTCCAAACTTGCTTTGTTTCCCAAGCTTCTCAACTTTAACATTTTTATTTACTTATAATATTATTTGAAGAACATTCTTAGTGGCTACATAATACTTTGAATGCATTTCCAATTAAAAATCATATGCCACATATTGCTTGGCCCTAGAGACGAAAAGATAAAACTACTGGCACTCTGCCTTTCTGTTGGGGAAATACATATGTCAGCAAATCATTCATAGGAAGCAAGGCTTCTAGCTCAGTGTTTAAAAGAGTGATGTAAGAACTGAAAAAGTCTGAACCAGAATCATTAGAATAAGCTTGGAAGACTGTTCAACAAACCCATGGGTTTAAACTGATGTTTGAAATATTTTATAAGCATCTGATAGAAAGTAAAACATGACCAAGACACTCCAGGTAATGTTAATTGAGTGGGCAAGAGAGAGAGAGTCTGGGTAGCAACAGAATGAATAGAATGAGTATTCGTGGAGATTTAAGCTATACATTTCTTGGATTCCTAACACACAGGAGAAGTTACTTCTCTTTATTTGTATGGGACTGCTACAAAGATCCAACTTCAGAATCATCATCATTGTTCAAACTTCAGTCTTGCATTAATAATTAACAAGTGTCCACTTAGACCTGGCATTTCAAACGTATCACAGGTACAGAATCATGTAATAGCTACTCCTAAGTCAAATCCTCTTCTTAGGAGTGGGACCATTTCTACAAAACAGCACCACATACAATTCTGAGTCACTCAGGTTTAAAGTCCCAGGGTCCTCTTCATGGGCTATATCTCATGTAGTCTGCATAACCCAGTTGTTGGCTGTGATACTGAAGAGTATAGTTCACCCTCTGTATTTGTTGCTTCCATACCTATGGGTTAACTCTGGGAACACAGGGTTGAAAATAATAATAATAAAAAAGTGTCTTCACTTAAACTGTGTAGACTCCCCCCTCCCATTCATTGCATGATGCCATGTAACAGCTATTTATGTAGCATTTACTATAATGTGCGTTGTGAATAATCTAAAAATGATTAATGTATGAGACATGATATTAGGGTTTTTGTGTATGTATAAACATGCACATGTTTCTAGGGTATTTCCTAGTTTCTGCCACTGTGACAGCCTACAAGCTTTGGGATTCTCCTCACTTCACTTCTAATTGCCAGAGAAGCATTAGAATTATAGGTGTGTGTGCTAGTTACATCTGGCATTATGTGGGTTCTGGGGATCCAAATTCCAGTTTTCAGGCTTATATAAGCATGCGCTTTTAACCATTGAGAACCCATCAACTAAGTTTATGTTTTATGCAAATCCTCTGCATTAAATACAATGGAGTTAGAGTATCTGAGTACTGTGGCATCCATAGAGGTCCTGCAACTACTCTCCCATGGATATCAAGGGATAAATGCCTATGTTTTGGCTCCCATTCATATTTTCTGGCTCACAGCTCCTGAAATCCTTGTAACTCTTGTAACATGGCTCTCTGGAATATCTCTGGAGTGAGTTATAAAGATCATTACAAATGTATTTGACCCAACCGCATGTGAGTTTATGTTAATTAGGTGTTTTGGGAAACTATTAGATTGCTATAAAATGGGGCTGACTCATTAACCTTTGTAACTTTTAACTCCAATCCTATTTTCATGTTGGGAAAGAGGGTTGAAGGTTGAGATGGTGATTCAGGGGTGAAAGAACTAATTAATGATGGATAAGTAATGAAACCTCCACAAAAAGTCAAAGGACTCAGTTTGGAGAGCTTTCAGGCTGACAAAACCTGTTCACATGCCTAGAAGTTGAAGTAGACATAAAGAAGTTACAGAAGGAATGTGTAGGGATGGAGACCCCCCTGCACCCCAGAACCTTTCATGTTTCTACTTAGTTGGCTTTAAAAAACATTCTTTTAAAGCTGTCCATTCTAAAAAAAATCATTAAGCATAAGTTAACTTTTTCCTTGTGTTCTGTGAGGTATTGTAGTAAATTCATAAAATCCTGGTAGTGGAGGAACCCCACTCTGCACCTGTAGCTGGGGGTTGAAGTTGCCATCTAAAGTGGTCAGGACACTCATGTAGGACTCAGCCCTCCACCTCCACCTGTGACAGCCAGTTCTGCCTAAAGATAAATGCTGTCACAATTGATTTCAATTAAGAACCACCCGATTTCATCTTTCAGTTTCTTTAGTGTTTGCTAGGGAATCCTCTCCACATTCGGCCAAAGCAGCACTCTATTATGTGGGGTGGGGTGGAGAAAACCAACTGGTTCTCCCCCAGCCCTATATATCTGATAGTCATAGTCAAAGACCCATATTAATTTATATGCTAATACTTCCTGACCAAAAACACTGCCACTGTGACCACACATAAAAATGCCCAGTTTTCTTCCATTGTAGTCAGTACACTCCTTGCTTGCATACTTTAGGATGCCCTTTACTGTGCAATACCCTCCCTGCTCATCACATTTCTCAATTCAATGACTTCTGATTCACAGACCTCATGAAATTCAAAGGCCTCATGAAACTTTATTGTACAGGTTTTCTTATTTGATATCCCACTTGTATAATACCCAGGGTGATTTATATCTGCTTCTTTTGGGGATGTCGTGTATTTTGACTGTACTATACTTTACAGTAAGAAACATACATCTATAATTACAAGACAGAAAAAAAAATAGGCTTATTCATTCACAATGTTATTTCCAACAGCTCATGTCTTTTGTTAAATTAAAACAGAACCTATATGAATTCAATCTATAAAATGTTAACTTTTGAATTCTATATGTGTATTTTTAAGATCAAGGTAAGCTCTCTGCAAGAAACCCAGAGACAATCAAAAGTTCTACTGCTCTATTATACCTACCTGGACTGACATAGAGGATTAGCATTTTTCACATCAGATATCTAGAACAACAGAAAATAGTACCACATCCCAAATTATTCCCCTTTCTTTAGAAAACCCACTATCTGCATCTTGCTTCTGAACATTTAATTCCTCTCTCACATTCATTAGCTTAAAAAAATTCCATAGACAAACCTGATGAAAATTCATAACCCACTCAATTTGTGCCAGAAAAGAAACTTTGAGAAAATTATCTTTGCAAGAAATGATAAATATTAACAAGATATTGCATACAGAATCAGATACAACTTGAATCACATCTTGTATCTCTATTTCTTAGTATCTAGATCATCTGATTGCTTCTGAATTTTTCCATCAATTCCAGTACTATCAAGAGAGAAAGCTAATTTCATTCTCAATACTTCTCTCGTATGCTAAAAAACTTTAGATATTCAAACTCTGGTCTGAGATTTAAAGAGAAAAATCATCTTATATCTATGTACCATACATAATTGTCTATTCAGTTTGCTAGAGTCTAACAAGAAGGCTTCCTTTCCCAAGATTCTGGAATATTCCCTCAGAGAGAAGATGGGACCTTCTAAAACATGGTTTAGGGAGGAAAATACAATGCTGCCCACTTTCTTAAACCTAATTACTGATACATGTGAATAAATATCTCAGCTTAGCCTTAAAGGTCAAGTTATATCTTTACTTCAGTTTTTTTGGGGGTATTTTAAGTATTTGAGACAGATTGTAGAGAAGATGGTATTATAATATGCCAAATAGGTAACTATGCTAGTATCATTCCCTCTGCCCCATGTTATAAGATTGTAGATCTTGGGCTGGAGAAATGGCTTAGCGGTTAAACGCTTGCCTGTGAAGCCTAAGGACCCCGGTTCGAGGCTCAGTTCCCCAGGTCCCACGTTAGCCAGATGCACAAGGGGGCGCAGGCGTCTGGAGTTCGTTTGCAGAGGCTGGAAGCCCTGGCGCGCCCATTCTCTCTCTCTCCCTCTATCTGTCCTTCTCTCTGTGTCTGTCACTCTCAAATAAATAAATAAATAAAAATTAAAAAAAAAGATTATAGATCTTTCATGTCTACAGTGTTACTTTCTCTTAAACCTCTATCTATTACTAGTCTATATAGCACACTGAGTTTCTGCACATGAAATCAGGTTCCAATAAGGAAAAACAGTTTGCCCAAAGCTGCCTAGGAAGTGAGTTTCACACATGAGATCAAACTCTTATCTACTGCCTCAGTACCAATCTGCTCCAATAGGCACTCCACTTATTTAACTCAGTAGATTCATGTCTTCCCTTCATTTAATCTCAGCAAATACTCTATCAATGTACTAGGAGCTCCTTACATCTATTGCACTCATATTTTCCATAGACACCTTGCAAAGTGTTCTCAAATACACCCACTTGGCTTCGTTTCAACAATAGCTAGCATTTTTTTCTTTTCTTTATCAATGTGCATTAATTTTACAAAATGATGAGTTCATTATTACATTTCCACATATTTACATAACATACGCTTATCACATTAACTATACTCATTACTGTCTCTTGTCCTCCCACAACTGTGGAATCTCCTTTCTCATCTCAAAAATTGTCCCTCTTCTACTTCTGTATCATTTTTCTTTTTTAAGTTTATATTCTGTTTATGAGAGACAATGTGTGGGATTTGTCGTAATGAGTCTGCCTTATTTCACTTAATATGATGATACCTAGTTCCATTGATTTTCTTGTAAGTGACATGATTATGTTCTTTACATCTAAATAATATTCCACTGTGCATATAAACAACATGTTCTTTGTCTATTCCTCCATTAATGGACATTGCAAACCATGGCTCTTATGAATAGTGCCACAATGAGCAAGTGTGTGCAGGAATCTCTGCTGTATGTGGACTTTGCACCTAGACTCATACCATCGCCTCTTTATCATGTTCATAGCAGCTCGTGGATTATCTCTTGTCTTTTCATCTCACTATTACTATTCTCATTAACATCTTCAAGTCTCTTCTATAGATTCTCATTGCTATGGGGAGAAAATGTCTTAACAAAATTTACTGAGCCTTGGGAATCTTGGTTCAGTCTATCCTTCAAGCTCAATCTCACATTAAGTTGCATTTCATTCTTTGTACATTTTCCATGATTAACTTTGTGTTTCCCCTGATTTAGATGCTCAGATTCTGGAAATTGATTATCTTATGTGGGGTGGGACTTGTCACATTTTTGCTTAAATTTTATTATTGCAAAGTAGTGGCTAATGCTACTATTCCATGAGGTTGCTCTGAGGTTCAAATAAAATAATCTTCCTCTCTTTCCTAATCTGTAACCCATCCTTTACTCTCTTAACCATGTGTGTACTTGTTGATATCCACAATAACTGGCCTACTCTGTTTAAAAAGAGATTCTGTGTAAATCAGAGATGAGCTTGTTTTATTTAACCCTATCTCTCTTCATTGTGCTATCTCTTGCAGAAGTAATGCTGCTAAGAGTTTCCATTCCAGGTAAGGCTTCTCTGTTAAATTTAAAGGACAAAACAAGTTATATAGAGAAACCTCTTATCAACTGCTTACTGATGTATGACTCAGATATTTAATATTGCCCACATATCCATTTGCCAAGATAGATCTATTTGAAGATTGACATATTTTCTAGTTATCATATTTTATTTTTGGTATCAGTTAATTAACCATTGAATTTGAAATATCCACTTGCTTATTGAGATTATGACTTTCAGGGTTTTTTTATTTTTAAAGATTCCTCAAAATTTATGCATGTTTTTATTCTCTTGTCCAAATATTGTTGCTATTTTAAACCATGATATTCTTTTTTATGCAAAAATTCTGAAGAAAGTACAAGAAATTGCTTAATGTAAAAGATTAAATTTGGATCTATAGGTTAAAAACCTGGTAAAATAACAGGGAATGGTGGTGCATGCCTTTAATCCCAGCACTTGAAGCAAAGGTAAGAGGATTGCTATGAATTCAAGGCCAGCCCCTGAGACTACATAGTGAATTCCAGGACATCCTGGGATAGCTAGTCTCTCTATATCAAAAAAAAAAAAAAAAAAAAGGTAAAATATAAATGTTCTGAAAGTTCATTTATAGATGCAAAGCAATTCAATTTTCTTTCAAAAGATGGAGATGGCTTAGTGGTTAAGGCACTTGCCTGCAAAGCCAAAGGACCCAGGTTTGATTCCTCTGGCCCCATGTTAGCCAGATACACAAGGGAGCACATGCATCTGGGGTTTGTTAGCAGTATCTGGTATGCCCATCTTCCCCCCACCCCCTCTCTCTCTATTTCTCTTCCTATTTCTGTATCTCTCTCACACAAATAAAAAAAAAATTAATTTTTAGACAAGAGCATCTAAACTTTTATGTGATTTATATCAGAAATTAAAGATACTCAAAGAGCTAAAGCATGATTGAAAAGACTATCAAAGTAGGTAAGACCAACTAACTGACCTAAAATTTTATTATAACATATAGTATTGAGCAAATAAGAGGAGATAAAGCTATAGAGATGAATAGGGAATTAAAAAATTAATGTACAAATATAGTAAGTAACTTTGACTATGGAAACAGTCTTTCCATACAAAAGAACACACACCATGTGATTTTGTTTTCATTATGTTCTAGAAAATTTATTCTACAGTGGGAAAATTGGAATAATTGTTCTTTCTGGGATTGTTGAAGTGATGATTTACTTTGAAAGGCATGAGAAACATGCCAGGGTGTTATTGAAGGATATTTATTAAAAATTTGGATTATACAGATAAATGTACATTAAATTTAGTAAATAAAATAAATTTAGTAAGTAAAAGTGTACATTTCGTTATATTTAAGTTTCACAACAAAAGAAAACCCTTAAACTGAAAATAACAGTCTATTTTAAAAACCTACTAAAATTATTTAAGATGATAATTTGGAAAAATAAAGTATTGCTAACAATATGGGCATAAGTTAGAAATATCTTGGGGAGAGGTAGTACTCTCTTGCTTAGGACACATTGTGGATATCTTCATCTGCCCCTTTTCCCATTAGAAACTTCCTAGAAAGGATGGGATGTGCAGAAATTGAAGAAAGTCCATTGAATATCAACACAAAGATTAAAGGAATAGAAAATAGTAAGGGTGAGAAAAGATAAAAGGAGCTTGGGTTATTTTGTGTAATTTTCAGAGCAGAAGTTGAGAGATTGCTTAACAGCTATTCTCATCATTTATAAAGGAAATGTATTGTGGTCATGGCGACTTGTGGAGCTTGAGGGAATTTGGAGTTCATCTAATCCTGCCTCCTTTTCCCTTCTATTTTCTTATGGGGGGCGGGGGAGCCAAGACTGATGTCCAAAGGCAGGAATGAATTACTAAACTTTTGAAGTTTATTAGTGATTAAGCTTGAATATATGCTTCGGAATGACAAAGTTCTGCAAAAAAAACTGAAGATCGATATTACAAATGCTAGAACTCTGTAAATGTTTGAAGAAATATTAATCTATTGATATAGAAAGCTATTAGAAAAATATTTCCCCCTTACCACACTTCATTCAAATGATTGTATTTCTAAAGTCCTCCATCACCTCATGACTTGCTTAAAAACTTATCTCCAGTTCTGAAAAATGTTCCTTACTGTGATAACAAGTGCTAATCAAATCCTAATCACTACTATTTTTCAGTTTATTTAATCTTAGACAGTTATTTGGCTTTTTCTTGACTTGCTAGTGAGTTTCAAATGTGGTGAATTTATAAGAAAAGTCAACATTTTGCCTCAGAATCTTAAACGTGATAATCTTTTGGACATTGTGGGCACTAATACAAAGAGAGGGCTTCTAAAGCTGCTTATTTTGGTCCAGACAAAAGAAAGCAAGCTGAGCCAAAAGAATAGAACACAATAGCTGAGTCATATGATCCTAAATTTTAATGGGTGTATGTATGTAACTAAGGGGAGTTGAGTTAATATAGGCTGTGGAGATAGCAAACTATGAAAGAACAACAAGAAGGGATCAGGTGTTGTACAGACAGGAGTTATGGGTCAAACGAAACGTGTTGTATGGAAGCATAAAGGAGGCTATGTTTAGGGAGGGCTCAAGGGGAAAGATGGACGAAGGAAAGAGAAGCACAATAAGAAACATAATTTTTGATATGCTAATACAAGGACTTTAAAAAGAATAAAGCATACCTTCACCAAACTGCACTTTAAACTCATTAAATTTAGGCTATCTGACCTACTGTATTTTTTTTTTCATTTTCCCTACACATCATTGAGTTTTCTGCATATTTACACCTAACAACATTCAAAGTATTATCAGCCAAGAAGTGTTTAACAACTTATTTACTAATATAGATAACTAATATTTATTATAAAATGCTAAGTAGTTAAATGTTATTGTGCTTAATTCAGACAACTTCCTGATGTAAGCAATACTGTTATCTTTCTTTGCAAATAAAGAGAACTGCAGCAAAGGAAAAATGTGCTTACTAAGACGTCTATGTGAGTTCATACAGCCACACTATGGCCGTGTTGGAATCAGGCTCAGATCTGTCAGATACTGGGGTCCTGGTTGGGAGCTCTGCTGCACACACCAAGTGATTGCATGTAGGAAAGGGACATTGTAGTTATTTATTGGCTTATATGATTGTATGATGACTGAATGACTCATTGACCAAAAGGCAAGAGAGAAGCAAAAGCAAAGTCACACATGAGTCCTAGGACCCCCAAGTTTCTTAGATCCCTTTATTTTATTCAAGAAGAGGAGACAGGGCTAGAGAGATGGCTTGAGTGTTTAAGGCACTTGCCTACAAAGCCAAAGGACCCAGGTTTGATTCCTCAGTATCCACATAAGGTGACAGCATCCACAAGGTGACACATGCATCTGGAGGCCCTGGCATGTGTGCTCTCTCTCTCATTAGTAAATAAATAAATACATAAATAAAATATTTTTAAAAAGAAAAGGAGGGGCTGGAGAGATGGTTTAGTGGTTAAGCGCTTGCCTGTGAAGCCTAAGGACCCAGGTTCGAGGCTCGGTTCCCCAGGTCCCACATTAGCCAGATGCACAAGGGGGCGCACGCGTCTGGAGTTCGTTTGCAGAGGCTGGAAGCCCTGGCGCACCCATTCTCTCTCTCTTCCTCTGTCTTTCTCTCTATGTCTGTCACTCTCAAATAAATAAAAATTAAAAAAAAAAAAAAGAAGTCAGGGATTACCCACTCTAGATGTCTCATGTTTTACAGAAGCTTTGCTTTCTTTCCTTCTCTTAAGCTCTATAGCATAATCTTTGTAAACTTCACCCTCTGCAGTCTTTGGTTCTCATTCTTTAAATTCGTAAGACAAGAATTGGACTAAGTGGAAGTTTTGAATAACAGTGACGCTCTTGCACCTTAACTCATAGGTTAAAACACAACCAAGAACCCAGAATGGCTCCACTGCTTTCAGACTCCATAAATTCTTGCATCACCTCCTGTGTATTGGCAGGGACCCAGTGGTTAGCCCACACTCAGATGGTGTTGCAGTAATTTAACTCCACCGACTTGGGACTCCTTGATTGTCCTCCATGGCCTGAAAGTATATGTGAATGGGAACCCTGAAGACCCCTCTGATCATGAGCTCTCTCAGTGCCCACTTCTCCCTGGCTCCTGTCTTTCATTCTTTATCTGTGATGTCTGTATCTTGGGCTTTCTTCACTCATTACACCAATGTGTTTTTGGGGTGCCTTAAGTAGGTGCACTGGAGGGTACTCTAACTGCTACAACTAACAACTCTACTCACCTCAAAAAAGCTAGATAAACCATCAACCCCAATTCGCTAATGTCAGGTAGGGCCGCATCTTCACAGGTAGGAGAATAAAGAATTTAGGGTTCATGGGGTCTCTAAAAGTAAACTAAAAGTGGTTGAAGGTAAGAAATGTTCTTGAGCCTGTAAGGAAGAATGTGGGTTTTTCCTAAATTATTATCTTCCCTAGATTTTTTCCCATTAAACCTGATTCTCTTCATAGATATTGTCTCCCTATAAAAATTTCCTCTTCCTATAAACATCACACATCAGAGTCACCAGGTGGATTAGGTGCTTGGGACCCTTCTTGTTTAATAGGAGTTCTGCCTTCTTTTCTACTCTTAAGTTCTATAATACTGTATAATGAAATCTTTGAACTTAAAAACAAAACAAGAGGAGACAGGAGAAAGCAAAACCAAATAGAACAAAACTTTAATTTCCTTTCCTGCTGAAGAGATTTCCGTTACTCTTAATGATGAAAGAACTGTAGCCTTTAAAAGCACAGGATAGTTGGTGGAGAAACACTTGCCTACAGATGCTCATGCTGTTCCTCATGTCAGGTTGCCCCAGGCTTACTTCCACCTTGGTCCATGGGCCTCTCTTTGCCAGAGGATATGCCCTCCTGTTGAGAAAACTGAGGATTTCTGCTCTAAACACCCGTCATGCCTGGCCAACAGATGGGTCTCTATGAGGAATTAATTTAGGAAATCCAAAAATGTGACATCCAAGATGACTCACAGCCAACATAAAACTATGAAATCACTTGGCTTTATTCAGTATCAAACATCCTAGAGTTTCCAGGTTTCTAAGCCTAACACTTGAGCCATCAGCTATTTTCTAGTATGGGTGTTTCTTTGTGATGAGAACATTGAGAAGCCCTCTCTTGGGTAGTTTAAAGAATGAGATGGGAATCATGCATAGTCATTGTGATATGCAGCAGAACACCAGAACTTATTCTAACTCACACTGAAACCTTGTCATTATGGAACAATACCCCTTCCCCAGTGTTCCTTCACACCTCAGTCTCTGGTAGCTATTTTACTCTATTTCCAAGAACTGGGCCTTCTAGACTCCATGCATATGTGTCACCATCAGACAGTTTGGAAAAAAGATGGCATTTAGTGTTTATATACAAATCATATTAAAATGTACATGTTAGGGACAGAGAGATAGATTAGCAGTTAAGGCACTTGCCAGCAAAGCCAAAGGACTTAGTTTTAATTCCCCAGTACCCATGTAAGGTCAGATGCACAAAGTGTTGCATGCGTCTGGAATTTGCAGGGGCCAGAGGCCCACTATCTACCTGCCTCTGCCTCTCTTTATCACTCTCTCTCAAATAAATAAAAACATTTTTAAAATGACATGCTAAATATTATCATTAACATTAGAAAATTACCCTTGGTATTACTTTTCCTGCTGTTTCCAGTAGTGATCTCAAGCTTCTCCATGTTATCTGGACATAAATGTAGTTATCCAATGAAAAGAACAGGGATGGATGACAAGGTGGCTTCTGCAAACAGATAAACATAACATATGTATTTTTGTAAACTATTTGTTCTGCCAACTCTGGGTCAGGAAAACTGTAAGGTAGGTGTGTGTGTGTGTGTGTGTGTGTGTGTGTGTGTGTATGAAGGTATGTAGTTGTAGATGCCAGTGGTAGAAATCAGATGTCTTTCTCTACCAATTTTCATGTCTATTGTTTGAAGCATGGGGATGTATCTCATTTAGTTAATCTAGCTCTTTAAGATAGACTAGCTAATCAGGGAACCCTAGGGATTTCACATCTCTGCATTCCCAGCACTGAGATTATAGGTTTATGAAACTACACCTGAAATTTTATGTGCAATTTGGGGAATCTGCACTCAAGTCCTCATTCTTGTGTGTCAAGCATTTTACTCACTGAGCCATATCTGTAATCCCAAATCCCCATAACTGTGAGGTTCTAAAGGGATGGTCAATTAAAGTACAACTTTAATTTGAAATCAGTTAAAAAATCTCCTAGGAAGAGTATGTGCAGGGAGTTGAAGTTTTTGACGCTTACTTTGTCACAACATGGAACTGTGTATGTTTGGTTCTATTGTATTTGTGCATGTATGAAAATAATTGTACACACAAAAATGCACATAGGACAAGCACAGCCAAATTTTTCTGCACTGCCAGGTCTTCCCAAATTTCTGAACAACCAGAAGGGCAAAAAGGAGAGTGTATCCAGTCAAGTAGGAGAGCTACCACTTATGCTTGGTATAGCTTGACGCTTTTTAAAATTTAAAGGCTAAGTGATTGAAGTTTCTTCTAAAATCACTTTTGGCTTCAAAGATGATTACTTGTATAAATTATTTTTAATGGAAGAGGGTGGGACGAGTAGATAGGGATGACTAATGCAGGCTTCTTTTCATACCAATTTTCTATCTCAAAGTAAAATTTAAGTACTTGAGGCCTTAGATGTTAATGAGTATTTATTCGTCTTTTTCTTATATTAAAAATATGAGTATTTTAGCATGATTGAAGTTGATGACAATTCATTCACATAATTACAATGTATAGCTCTATAAAAATGTATCCAAAATAATTTTCTTTGTGTCTGTGGAGTGTGCTTTATTTTTCTTTATCAGAAAGGAAATGAAAGAAAGAGTTTTTTTTTTTTAAAGAAAGATTTCCCAACATCTTTCCATTGCCAATCATGTGTTTATAGATATATAATATGAAGGACACTTGATCTTGTGAACTTTGATGCCCTTGTCTGCTAGATATGGAAAGTCATGCCTACCTGACATGGTATGAGCACAACATTAAATAGAAGCATAATAGAGAAACTGTAGAAAGAAGAGAATCTGAATATCACTGGACCCATAATTTGTGATCCTCCAGATGGTGAGGAGGGACAGAATGGCAGCAAGAAAAGTTGATTGTCCTTGTTGTATTAGCTTATGCACATATTTCTATGTTTACAGATATTTCCATACATGTGTGCACACATCCAGACAGATATGCAAGTAATTGTTGAGTTTGGCCATTGAAGTTGTGTGGTCTTATATTTGAGTCTCTCTGCCTGGGTTCCACTTGCTATTATTTTCAACACAAGTGCAACAACTCCAAAAACTTTGTTTGTGTCTACGGAATAGGGAACCACTGTAGCCAAGTGTTGAATATAATGTGCTGTATAGCAATTTTCTCATAATTGAAACATTTCTTTCTAGGGGGAGGAAGGAATCTCAGGAGACTCAGGAAGTCAACAAGCCTAGAAAAAGGTTGAAAGACCTCACCCTAAAGTTATATAAAAGGTAAATGTCTTTGAAAAGAGACTCTGACCAGCTAAGCTGCCTGCAGGTTGTGCATCATGGAGCTATGGTGGGATTCTTCCTCAGTGCAAGTTGCCGCTGAGTCTCCATTGCTCCTGTAAACAACCATTCACTCTTCTGTGTTAATAACCCCAATGAGCTCATTGGTTCATTAACACTGATTTTGGTGTAATCATAATTTGGTTTGTTCTCTGAGCCCTGTCTGAGGTAAGTAGATGTGTGATTGCCTCTCTCCAGGGAAACAGTTTCCTGAGGTACAATGGTTGGCCGGCCCCTCCTGAAATCCCAATAAATGCTATCTATTATTATTGATGATGTTGTTGAATAAACACATGAAGAAAGAGAGTGAGAGAGAGCTCTGAAACTTGGTTCTTTTTTTTTTTTTTTCCATCCAATTCAGTTCTCTGGAGTTCTCTGGGACACTGAATTCCAAACTAGGACCTGAGGGAGGTTTAAAAGGCAGGCTGGGTTAAACATTGTGATGTTAACCAAGAATGAAAATCTTACACAAGTGAGTTCCAACTGGTAACATGACTGGAGCTACAAATAAGTGAATGACCCTAACATCACACACAAAATGTAACCATTTAAAGAAATAATCTAGAGGCCAGGAATATGGCTCAGTGAGTAAAGTTTCCCTCATAACATTGAGAACCTGAATTCCTGGCATGATGGTATATGCCTATAATTCCAATGCTGGGAAGGCAGAAGCAAAGAATCCCTAGGGTTAACTGGTTGGCATAGTCTAGCTGAATCAGTGAGTCAAAGGTTAAGTGAGAGACCCTGCCTCAAAGAGTAATGTGGACAGTGATTGACGAAGGCTTCCAATGTTGGCCTCTGTCTTCCATACACGTGTGTCCACAAGCATATGAATATACATAAACAAACACATATACACCACACACACATACACACAGAGATAAATAAATAAATAAAATGAATTAATAAAATATTTACACTTGATCTGAACCAAAAGACTGAGAAGTATTGAAAATAAGGACCTGGATACAATGCTTTATATGGGCAACTGGGTTTTGCCATGAGCTTTGCCAAAATGTGTCAGATAATTCTTCCACAAAGTAAATGAGAATAAAATATTTGAGTTCTCTGGAAAAGTTTCACCTCTTATAGCAACTAACAACATTCTAGATTATCTCTAAGATTTGACTTCAGTGCCACAAACCTGATAAGAAACAAAGTTTAGCACCAAGAGCTCATATTTCTCTGACTAAAATACTTTTCTAGGGCTTGAGAGATGACTTAATGGTTAAGGTGCCTGCCTGCAAAGCCAAAGGACCCAGGTTCAATTCCCTAGGACCCAAATGAGCCAGATGTGGCTGATGTGCCAATTCTCTCTCTCTCTCTCTGTGCCTCTTCTCTCACTCTCAAGTAAATAATATTTTTAAAAATTTCATTTTTACTATGCTTGAAAACCAGGTCTTCTGACTAACAGGCCTACATGGAGCAGTGGATGTGACCACCAACTTTAAAGGTGTATCCAGATGAGGCTCTAAGATTCCTTTTTCTTGCTTACTGGCTGTGTAATCTTGAATTAGTTATTTAATCAGAGGGTTTCCATCTGTAATACTCAGATAATGGCTCTCAAATCACAGGCTTTCATAAGGATTAAATTCAATCATAAGTGTCAAGGCTTTTCCACGTGATAAGTATCAATAGATGGTGGGTTTTATCTTTTGTAAGCCTTAGCTACGCTAAGTTCAGATATGGCATCGTGAGTAATTAAACTTTAGTCTGAGTTTTCCATTACTAACATTCAAAAAGTCATTAGAACCAAAGAAGCATAGTAAAAGTACTTGGTAGGTCAGGTACTTTTACTATTATCGTCATCATCATCGTTATTTACCCCAAAATAGAGGTCAACTTTGGAGTCAAAGGGTGTGTAATTTGAAAAGAGTTAATGGGATCCTGATATTGATCACTTATTATATTTTATCATTTTTGACAACTGTGATTCTTTAGACAGGTTTGTTAATTTATCTTTAAAAATTTGACATTCATTTCCTTGAGATAAACCCATTCCTTTGGCACAAGGCCATAGTAAAAGCTAATCATTTATTGTCATCTTGCCTAATGAAAATCAAAATGCAACACATCAAAGTTACCAGGAAAGCAAGATTTTATAAATAAAAGTTTTTTTTAATTCCTTCATGTTCTAGGGGCACTTTTTGTAATGATTGAATTGTCCTGGAAATATTTGTTTACTTTCCTGTTATGCTTAATTTTTCCCATCCTATTTATCACCTCTGATCACATTAGTATTTCTGAAGGGTCTGTGGCTGTTGATGAGGCATAAAAGCTTCAGTTCATTTATTTATGTAAAAATCACACTGTCATTAAACATACATATTTCATGTATTGATGCCATTCTGTTGGCATAACTCTGTGTTAAAATGCTAGTAAAAACTACTCAAGTATTACATTTTAAGTAGTATATTATGTCATACTTCAAGTAATTATCAGTTGCTTTTCTTATATATGACTCTCTTAGTCCATTTGGACTGCTGTAACAAAACAGTATAAACTAAATGATTTACACATAGCCAAAAGTTATTTCTCACATTTCTGAAAGGCAAGAACTTCAAGATCAAGATTCTGCCAAAAGCTATTGAGTACGTATTTTCCTGTTGCATCTTCCCATAGTGCACTGGTGCCTCTTTTATAAGGGCACTAATCTGATTCAGTAATTGTTCACATATAATTTACAGGGCTAGATTGTGATTATTGTATACCCATATAACAAATAAAGAATAGAACAGAATCTAACTAATAGCTCACATGCTTGTGATGTATAATGTTCAATGATATTCTGCTATTGATCACATTCTAAACTTTACTTGTATATGTGTATTCATGTGCAAAATAAAGTAAACAAAAATAAAAAATTATGATCATTTCTCATACCACAAAATCATGACATAAGGACATGATAATCCTACTTAATTAGAGGGTTTTGTCATTAAGGCTCATTTTTCTATTTTCCTGACCCACTGTAGAACTGACTGTGTGTCTCACACTCATATCATTAATGGTCAACACAATGAGTGGTAGATATAAATCAAAGGCTTGCTTTAATGGGAGGAACAACTAACCTCAAAAGAAAACTACCAAAAGCAATTACTGTAAACAACATCAGCACAAAGTAGCCCATACCAAAATCTTAAATCCAGTCATTACTGAAATTCATTGATTATATAGTTCCTCAGCTAAACAAATTTTAAAATGGCATAATATTATTCCTGAATCTAATAAACTATAAGAATCCAAAACATTTTTAAATTCATTCACATCATAAAAGCAGTGCAATCAATGCCTTGATACCATCTGAAGTTATTTAAGAGGCTGTTATATCTTCTCTGTGGGCATTCTACCAACCATTGTGGTGGGTTGAGTTTTGAGTCACCACAAAGAGGAGCTTACACTAATAATTTTGAGGTTGTCTTCATAATTTTCAGTTATTTCTTCCATTCATGATTTCTCACCTCATGCAAACCCTGAAAAGTAAGACACAGAAGAGAATAATAAGTATATGTACCTACATAAATGCCAGGAATTGGAGATAATTGTTGATGTGACCAAGAGTAGAAATATTGGAATTGCAAGTGGATTGTTACTTTTATGTGTCTATACAACACTAAGTGTCAAGATGTTTAAAATTGACATGATGCATGTCCAGATGCCTCTTGAGAATAATGGCGTATGTGTTCCAATGACCTGAAGTGTCATCACAAAGCTGAATTTTCTCTGGGAATTTGTCTTCATTTGAAAAATAAAGCCTCTTCCATTATAATTATTATTATTTTTTGAGGCAAGCACAACAGACTGGACTTTATTTTTTTAGAGAGATCAAGAGAATGGGAGTGAGAGAGAGACAAAGAGAACTGATGCACCAAGGCTTCAGCCACTGCAATCGAATTCCAGTCACATGAGCCCCTGGTGAGCTTGTGCAACCTTGCATGCTTGTGTCACTTTGTGCATCTGGTTTATGTAAGAGTTGCAGAGTCTAACATGAGTCCTTAGCTTCGCAGGCAAGCATCTTAACTGCTAAGCCATCTCTCCAGCCCCCATTGTGATTAGTTTTTAAATTTTTTGTTTTTAATAATTAACAACTTCCATGATTGTAAACAATATCCCATGACAATTCCCTCCCTCTCCCCACTTTCCCCTTTGTAACTAAACTCCACTCTCCATCATATCTCCTCCCCCTCTCAATCAGTCTCTCTTTTATTTTGATGTCATCACCTTTTCCTCCTATTATGATGGTCTTGTGTAAGTGGTGTCAGGAATTGTGAGGTCATAAATATCCAGGTCATTTTGTGTCTGGAGGAGCACCTTGTAAGGAGTCCTACCCTTCCTTTGGCTCTTACATTCTTTCTGCCACCTTTTATGCAATGGGCCCTGAGCTTTGGAAGGTGTGATAGAGATATTGCAGTGCTGAGAACTCTTCTGTCACTTCTTCTCAGCAATATGATGCTTTCCGAGTCATCCCAAGGTTACTGCCATCTGAAAAGAGAAAGTTCTCTAATGAAAAAGTGAGAGTAGCATTAATATATGGGTATGAACATTAAAAGAAGTGCTTTCTGGGCTGTTTGATGAGCATCATATATACATTTAGCCATACAGCAGCAGATGTTACACCCCTAGGGCTCATGACTACCACCGTTTTAGGTTTTCAGTATCAGGGATGTATTCCTTCCCATGGAGTGAGCCTCCAATCAAATTAGAGGGGAGTTGGTTTCCCCCAAACAGATGTGCCAGTATTGCACCTGTTGGCCCATTTGGCCTGTTTGGCCCAATAAAAGGCTTGCAGTGTCCACTGTTGGGCATCTTCATTGGTGCTTTCTCACTCTCCCATTACGCTGCATGCAGTGTGGCTTTCTCCAGGTTTCTGTCAGCTGGTCTACATGAAGAATGCTTTCGGCTCAGTTCCAGCAGGATTTCTCAGTGATCTTGTATCCCAAGTATGTGGGGTCTTCATCAATAAGGTCTTACCTTCTCTTCCTTGTGGGAAACCAAGGGCCTCAGCAATAGCCTGTAATGCTTTGGGGGCATCAGGGACCTTCCTGGCCAACAACTCACTGGAAAGTATCCCATCCCTGGCACTGAAAATGTTCTAGTAACTATCTATGGCTCCTGCATATTCCATTGTCCAAAAGAGTAGGTTTCCATATGATTAATTTATACCCTCCTAGGTTTTGATTAGCCTTCCTCCATCTTTGCTTTACTCAATCTCTTCCTCTGACCTCACTTATGCCTTTTCACCCCATTAATCTGTTCTTCTACTTACATATATACAATACCACCCTATTAAGTCCCCTCTCCCTCCCTTTCTATTCCCTTTATATGTAAGCAATCAAATTCCTGTCACATGAACCCCTTGTGCGCTTGTGTGACCTTGCGTTCTTGTGCTGCTTTGTGCATCTGGCTTATGTGGGAGCTAGAGTTTCTAACATGAGACTTAGGCTTCGCAGGCAAGCGTCTTAACTGCTAAGCCATTTCTCCAGCCCCCATTGTAATTCTTTTATGACTCTTACTGCCCATTGATCAGTCAACATGAAGCTCCTTTGCCTAAAGGCATGACACCCTCAGAGTTTGTTCTACCTGTAGTATTCCCTGTAAAATCCACTCATACCCTCTTCTGTAAGTGTTTTCAAGTTGAATTGCTCCAGCCTTGTTTGTGTGCTTAGTTGTACTTAATTATATAGCATATGCCCTCAACATTATAGACATGAACCTAATTGATTAAAACAAATAATATTCAAGATTACTATTCTGGATTGCATTCACCTTGGGACAATTTGAAAAGAAAATGGCTTTATGTTTCCCTTTTGTCATTTTTCCTTTTTTCTCACCTGAAAAATTTCTGGGTCAGTAAGGAAAAAGCACTTGGGTCTAATTCAATTCTTAAGTACTTAAACAATATCAGAAATGCCAAACGGCTGAACCTCAACTCAACTTACAAACCATGCCTCGAACACTGAGTAGGCTAATGGGCTGCTTCAGTCATTTCTACACCAGAATGCCCCTTTAACTTTTCATTCCTTTATAAAGCAACCTTTATTCTAGGTGAGTAGCCCTCCAAGGGCAGGCAGGGAGAGAGGCCTCATCTATTAAGGTGACACAGTTAATCGCCTTTGACAATATTCATTTGTGGCTGAAGTGAAGCATTTCTAGACCAGAAATGACACTACGACACTATAGTTCTATTAACATCTAGATAACACAAAGGCTGAGATTTTGTTTAAGGACACTGTATTCTATTTCAAATTATTTTATGCCAACACTGAATATCATCTGACTAAGTATTAACACATAAAGACATATGTAGAGAGAAAATAATGCTCTACAAAGCTACCTGAAAATAGTACAAAGTAGAAAATGTAGGATAAACCAGAGTGTAAGAATTTAGGAGCTACAAGGTTCATTTTAACTACCATGTGATATGGCTAACAATTATTATGTTCTTGATGCTGCCTTCATTCTTATGAGGCAAATGTTTAAATAACTTCTGCATACTCAGAAATAAATGTATATTGGTATGACAATTTTACAAAGCATTTTGTTTTTAAGACAATGTGGCTCAGCTGGCCCCACGCTTACCTTAAGGCCCATCCCCCACCAGTGCTGGGGTTGCAGTCTGTGTCATCAGGCCAGGATTGCAAAGTAAAAACTCAGTCAGGCTGAAGAGTTAATGTGATGCTCCCTAGGGGACAGAGGCTCTGGTCTGGATGTTAGAGAACATGACCATTCAAGAGAAGAAATGGTTGTGAAATATTTTAGTCTGAGGACATAAGAAGTAACTAGTAGAAATGGAATGAACAGTTTTGGAGTCATCCAAGAAGTGAAGAATAGTGAAATATGAGTCCAGGATATAAAACAAATAAGTTCTCCCTCTAGTCATGTAGTTCACCTCCTGGATAGCTGTATCTAAGATAAGAAACAGTGCTGGGGGGCATAGTTTTTCTACTTCCTTAGTTCTCACCTTTAATACTGCCATTCAGTTGCTGGGTCTTGACTTCTTAATGTGTTTTTTAATATCTCTGAATATCTGATAGCTAACTAAGTATCTAATTATTGTTCTTTTTTGAGTCAGGATCTCCTTATATAGCTCAGGTTGGCCTTTAACTTGTGATCTACTTGCCTTGTATGGCTAGCTTGTGGAATTAAGGATGTGTCACTATACATAGTTAATGTTTCTTTATATTTGTTTTTATTATTCAGATTATGAGTGGGGCAGAATTCTGTGTTGTTAGTGTAAATTGAACAATACAGAAAAGTATGCTTATTATTACATTGAGACTCATTTGCTATTTATTTCATGATAGATATATGAAGTTCTGCCTTATAAAAATACAATTTTTGGTCATAGCGGGAACTGAACCTAGAGCATCACACATGCTAGCAAGCAAGGAGTTTTATTCCCAGATGTCTTTTTACTTTTTTAAAAAAAAATTTTAGCCAGGCATGGTAGCACACACCTTTAATCCCAGCACTTGGGAAGCAGAGGTAGGAGGATCGCCATGTGTTCCAGGCCACCCTGAGACTCAATAGTGAATTCCAGGTCAGCCTGATACCCTTGAAAAACCAAAATAAATAAATAAAATAAATAAATAAAACGTTTTATTTATTTATTTGAGAAAGAGAGAAAGAGGCAGGTAGAGAGAGAGAATGGGCATGCCAAGGCTTCTAGCTACTGTAAAAACACTACAAATGCATGGACCACCTTGTCAATCTGGCTTATATAGGTAATGGGATAAAGAACCTGGGTCCTTATGCTTCACAGGCAAGTGCTTTAACCACTAAGCCATTTCTACAGTGTAATGAGTAAAAGTAACTTACAGATATGAAGAAATCATAAAACATATATGAAAAAATTAAAGCATGAGTGTCTGGAGTCAAAGTCTTAAGTAACTTACAGATATGAAGAAATCATAAAACATATATGAAAAAATTAAAGCATAAGTGTCTGGAGCCAAAGTCTTAAGACTTTAGCAAACAAAATATCCATGGTATTTAATAATAACTATTAGCCTTATAGACAATGTGTTTTATTAGTTATATAGAATGTACTACTTCTTTATGCATATAATTTCATTTTATCCTCCTAAGAACCCTGAAAACTTATTTAATTTTGTATTTTATAAAAGTGGAAGTGAGGGCTAGAGAGATGGCTTAGCGGTTAAGCCCTTGCCTGTGAAGCCTAAGGACCTGTTTGAGGCTTGATTCCCCAGGACCCACATAAGCCAGATGCACAAGAGGGCATATGCATCTGGAGTTCATTTGCAGTTGGTGGAGGGCCTGGTGAGCCCATTCTCTCTCTCCCTCTCTCTCTGTCCGTCGCTCTCAAATTAAAAAAAAAATATATCTATATATGTATATATTATATATATGTATATATTATATATTATATATATAATTTTTTAAGTGGACGCTAGAAAAATTCAATAGTTGCCACATCTAGTAGGTGACAGATCCAGGGCTCAAACCCTGATCTGACTTAACAGACATTATTTGAAATAGTTAAGCCCTGAGAATGCACTGTTTGTCCCACACAGTAGGGAATGGTTAATGTGAAATTGACCAAAAATAGTGGAGTAATAGCAAAAATGGGTTTTAAGTACTACTGACCTTAAAATATAGTCGTTATGCTTTGGGAGTTGAAAAAATAAAAATTAAGGAAATTGTAGAGACATGTACATTGGATGATACTGTTTTGTAAAATAACATAGTGTATATGCATGTAATTATACATGTGTAAAAATAATTATGTTTGTAGTATTTTTAAAAGCTAGTGAGGCTGTGCATCACATTTTGGGAGTCACAGTTTTGAAGTAGAAAGATCAAAAAGACTTTTATTGATATATTTGATTTTAAGTAATAATACTGTGGATGACTTACTATTTAGTGTTTTTTTTTTCGCCATTTTTGCACTGAATTTTGAAATATGTCATGTGCTTACAACAATTCCAATAATCCATTTCACACACCTCTCCAGTAACACAAGACTTTGTAGAGACTTTTCATCTGAGGCAGCAGTTTCAGCTTCACCCCCACCTTCTCCATGACCAATGTACTCTGGGCTTCACCATCAGCCTCAATGACTGCACTCTCCCCACCTTCTAGATATTGCTAGCCATAGAATTATAGAATGTACTGATTTACAGTCTCCTTTCCAAGTACCCTAATACCTACTACCATGAAGATCTCAGCTAGATTTACAGAGGTTTCAGCCACTGAACATGTAAAGGGAGAAGGGGAAAGAAATGTATTCTGTCGCAATAATCTTCTATTCACTCCATTTTCTAATGACAGACCCCTCTCTGAAATCCAGAGAGGTAAAATATATGATTCCTAACATGGGAAAGATGAGGTTATATGCTTATTCAATTGCATGGACTCACTGTCTGGGTTAAGAGGACATTGCTGTCATGCAGGGCCACATGAACATCACAGAAAGAGTAATGTGAATAGTCAAGGGACAAGACTGATGATCTTTATTATATAGCGAATTCCTCTGAATTGAATTATTCCCTCCAGAAGGGCATAGGGAAGCTCAGAAGAGTCAGGAGGTCATGTCTGGGATAGTTAGAATTTAAAAAGTCACTGTTGAGGTGCAGACTCTGACCAGTGTTGTGTAGCAGTTTTCTGTGAGGTGAAATATTCCCTCCTGATGGGAGGAGGGAGTCCCAGGAGTCTCAGGACGTTAACAAGTCTGGGAAAGCTGAAACTTGGGCGTGGTGGCGCACGCCTTTAATCCCAGCACTCGGGAGGCAGAGGTAGGAGGATCGCCATGAGTTCGAGGCCACCCTGAGACTCCATAGTGAATTCCAGGTCAGCCTGGGCTAGAGTGAAACCTTACCTCGAAAACTAAAAAAAAAAAAAAAAAAAAAAAAAAAAAAAAGGAAAGCTGAAACTTGAAAGGTGGTAGAACTCCTCTCTAATGGTAGATAAAGATTATTAAACAACTGCTTGGGGAGTGAGGGAAGGAGACTGTCAGATCAGACAAGCTGCTTGCAAGCAGTGTAGTGTGATAAGTATGATGGAGAGATACCCCTCCTGTTTAGTTGTCACCTGTATTTGGGATGGCTTTACAGTGATGAAGCTGCCTTTGCATCATTTATGCTCCTGTAAGCAAACCCTCTCCATACTCTGTAAGTAACCCCTATAAACTCATTGGCTCACCAAGTTGGCCTTTGGCATTATCATGCTTTGGTCTGTCCTGTGTAGCTCACTTGGTGTAAATAGACGTGTGTCTGTGTCTTCCCAGGAAGAAAAAAATGTTTCATGGGACAGATTGTGTCAAAAGGTGGAAGCACACTCTAATCTGCTAGTTCCTAAAGGAGAAGGTGGTTGGCTTATTTGAATAACTTCATGGACTAGCAAGAAACTTGCTACTCAGAGACTACACTTGGTTTTTTGAAAATAGTGTTTACCTCAGGGACCTTATTCACAGGAGAAGAATGGGGAGGAAAACTCGTGAGTAAGCCATGTGAAACCCTTTCAACTGTATCAATGTAATGTACCACATTATATTGAAGTGTAAGTAATTGTAGGCCTGCATTACACATGGTCAAGTCCAACTCTAAAGGGGTTAAACTCAAACAGGTCACACTTGGAGTGCTAACTTCCAATAGTTGGTAAATACAGAGCCATGCTTGTTCTGTGCACTGTGCAGTAGTGTCTGTTTTATTTTGTTTTAAAATTGATTCACTGACTTCCTAAAATAATATCACTGTAAGCTAGAAAAAAAGTATAATTTTGTTTACCTCTGTTAATGTCCATAAATTTCCCTGAACTCCACACTACAAATTTCCCTGAACTCCCCTCTACACAATTCATTTCTCTTCTTGAGTTAGAACCTAGGCATTCAAAACTATGAGATTCATTATAAAAAGAAAAAGAATGATTATTTTTATGTTATCTAACATTTTAATAACTGAGTTAAAAATCATTGTGGTAAAGCAGCCATAAGAACATAAACACAGGGATTCTAATTAATCTACAGCTGGACCAAGAAACAAACAACCACACAGGGACCTGGTGTACAATGAGCACATTCTAATAAAGGGCCAGGCAATAGCATGTGGATTTAACTACCGTGGCACTGCAGGAAAAGCATATTGTCAGTAATGAACAGAAACATATCATAAAAGTTTGTAACTAATAAAAACAACTGAGTTTGATGGAATAAATTGAATGAATTACCAATAAAATACTTCAAAAGAATTTGTTACAAGAAATGGGTCTTTAGTCATTCATGGGCTGTAGTGCAGGCTTTTTAAAATAATTTTTTTATTAATTAGTTTTATACTCATTGAGTACAGTCAAGTTGGCACCATTGTTAGCCTCCTCCATGTCCTCCCCCCTCCACCTGGCCCCTCCTTATTGGGGTGTATGGGTCATGAATTATGGGGTTAGCCCACAGTTATGGGTAGGAGAAAATGTCTCTGCATATCATGACCCAACATGTGGCTGAGACATTATTTTCTGCCCCTCTTACGCAAAACTGCCCTGAGCTATGTTGGGTTCATTTTAGGTCTGCTTCAGTGATGAGGCATTGGGAGCCTCTGTGTCTCTGGATATCTGATTTGGTAGGAGTTGATTGTTTTCGGTGTCAATCTCCTTTACCCTTGTACTGGTACCAGGTTCACCAAGAAAACATTTTTGGATATGGTTCTGACTTACTTCCCAGCTCCAGCTATGGGTTCCATTACACAGAGTGGATCAATTAGCCAAATCAAGAGTAGTTGGTTTCCCACCATGGCTGTGTGCTACTATTGCACTTGTGTGAGCATCACAATAGGTTATTTGCTGTTAAGTAGGTTAGACTATGAGTTGCTTGGACATATGTTGGTCATTTTCCCCTAGTCACCCATGTAGCACCTTCTGGCACTAGACTCACTGATGTCTGGGTACAGACTCTTTTCCATCTTCCAGCCATGTTACATGTCAACTGCATTTGGTATCTTCAGCAGTAGAGCCCTACCACTAACCTTTGGTGGGTCATCAAGTACTCTGACAGAAATTTGTCATTCTTTTAAGAAACCTTGTATAATCTCTCTGATCAAAAGCTCATTGTAGATGATAGCCACATGCTGGTACTGGGAGTTACAGGTCAGTGTCCAATAAGAGAAGGAAGAAAAAGATAAGTATTATGAAAGAGTTATAGAGAAAAGAGAGAGAGTGTGTGTGAGAGAGAGAGGGGGGCTGTAGAAAATTAAGGTCAGTCTTCATCATACCTTCTCCAGTGCCTTGTGGCTCAGGTGTTTCCTCTAAGGGCCTGGTGAAGGTTCAACCATTTGGTCTGCCTCTTAGCTTGCAGAATTTTATGGTACCATTGCACTTTGGGTCTAGATTTGTGTTCCCCAACCCCTCCCTAGCTCTCCTCTCCCTTCCCACTCACCCCCTTCCCACCCACCATATTGTCTGGTCCTCCAGATGCTTGCTGGATATGTTAGCATCTTGGGTAGATTCAGGTTAGGTGCTGTAGATGAGTGAACTGCCTGTCCAGCTCTTGCCCCATTTTGTGAGTGGGTTGTTTGACTTTTTATTGAGATTAGGCCTCTCTCAGTTGGATATTCAGCAAATATTTTCTCCTACTCTGTGGGTAATCTATTGGCTTTGCTTATTGTATGTTTGTCTGTGAAGAAACTCTTCAGCTTCATGTGATTCCATTAATTGATTGTTTAAGATCATGTGCTACTGGGGTTTTGTTCAGGAAGTCTTTTTCCATTCTTATATCATGGAAAGTTTCTCCTGTATTTTCTTCCTGTAGTATCCAGATTTCTGGTCATATATTGAGGTCTTTGATCCATTTGGACTTGAGTGTTGTGCATGGCGAGATGTGTGGATCAAGTTTCCCATCCTGCATATTGTTATCCTGTTTGTCCAGCACCATTTGTTGAATATTCTTTCTTTTTTTCCAACCTATATTGTTAGGGCCCCTGTCAAATATCAAGTAGTTGTAGTTGCTTAACCCAAAGTCTGGGTCCTCAGTTCTATTCCATTGGTCTATGCCATGCCAGTAACATGCTGTTTTTATTAGTATGGCTTTGTAATATAGCTTTAGTTCAGGTATACTGATGCATCCAGAGGTATTTCTTTTGCTGAGGATATGCTTGAATATCCAATGCCTTCTGCCTTTCCATATAAATTTTGAGATCATTTTTTCTATCTCTTTGAGGAACAAATGTTGGGGTTTCAATTGGAATTGCATTAAATCTGTATATTGCCTTTGGTAGTATTGCCATCGAATCCATCTTCTCAGCTACTGAAAACATCTATGAGCACGTTAAAATGCATTTCAATTGTGTTTTCACCCCAACTTATAATGTGCCTCTGAAAGGCCTCTCTCATATGACTATGATAGTAAAATATATATACTAGTAACACTAATAATGTTTCTATGCTCAATAAGTTTAAAAAAGATAAGAACTGTAATATTCGTATCACAGATAGTTCCTTTTTTTGGCAGTCTCAATGTGAAATAAACTTTCTTCACTGTCATACATACATAGCTGTCTGGTAGGAAAAGGCAGGCAATGGCTTCTGCAGGAACTACAGAATGTGTCTGTAGTCCTTTGTAGGTCCTCACAGGATATCTGTCTATCCCTTTCCAGAGTCATGCTTCCAGGAAAAATTCTTCCCGAACATTCTCCAGGGATGAGCTGACCACAGTCAAAAACATCTGTTCTGATTTCAATACCCCAAGGGGATATAAGACAAAAGAAATCACTGAATTTATTCTAATTTTGTTAGCTTAATGTGTAGAAAACACCTCCCAAATCTGAAATCCAGTGACCTGTGAAAATTAAGGCATTAAAATTCTAAATATTGTATGATGTATAAATAAAAGAAATCCCAAGAATAGCGCACTTAACTGCTGGCCATTTGTGCTTAGTGCAGGACTTGGAACATTAGATAATGAGAGAATCATAAAGTAAGATATCTTTCTACATGTCCTCATCACCTAATGTCTGCTGTTTTTTTGGGGAGGTGGGTTGGTAATGTAGAGATCAAATGTTAGGCTTTATGCATACTAGTGAACACTATGCCACTGAGCCACACCCCTAGACTTTTTTAAAGTTTGCATTACTGAAAATTTTCATATGGTATCTTCCAGGAAATCTAGCACTTCTTCAAGTTCAGAAGTTAGGCAAGGGGATTGTATCAATTTCACTAGGAATATGTAGGTGAATTCCCCTTTTCCTGTTGTCATATCTTAAGGTGTTTGAATATATCAGAAAATCACATTCTTTACTAACTATAAGGCCAAGATTCCTATCACAAAGCTCACATAAACAAGGAACAATACTCTTTTTACCAAGAAGGTCTTTATTGGCTCGTTAGCATTAGCTCATAACTGGAAATACAGCACTGAAACGGAAGCATTGCCCTATTTGTTGACAAGATGATCCTATGTATTAGTGATCCAAAAAACTCTATGAATAAAGTTTTACAGGAAATAAAGTTGTTCAGCAAAGTGGCAGAATACAAAAATCAACACACAAACATCAGAAACTTTCTGATATACCAAAGACAAACACATGGAGAAAGAGATCAGTGAGGCTATCCCATTTTTCAATAGCAACAAAAAAAATTAAATATCTTGGAATATCTATAGCCAAGGAAATGAAAGATCTATGCAATGGAAATATAAAAACATGGAAGAAAGAAATTAAGGACACACAAGAAGATAGAAAGCCCTCCCATGCACATGGACTAGTAAAATTAATATTGTGAAAATGGCCATTCTATCAAAAGCAATATACAGATTCAACACAATGCCAATAAAAGTTCCAGCATCATGCTTCACAGAGATAGGAAAAAGAGTCACAAAATTCATATAGAATTACAAAAGGCCTTGGATATCCAAAACTATCCTCAGCAAAAGAAACAATGCTGGAGGTATCAACATACCTGATTTTAAGTTAAGATACAAAACCATAGTAATAAAAATAGCATGATACTGTGATAAAAGCAGATGTATCCATCAAAGGATCAGAATAAAATATTCAGGTTTTCGTTCAAGAAACTACAGCAACTTGATCTTTGACTAAGGAGCCAGCAATGCACATTGGAGAAAAGATAGCATTTTCAACAAATAATGCTAGAGAAACTGGATAACCATATGTAGAAAAATAAACTTAGACCTATTTCTCTCACCATAAGCAAACGTCAACTCCAAATGGATTAAGGAGCTCAATATAAGACCAGAAACTATAAAACAACCTGAAGTAAAAAATGAGAAGAATATCCCAAGATGCAGGAGTAGTTAGGAAAGACTTCTTAAATAAGACTCGAGTAGATAAGGGAATTAAACAAACATTCAAATCCCATGAGTGGGATTTCATGAAGCTAAAAAACTTTTGTATAGATACACATACCATAAACATGGGCCAAGAGAAAACCTGAAAAATGGGAGAAAATCTTCACCTATGTCATCAACAGAAGCGTACTATCTAGAATCTATAAAGAACTCAAAATATTAAGCAATTAAAAAAATCAAGCAATTCACTCAAAAAATGGGTCAGAAAACTGAACAGAGTATTAACAAAGAATGAAATACAAACAGCCAATACTCACTTAAAGAAAGGTTCAACATCCTTAGCCATCAGGGAAATGCAAATTTTTAAACAACTTTGAGAATCCGTTTTACTCCACACAGGATATCATTCACCAAAAAGTCAAATGACAACAAACATTGGTGAGGATGTGGGGAAAGAGTAACCCTTATATTCTGGTGGTAGGAGTACAAACTTATATAACCACTATGGAAGTCAGTATGGAGACTCTTTTTTTTTTTTTAAATTTAATTTATTAGTTTTCTTTTCAGTAAATACAGGCAGTTTGGTAACATTATTTAGGCTCATCTGTGATCTACCCCCTCCCATTAGACCCTCCTTGTTAATGAAAATGGGTCGTGCATTGTGGAGTTAGCCCCCAGTTATTGGTATGATAAATGTCTCTGCAAATCATGACCCAACATGTGACTCTGACATTCTTTCCGCCCCCTCTTCTGCAAAATTTCCTTGAGCCATGTTGGGTTCATTTTTGGTCTGCTTCGGTGCTGAGGTATTGGGGGCCTCTGAGGCTCTGGCTCTCTGATTTGGTAGGAGTTGATTTTTCTCTGCGTAGATCTCCTTCCCCTTTGTGCTGGTATCCAGTTCACAGGAAAACATCACCCTTGCTTATTTCGCCAGTGGTCCTTAGTTTCAGTTGGGCCCCTTTTGAGGTATGTTGGGGCAGCTCTCTTCTTAGGATCTGCATCTATCTGGAAAAGAGAAGCAGATTCTCCAACGGAGAGTAAGTTAGCACCCGGAAAATTGAGATAACACTTACTTTTTTGATAGACAGTATGATAGATTTAGGCCCTCTTATACCCCGTGATTGATGGTAGCTTGATATTGTAGAGTGGGCTTGTGTTTGGGTATGGTTCTGACTTGTTTCCCAGCTCCAGCTATGGGTCTAGTACCACTGAGTGGATCAGTTAGCCAAATCAAGAGCAATTGATTCCTCACCATGGCTGTGTAACACTATTGCACTTGTGTGGGCATCACATCCGGTTATTTGTTGCTAATTAGGTTAAACAATGTGTTGCTTGGACAGATCTTGGTCATTTTCCCCAGTCACCTATGTAGCACCTTCTGGCACTAGACATGCTGACTGTCTGGGGACTGACTCTCTCCTGGTTTCCAGCCATGTCATTCCATTTTACGCGTCAGCTGCGTATGGAGTCTTCAGCAATAGGGTCTTACCACTGGCCTTTGGTGGATCATCAAGTACTCTGACAGAAGTCTGTCATTGTTTTGGGAAACCTTGTATGTTTCTCTGATCAAAAGCTCATTGTGGATGGTAGGCCCAAGCTGGAAGTGGGGGTTACAGGTCAGTGTCCACTAAGAAATTGAGGAAAAAGATAACTAATATACAAGAGTTAGAGAGGAGAGAGATAGAGGGGAGAGGGGGAGAGGGGAAGAGAGGGAGAGAGGGAGAGAGGGAGAGGGAGGGAGGGAAGATGTAGGAGATTTAGGTCAGTTTTGATCCTACCCTCTCCAGTGTCTTGTGGTTCAGGTGTTTCCTGTAAGGGTCTAGTGAAGGTTCAGCCATTTGGTCTGTCTTTCAGGAAGTAGAATTTTATGGTACCATTGCCGTTTGGGTCCGGATTACTGTTTTCCACCCTTTGATTCCCTCCCCACCCTCCCATCCATCTTATTGTCTAGTCCATGAGGTGCTTGCTGGTTATGTAAGGCATCTTGGGCAGATTCAGGTTAGGTGTTGCAGATGAGTGAGACTATGTGTCAATTTTTTTTCTGTGATTGGGTAAGTTTGCTGAAAATGATCTGTTCCAGGTTCAACCATTTTTCCTCAAATTTCTTTATGTCAATTTTTCTTACTGCTGTATAGAATTCCATTGTGTAGATATACCACATCTTTGTTATCCATTCTTCTAACGATGGACATCTGGGTTGATTCCAGCTTTTAGCTATTACAAATTGAGCTGCTACAAACATGGTTGAGCAAATCTCTCTGGCTTTTGGTTTGAAGGTTTTAGGGTAGATGCCCAGTAATGGTATAACTGGGTCTGTTGGTATTTCTATAGCCAGCTTTTTCAGGAGAGTATGGAGACTCTTGAAAAAGATGAAAATAAATAAACCTGCCATGTGACCTAGATGTTCCACTACTGGGCATTTGCCCGAAGGACTTGACCCTTTACTTTGGAGATACTTGCTCCACCATGTTTACTGCTGCTCTGTTCACAATGGCTGAAAATTGGAATCAACCCGGATGCCGGTCAACTGACGAATGGATAATAAAGTCATGGTACATTTACACAATGGAATTCTACTCAACAGTAAGGAAAAATGTAATAATTTAAGTTTAAGAAAGTAAAACACCACATACTCTCCCTCACATATGGTCCTAAAATAGACTAACTGAAGAGGAGGGAAGAAAGCATTAAACATTAGGAATATGGGTATATATTTAGGACAAAATCAGGAAAAAGTGAAAACAAGGATGGAGAAGAGGTGGGGATAACAGACAAACTAACAGAAGAAAAAGAACATAGGAGGTGGGGGTGGGCATGGGAGGAAGTAAAGGGAACTACATAAAACTAAAGACTGAAGTAGTTAGTGCATTAGGAACTGCTCTCCAGGATACCAGTATACAAGATATAACCTCAAATTAATGGAGGTAAACATACTAACCTATATGGCCAGTAAAAGGTGGAGAAAGCTTCAACCTAAAGCCATGAACTTTGGCTTGGGAATCCCAGGGCCAGGACTGAGTTACCCCCGACAGTAAGTAGATGGCCAGGGAGATCCAAAACAATGTAGACCATTGCAAAGAATGTGATTATTCAGCAAGTAACTCGGTTACCCAGCAACAGCTAAAAGGGTCTTACTACTGAAGTCACTACAGGCTGCCATTCCAGGACACTGAGAAACCATATAGGAACCAAGAGGAAAGCTAGTCTCTGCCTCTCCTGACAAACCTTCATGGCACTGGAAAGTGCTATGGAAGCTACTAAGTGACCATGGTCACCAACAGCAGGAGTCAACAGGAGACCCTGCACACCACACAAACCAGATGGACAAGAAGCACACACTTATGCAACTGTGTCACACAGTCCTTGTGAGTAGCCAACTGCCCTCTGATTGGACATGAGGCACACTCAGTGGAAGAGGGCTCAGAACTGATGCTGAGAACCAAGCTAATAGCCCACAGGCAGGAAATACAACCCTCAAAGGGAAGCCTTCATTGTTCTCTGGAGAAGTTGAGTGGGTGTCTTCATCAAAATATCTCTGAAAATTATATGCATATTCCCATTAATCACGGCCTCTCTCATGTTTGGTTAGAGAATCTATTTTATATTACAGATGGCAGAGAATGCTGGTGTGATCCAAGATCCCCCACTGCAACCAGGAAAGACAGCTGAATGCTCACTACAAGATGTGCCACCTCTACCACATTTTCCAAGTCCCAGGAGAAACTATAACATGAGTGTTACTCCAAATGCTACCCCTACAACCACCTTCATGGAAATAGCAACATTATTATAACAGAAATACAGAGGCTATAAGAATTCAACACTAAAAACAAATTGCTAACATACATAAGGCTCAAAACTGTGTGTAAGAGGGTGTGAGAAAATTGTAAGATCATGGGGTGAGGAGAAACAATCTGTGGTACAGCCCTCCAACACTAGAAACTAACAGAGGCTCTAATTACCCCACAGTGAACATCAGGGATGCTATTGAGGAGGACCCTTATGGAATTGGGGCTTGTGGGTGAGGGGACACAAGGCTATAACCTATGTAAAGAAATATATATACAGGGCTGGAGAGATGGCTTAGCGGTTAAGTGCTTGCCTGTGAAGCCTAAGGACCCCGGTTCGAGGCTCGGTTCCCCAGGTCCCACGTTAGCCAGATGTACAAGAGGGCGCACGTGTCTGGAGTTCGTTTGCAGAGGCTGGAAGTCCTGGCGCGCCCATTCTCTCTCTCTCCCTCTATCTGTCTTTCTCTCTGTGTCTGTCGCTCTCAAATAAATTATTAAAAAAAAGAAATATATATATACAGATAGATATTTAGATAGATAGATAGATAGATAGATAGATAGATCTTCAACGTGAAAATTAAAATTAGTTATGGCCTTGTACACTAAGCACACACTCTCCCATTGCGCTACCCACCCATTCCTTTTCCCAGCCCATGAATCTAATGAAGTGTGTTACAGTAAAATAAGAATATATATTAATACTTTTAAAATTTTTGAAGGGATGATTGAGTATGGAGACAATTAAATGTTTTAGCTTTATTTAAATGTGTTCTTTACCAAAGATACTATGATATATATGTTCCCACATGAAAAAAAAAAACAAAAAAAAACAAAAAAAGAATTCTTATATTTAGAAAGCAAAGGATAAAAATATCAGAATTATTTTCCAGTCCCTGGAACCCAAGTATTTAATGCATACTAGGTCAGCTGACCACACCCTTAGCTCCCTCGTCTTGAATTTAAAATTCATGCCAAAAATCATAATGCTGGGCTGAAGAGATGGCTTGGTGGTTAAGGCACTTGCCTGCAAAGCCAGAGGACATGGGTTCAACTCCCCAGGACCCACATAAGCCAGGTGCACAAGGGGCTCACGCTTCTGGAGTTTGTTTGCAGTTGCTGGAGACCGTAGCATGCCTATTCTCGCTCTCTCAAATAAATAAATAAGAATAAAAAAATTATAATTCTTCCTTGGGCAACAATGAACGCATACATAGAAAGTAACCTGGCTGACATCCCTTGCTACAGCGTATTTCTTGTCCCTGGAAGGTTTATGTGCTAGAAGTGTTGCCCCAGTGTAACAATATCTACACATAGAGGGCTCATTAAGAGGTAGGGCTTATCATGTCACAGCTGCCCTTATGAAGAGACTAGTGATACTTTCATAGAGTAGGTTAAGTCCTGAGTGCATTAGTACTTGAAATAGTAGGCTATTTTGAATTAATTGATTTTAATTAATTTATTTATTTTTGAGGTAGGGTCTTATTCTATCTAGTTCGGGCTGACCTGGAATTCATTATGGGGTCTCAGGGTGGCCTTGAACTTATGGCAATCTTCTTACCTCTGACTCCTGAGTGCTGGGATTAAAGGTGTGCCACCATTCCCTGCTTTAATTAATTTTATATTATTAGTTTGCATGTGTGTGCCTATGTGTGCATGCCAAGGTGGTTGTATGAAGGTCAGAGGATGACTTTTCAGGTCAGTCCTCACCACTCCTCCTCATTTGAGAAAAGGTTTTCCTCTGGCTCTCACTTGGCTGCTCTTTGCCATGCTCCCCCAAGATTCTCGGAAATTCTCCTGTCCCCACCTCCCATCTTGCCATCAGCTGTTGGAATTACAGAAGTCCACCACAGCTTCTGACTTGAGAGAAACTTGGGTTCCTAGGCTTCCCCAGCCCAGTAGTGAGTTGTGAAATAAGTGGCCTGTTTCCTCCCCACAACCTAAACGTTTTTCATTTTTTTCCCTCTTACACACACCCTGTGGTGGTTTGATTCAGATGTCCTGTACAAACTTAGATGGGCTGAATGCTAGGTTCTCAGCTGATGGAGATTTGTCCACCTGATGTTGGCCAGAGGGAGATGTCCACTCTCTGCTCATGCCACTGTTTTCCCCTGTCATCATGGAGCTTCCCCTGGAGTCTGTAAGCCAAAATATACCATTTTCTCCCCACAAGCTGCTCTTAGTTGGATGATTTCTGTCAGCAGTGTGAACCTGACCGCAACACACTGCAAACCCTTTCCCTCTTCATTCCCAGTAAAATACCAGTGTGGACAGTGAACAAACAAGGTGGAGCATGTCTATAAGTAAGTGTATCAGTTCCAAACTTATATTCTGAAATGACGGCAACAGTAAGCATCTTATTTTCCTTTCATCCTCACTTTCATTTTCTTTCTTTCCTTCCACAGGGGTCCAGTCAAGGAATTCTACACTCAAGTCACCAGTCCACAATCTGCCAAGAATGCTATTTCTCCGACTTATTTTCTCATGTTCTCCTGAATTCACGGTTTTCCAGACAATCTGTGTTGTTGTTGTTGTTGTTTTCAAAAACTTTTCTGCAAGGCTATTCTTCAGTTTCCTATTTGCTGGACAATTTTCATAGTGAATCTATTTCATTCTCAGATAACCTTGGTATATACTGACACCTTTCAATAGTATTAAGGACACTGTATCAATACATCAAATCTGAGGACAATTGAAACAAGCATGATAGTGGTAAAGAGAAAAGGTCTGTGTACATATGTTCTACATATGTGCACATATGCAAAACAAAACTGGGGGCAGACATGGTTATTTGAAATACTACAACTCTTGAGCAACAATGCCCTAAGTCCCCTTTGAGCCTTCAGCACAAATAAGCTTTGAATCTTACAGCAGGTGTTAAATTTATAATCATGGTTTACAAATATCTTTAGCCTGTAGCAAATTGCTGTAACTATTTTCTGCTTCTCTCCCAAGGCAGTATGTGATGAGTGCTTTAATACATTCACAGACATACCTATATATCATTTGTAAAATCATGTATATACTCTTTACCCCCAAAGCAATCTGTAGTCAGCAGCAGCCTGCTGTGCTTGACTCTGGGGGACTAAAATTATACACCAAATCCTCCACATGATTTGACAAATCTGGCAGGTGCAACCCAAATGAATGGGTGTTATTGTGTTATAAATGACCCATTAGATTGATTGTAGTAAGCAGAGAGCTTTAAGAGGTATGCATTGAGAAATGAATTGAACTTCTCTCATGAAACAACTCAGTAGCATTGCCAGTCCTACAAGAAATAGCACAGTCACTATTCTAAGGTATGATAACTCCAGTTACAAATTAAGCATAAATTTGTATCAGGAAGAGATCCAATCTCCATACTTAATGGTATCATTTCTCTAAAGATGCTGGAGGTGGCCTGAGAAATGACACAAAGAGTAACCTCCCAAATACCAAGTCTTACATGGCTTTGATACTTAATTGCATATGCATAAATGCCAAGTGGCCCATAGAACTGGAGCCTCTGGCTTTTAATTGGCCATACTCCAGTTTTCTTATTCCCTGCTGTTCCCTCTCATGTCTCCAAGCTGCTCTCTGACAGGTTCGTTTATAGAACAGACATTCCCAGGACTTTCCGGGCTTTGTTTCCCTTTTCTACCACTAGTTTGCAATTATGTGAACACACTGGTCGGTCATATGTCATCTCCTTGCCATGCACATAGTTTCAAAGGAACTTCTGAAATTACTCCTTGATGGAACTTATTGGCATCCAAAATAAATTTCCTTATACTTGGGCGTAGTAAACATAAAACTTCAAGGAAAATAAAAAAAAAAAACTAACTACAAAAAAAATCAATAGATCCGTATATATTATTTTTATTAGAGACCTTGTCAGTGTAAAATAACAACTTTCTTTTTCTTTGGCACTAGACATGCTATTTTATGGGCAGAACAAAATGGCCTTTATTTGCACCTTTCAGGGGCCTCAGGGCACATGCTTGTATGGAGCAGACAAAGAATGCACTAAATTCCCCATGTCCAGGTAGCTGGGTGATTCTTGCTGGCTTCCAGGCAGTCATTGCCTTTCTCCTTTCAGCCTAGATCTAAGATCAGTAAGAAGTAAGTTCATTTTGTGATGGATATAGTGCCTTCACACTAGCTGCAAATGGAACATCCACTAAGAAATCACATTCTAATCATGTTGCTAAGCTCATCGTATTTATTTATCCTTTCCCCATCCTTTCCTGTATGATTGTATCTATAATCTGCCTCCTGTAAATAGGTGATAGATTTCATTTTGTCAAGACATCATCTCTACTTCACCCAGAAATCTTAGATGTAGATTTTTCAGGTTGCACGGATAAGAGATATAGGTGTTTGTTACTTTTATGCCAGACATTTTTTGATGACATTACAGCAGCTTGAATGCAAGGAGACACACTGCAAAATTTTGCAACTTACTCAGATTCTGGACATGGACTCACACTCTAGCTTCAGAATCCATGACTCCTTTTAGTTTCCAGCTATGGCTGAAAAATATGACTGCCACATGGGTAGACCTATCACAAGTTTCACTCCTCATGTTTCCATTGGCTACTCTTTTGCTCTTCTAAAAAAGAAAGGATGATTCTATTCTGGAAGAAAGAGTAATCATGCTCCCAGTTGGGATGTGGATGGGGAAAGTGGTAAGGAATGCTGAAAAGGTCAAAGAGTACAGGAGAGATAGAGCGATGACAGGGGAAAGATGCAGAAGGTGAAGGGGAAAGTGAGTACAAGGAATGTGAAGGAGAAGTGAATGTTGTTTTTCAGGAGTCATCTACTTCCTGAGAAATCTCAGCTTCCTCCTTCTGGAAATGGTTGAGTGGTACAGATTGTTGTGAGTCTATTAGCAGTGATTTGCAGCAGACCAATTTAGAGGTCACTTAGGCATGAAAACACTGAGCAAGAAATTGTATACCTAATGAAACAATATCAGTAATAGCATATTTAAATGAACAGTATCAGTAATAGCATATTCTAAATGTTTCATTAAGTCTGAATTGTTACAATCAGAGCACTGTCATTTAATAGATTTTACCTTCCTTAACAAGTGCTTCCATATTGGTCATATTGTGTCTCCTATTGAAGTCTGGAAGCTCTCTAAAGCTATAGGATTTCTACAATCATATGTTTCTTTTATAGTAGCCTTGCTTTTTACTTTCAACTTTTATTTAGTACAAAAGCAAGTTCATAAAACCACCAACATATGTTCCTGGAGTAAGTAGACATCATAAAATTTTAAACATTAACATATTTTAAATTAAAGTACATTTAAAATAAAGTTGTCAGTTCAATCTAGTTTTACATTTCTAAAACCATGTGTTAAGGGAAAAATAATGCTGCTAACCAATAACAGGTTTGCTTTTGTCTTAAGATCATCGAGTATCAATATTAGACCCTCAGAGAACATTATGAGTACTTTCACATTTTTATCGACTGCAAAGTGTCTTTTGCATTATTCAAAAAAGAAGAGGGAAAATTCAAGAAAAACTTTTTGATAAAGTCCATTAGCACAGAAAATCACTTTGGCTTATGTATCCAGGTCACTCCGTATTCTTAAAAAATGACTTGATCATTGATTCAGGGGGGTTAAGCAGAGCCCAGGGATCTGTCTTAGGATGCACGGTACAAATGTAGTTAGCCTCCTTGAGTCTCATACCTGCCTTTGGCCTGTGTCAGCTGCTTCATTTTCATGACACTTGTCACTCAGTGCTCACAATGGCTATTTCAAGAAAGGTACTGTTTTCATAAACACAGAAGCAGGTTAGCAAGGCTAAGGCTGTGGAGGTGGTAGAACCAAAACCAGGCCTCTGATGTCACACATTCTGTTGCTATTTGATGTCATGCTGCAGATGGCCTTTACGTAGATGCCACTCACCATTCTGCTTTCTTCTGTAGAGCACAGCCTTGGAGAAACTGGTCCTGTGATAGGCTTCTGGAGTCTAAGTTATTTGGCTAAGTGCTTCATATAGAGAATGGTCTGGTGTCCAAAATGTAGGCAACATTTTAGCAAGTCACAGGTTGATTTTTTTTAAGACACATTAAGGTAATCAACAGTGGACATTTTGCTTGCAGGAAAAGCTTTTGAAACGTGTTTCCTTGGACAGGCGCTAAACTACAATGGAGTAATATTACTTGGCTGACTGGGACCAGAGCTTTAAATAAAAGTTAAGGCCAATGTCTATGAAAACACTTTTGATTCCATTGCAGTGTTTCTTTCAGTCTTATTTCTGTTCCTCCTAAGGATACCATGATTTCAACTCTAAATTGAAATTCTCTGAAATCAGTTAAACTATGCAAAATATTTCTGTTTAAGTGAGCTTTCTTTGTGTTTTCTAAAAACCTTTCAAGTACAATATTCTTCATTAACATTATCATCCTTCCTTTTGTTTTCCCATTTAAAATTCAGACTGAAAACAGTCACACCACCTCTCACTATACAGAAGGATTTAAAAATATAGTGTGACACAGCTTACTATTTGGAGGATATTCTGCAAGCAGAAAGCTTCCCTTTGATTTAGTAACAAAGCAGATAGTCTTTATTGGTGTTGGAAGGTAAAGAGAATTTGCAGGGGTGGGAATAGAGAGAAAATGTATAAGTGAGACTTAGGGGAAGCCAACCATATTTAAAGTACCAAACACTTGTTTTCCAAGTAAGATTTCTAATTTAGTTTTACTTTGCTCTAGCTACATGATTAGTCAGTTTTGAATAAATCACAGTAGTCCTTAAACAAAAGGAATTATGATAAAAAAGAAAAATATGATATTCTAAGTGTCATAGTTAACTTCTTCCCCCTAGAATTTATTTTAATGTAAGAAAGCAAAATTTTAAAGTAAATTTCAAAAAAGGGACTATCAGTCTAATATTGCATAGGATTTTCATTTTCTCTATACTGTATAAAATAACATCATATTTGATGTTTATGGAACTGTTGTTATGCTTCCAGTTGCATTCAAGTCTTTTGTGAAATGTCAGTAATATTTATTATTTATGTTGTTCTAGAACATCAATCAGTTTCAAGCTCTTCAAGTTGGTGATACTTTTAGCTAAAGAACTTGCTAAATCTTGAGGATTCAGTGACATCATTTATATGGAAAAAGGCATGGATCAGAGTGTACTGAATCTAAGAATCATCTCACTGACAAAGATACACTTTGGCATATTTCATGACCTTTTATGATCACATTATGATCATAATTCTCATAAATGGATATTTTATTTGGGTAGAATATAATAGAAGTAATTCTAACAAAGAATTCAATTGATAATGTAGCCACAGAAGTTAGCCCTCCATTGAAAATTGCCTGTAATCCACTTTTAACTAAGTCAAGATCAATGAGAGGTAAAGCTCTTAACACATACTCACTTAGCATTATTTAGTACATTACATTGAAATGCACAGAGTATGAATCATAGAATATGAGCTCAAGAGGTATACAGGCAGGTCAAAGTCTCAAGTAAGAGAGTTTCATCACTATAATTGCTGTCAAGTCCCAGCCACTGAATGCTCTTAAATTTTAATTATAATTTAAATTATGATAATTTGAATATAGCACAAGTATTTGGTTTGAAACTGAAAACTCAATAGAAATTGAATTTAGATGTGCAAACAAAACATGTCTCCTTGTCTTTATATGGGAAGGAGGCATTTTATTATAAGAACAATGTTGTTTGTCTAAGATCTTAAGAGAACCCTAAAACTAAGTCTCAGGAATAAATTGGAAGCATATTTCTCCTAGATTTGCAAGTCATTTATATTTTTCTTTATTGCTGGGAGAATATCCTTTTTAAATATTTTATTTATTTGCAATGGAAGCAAACATAAAATGGATGGCTGAGCATGGCAAGGCTTCTTTTCACCACAAACAAACTCCAGACATATGCCCCATCTTGAGCAGCTAGCTTTCAGTGGGAACCAGGGAATTGAACCTAGGCCAACAGATTTGGCAAGCAAGCACCTTCAACCACTGAGCTATCTCCCCAGCTTTTTTTTATGTATTTATTTGAGAGGTGTGCAGATAAAGTGAAAGAGAGAATGGGTATGCCAGTGCCTCTAGCCACTGCAGATGAACTCCAGACATATGTGCTCCCTTGTGCATCTGGCTTATGTGGGTTCTGGGGAATCAAACTATGGTCCTTAGGCTTCACAGGCAAATGCCTTAACCCCTAAGCCACTTCTCAGCCCAAGAACACACTTTTTAAGAGACTAGAGGAATGGGCTAGAAATAAGCCATTTCTCAGCCCAAAGGACACATTTTTTCAGAGACTAGAGGGATGGGCTAGAATCTCTTAACTGCCAAACACTACAAAAGAATTCTGGCCCAGTGTGATACCACAATTACTTCCCTTAGAATCTCAAGCATACTTTGCTAAAATTTTTGTTCTCCTATGACTGTATTAGTAGAATGCTGAATGAAGTAAAAGGGGTAGCAGCTAGGAAAAATGAAAAATTCTGGGCAAAAGACATAAGTATTTGTCTACCATTTGTTTTAAGGTAGTTCTTGATAGGTAGCTAGTTGGCACTGAAGTCCTCAGCATATTTTGTGAAGAAGATACTGTCTCCTTTAAGGATTTGATCATGACCTCTACTTAGGCTATCCTGTTGATGAGTCTGGGTACTGAAGCAAACAGGAGTTCACTAAATTAGGTATCAACTACCCCTAAAACTGGACCTTCTCGTTTCTATCATTATATTCAACCATGTTTCTTCTACTTTCTCCCAAATTAGACATGTTTCATAGATAATTACTAAAGAGAATACAAGTAATGAGACCTAATAATCAAGCCTAACAAATTAAATTTGAAACTGTCATAAGTAAGTTATACCAAACCAACATTATACATTTCTGCCCTCTTATAATTTTCTTCTTTGTACCATAACATTCTCTGTAAGAAGTAAGTTGGGTTCCAGAGTAAATATGACAGTAGCATAATGTGTGCATTAAATTATAGTCAGAAAAAAATACTATATGCCATCATGAAGGCCTAAGGCCCATGATTTAAATAAGTTCAACTTCCGGAAAAATATTTGTATAACATTCTGTATGGATGACAAGTAGTCATAATAAAATTCAAAATATTTTAGATAATCATCACTTAAAGTAATACAATGAAAAAAGAAATAATTCAATGAGCTATGAAGTTTTTAAAATTTTTGTTAATATTTTATTTTTCTTTATTTATTTTAAATAGAGAGAGAGAGAGAATGAGCATACTAAGGCCTGTAGCCACTGCAAATAATCTCTAGATGCATGCACCACTATGTACTTCTGGCTTTATATGGGTCCTGGGAAATTGAATGTGGGTCCTTTGGCTTTGTAGGGAAGCACATTAACCTCTGAGCCATCTCTCTAGCCTGAGTTATGTAGTTTTCTCTTCCCTTAGATTCATAACATAAGTTCTCAAGTTCATAAGTGTATGCTCTACAAAATGTGTACAATAATGTTTGTGGGTTGTGTAATGGATTTAGGGGAAGCTAAGTTAAAAGAGAATAAGAATTCTTTGTACAACTTTTGGCTGCTACATAAATAATGTTTTCTCAAAATAAATGATTTTCTAAAAGATAAAATAATATAGTGGCTATGTGAATATTCCATTTATATAAATTTCAACAAAAGACCAATCTGCTATACAATGATCAAAATCAGAACAGTGAGGGCTGGAGGTGGCTCAGCCGATGGACATGTGCCTGCAAAACCTAATGACCTGGGTTTGATTCTCAGTACCCACTTAAGCCAGTTAAACAAAGTAATATGCAACCGGAATCTATTTGTAGTGGCTAGAGGCCCTGGCTCACCCATATCTTCTTTCTCTTTCTATCTGTCTCACTGTTTCTCTTTCTCTCTCTCTCCTTGCATATCCCTGCTTGCCAATAAATGAAATGTTTTTAAAATCTCACAACATTGACTACATTGGGGAGACAACCATGCAGGAAAGGAGCATAGAGCATTATCTGGAAGAATTGGTTTAAGCCGGGCATGATGGCACATACCTTGTATCCCAGCATTTGGGAGGCAGAAGTAGGAAGATCACTGAGAGTTCAAGGCCACCCTGAGAGTATAGAGTGAATTCCAGCTCAGCCTGGGCTTGAGTGAGACCCTACTTTGAAAAAAAAAAAAAACCTACATAGAATGGAACACTGATGACTATGATATGTGCTATACACACACACAGATATATATATATATATGTATATATGTGTATATATATGTATATATATATAATTGAAGTTAAATTATAACATAATAACATGTATATTTAGGGAATAATAATAAAATATTTTCCAGAAAAATTATAAAATACACTTATATAAATTTTATAAAGACATGTAAATATGTTGTAATTTACTCATAATTTTGCCAACTAGCAAGCAGAAATGTTAGATGTCTGTCACTATAGAGTGGGTTTCCCTACTAGGGCAATGCTAGGTAGTAAAACAGCCTCAAACACATAAATTTCAAATACAATAGCGGCTCATTTCTGATTTGTGTCTGAATCTAATTATTTCTCATCCTGGGAGATACTCTTCAGTGGAGAACTGTATGAATTCCAGCTCATTTCTTCATGTATGTCTGCCATCCTCCAAAAATTACACTAGTTTGCTTCCACACAAGATATGGACTTTAATATACATATATATGGAGTAGCACACTATCTTCAAAAATAACTTCACTGCTGGGTGAGGTGTCATACACATTGAATCTCAGCACTCAAGAGACAGAGGTAGGAGGATCACTGTGAGTTGGAGGTCAGCCTGAGACTAAATAGTGAATTTCACCCAAATCAGTCTGGGCTAAAGCAAGACCCTACTTCAAAAAAAAAAAAAAAAAAAAAAAAAGGAAAACAGTATATATCAATACTGTTCATCTCTTCTTTACAATCAGAAATCTCATGTGTATAACTAGACATCTAGGTATAAAAGAAGAAACAGAGTATCTGGCCTCATAATCATTCACTTATAACAGCCCCATCCTGTGAAAGAGGACCATGAATTTTGATGGACACAAAAAAAAATCTCCAATATAATGTGGTACTGTTTCCATTTTTTCTCTTTATTCTTGCATTATGCTCTCCCACATATGGTGGTTTGAATATAAACTGCCCCGAAAATTTCATGTGTTTGTAATTAAGCCTCCTACTTGACCCTCAGCTAGTGGAGCCACTGGGAGGTGAAGCCTTGCAAGAGGAAGTATGTTTCTGAAGACCTGCCTTTTGGGGTTAAAATCCAGACCTCTTGCTGCACCTAGCGCACCCTGTTTACTCTCTCCCTATTGAAGTGGAATCGTGACACAAACTCTGTACTCCTCCCATGCTTTCCTTGACATGAGGAAATTTCCCCTCAAGACAGTGTGAGCAAGCAGGGGTCTAATCTACTCAGAAGCAACCAACCTGACAAGAAGCACACACTAGTGCAATGGTGGCACACAGACTTGATGGGAAACCAATGCCTTTCTGATTGGCTAAGAGATCTGCTCAGTGGAAAGGATCCCATAGCTGGAACTAGGGACCAGGTCAGAATCCTATGGAGACACAGATTATGCTCTCCAGTGTCAAGCTCCCACTCTCCTTGAATTAATAACACTTACCCAAATTAACCTATGCTGACTTCACTCTGCATTGGAGAATCTGTTTCTCTTTTTCAGAAGGTAGTGAGACCCAAGAAGATAAACAACCCCTCGCATCTCAGTCAAGGCCCAGAAGAAGTAGGGAGATGAACACGAATGCTGATAACATGGTGAGCCTGACAATCAGTGCCAGGGTGAAGCAGACACTGAGGATATTCAATGCCTATGAAAGCAGAGATCCAGAAGCTCCTAAGTCACTGAAGTAGACTTATAACATATTCACAAGGGCTCAGGAAATTTTCAGAAGAGGGTACAGAAAGATTGTAAGAGCTACAGTCTTGGATGTCATGCCCAGAAGCATTGCGTCCCCACCAATAACTGACTGTTGCTCCCACAATGCATAACCTATAACCCCATGGGGAATGCCAGAAACCCCACTGAGGAGGGCCCCAGTGAAATATATGCAGGTAGGATGGAAAAGATGGTACAAACACATGATGTATCCATACAAAGTATATTTGTAATAAAAAAAAAAGAAAGAAAAGGCAAAACTCTAAGCTAGGGATAAATCCTTTCCTTTCATAAGCTGCTTCTGGCCAGGTGTTTTTTCTTCAGCAACAAGAAGGTAACCGCTGAATCCTGTCAATATCATTTCTCTAAAAAAAAAAAAAAAAGAAGAAGTAACTCCTAACATTCTACAATAATTTAAATTGCTCATTTCTGTATTTCTGTGATTTAATTGCTCTAAAAATTTCTATCATTTTTTAAATAACATAATGAGAAATAGTAATATTCCAGGTACAATTTTCATTTAAAGTTGAGGCTGACAAATATGCTATGTTTAGTTCAATACTTCATTTGAAATCCCTGATGTATGGTAATTTCTGGTAATAATATACTTATTTCACTAGAAAATGATAGTGCCAAGTACACCTTACCTTTGTTAGAACTTGTTATTACCACCTCCATCATTCCTTCTGGGTATTCTTTAAAGATCAATAAGCACTTTGCAAAACAAAACAAAATTCTTAAAAGGGAAATAAAATAGCTTGAACGGATTTATCTGTGAGCATATTTGATTTTCATTAATCTTTTGAATTTAAAATTTATGTTAAATGAGGTCAGCCCAGCCTTTGGCTTAAATATTGAACAAGTTTTATGCTTCAAAGTTTAGCTTCAGGGGCAAGGACAAAGTTGTATCAGGAAATTATTCATATGACAAAGGGCAAATTTTTCTTTTTCCATGAATGTTCCAATTTTTTATGCAACAAACCCTTGAAGGAAAAATTAACCACACCTTATGCCTGATCAAAGTTTACTCTAGTATAATTTATCTTCTAAGAACAATGGATATGTTTTTGAGATTTCTGCTGCATTTTTATCTCAGAAGAGAGAAAGAAAAATTCTATTCCATCACATGGTCCCTTCATCCCACTAATCTTGTTAGCAATGTATCTTCACATCATTATCCATTTGGAAAACAAGCACCTTTAACCACTGAGCAGTATTTCCAGCCCTCATTTTTTTTCTTTGATCTTTAACTCCATATCTCAACTAGCAAAGAACATGAAAGAGGAATGTTAAAAGGGGCTTCCAATTTTTCATTTCAAACATACCATGCTTGTCCTACTGTCCTATTATCACATTTCTGGTTTTTTTTTTCTCTCCTCAAAACTGTTAAATTAAAGCCAATATAAATGGACTGTTCCCTCTTCTTTCTGTACATATTTTCTTCATATATGAATTATCATTGGATGGTACTATTTACTAATGATGCTTATGCTTTGAACTCTACTGCAACAAAACATACTTTGCTACCTGTTAAATTCTAGTTCTTAGAATGGAGCGTGACAGTAAGTAGATGCTAATGGTAGGTACAAAATGAAGTAATAGTTGGCTAGATTACTATGGATATAATTTGTTAAAATATATTCTACCATTTCTCTATAGGTTTGTAAATTAAAAATCTTATTTTTGCACACTGCCCTTTAGGAAATAGAGCATCATGAGGGATTCGGAAGTAACTTTGAGGGCTCATTTGATGACATTTCTTCACAAGACTCAGTTTAGATAGCTTCTCCTAGTCTCTGTCTACTGTTCCATTCTTGGAAGTGCCAGTGGAGTTTAGGATTACTAATTGCTTTACTAGCCAAGTAGAAACAATGAGTGACAGGGCTAGGAAAGAACTGGAAGGCAGATTCCTCCTCCTTACACTCCTCAGTACACTATTTCAAGGCAGAGTGTTTGAATGCATCGCTGAAGCCATCCTGTTGTAGTCTGTTCAATAACATCCCACTTTGTTTTTCCTTTTATTTATTCATTTATTTGTCCTAGACTGTGTGCTTCCCCTACCCTTCTTTTTACTCCTCTAGGGTTATTGCCTAACCTTTATTTCACCTGAAGCATGCCTCAGGCTCTGTTTGCTAGGTAACCTGTGCCAAATAGCAGATCCTTGACTTTTCAAAACATGTATTTTTTTTTCCTTCCAATGCATGTTACAGGATACTCTAATGACTATTTCAGAGAGATTTAATTTCCTATTAAATCAGAAAGAAATAGAATACATTAAGTTAAAATTGAAGTTCAATTATCAGATCTTCAACAATAATCGCACTACCCAGGAAGAAGACTTTTAAAAGATAACAAGCTGAGATCATTCTCCAAAGTTGGTGTTGCAGTCAGGTTTGCATTGCTGGCAGAAAGTACCCAAACAAGAGCAGCTTGTGGGGAAAAAAAAAAAAAAAAAAAGATGTTTATTTTTGCCTTACAGACTCAAGGGGAAGGTCCATGATGGCATGGGAAAATATTAGCATGAACAGAGGGTGGATATCACCTTCTTGCCAACTTCAGGTGGACAAAGACAACAGGAGAGTGTACAAACACTAGGAAGGGGGAGCTGGCTATAACACCCATAAGCCCACCCCCAGCAATGCACACCCTCCAGGAGGTGTTAATTCCCAAATCTCCATCTGCTGGGAACCTAGCTTTCAGAACACCTAAGTCTATGGGGGACACCTGAACCAAACCATCACAGTTGGTAAAAGGATATGAGTGTTTAGCCTATTACTCCAAAACCCAGCCTTTGTCAGGAATATTCTCTATATATTTTGAATTAAGAAGTGGTTATGAAGATCACCCTTCAGGTCAAGGAGACAATGTTTTAAATATTAGGTCTTTTATTCTCTCAAAGTCTTATAGATAAGAAGTCACTAACCTTTCCTAATCCTCATAGGGCACCATTTTATAAAATGATTATTATGCCATTGTTACAGAATATACATGAGTCATTTAGCAGAGTTTTTTCCTGCTCTAAGAAGTTCACTTGTCCACATAGAAAGTTTGATTGTCTTAGAATTGTTCCTCTCTGGGATCTGAAACTATGCTTCTGCCCCAATAAACTTGGAGAATAGGAAGTTATCTAATTATTCCTTCCAGTTGAGCAGATGAGTTGGGAATTTGGACTAATGAAGGGCTTAGAGATCATGGAGCTGCTGTGTAGGAACTTAAAGTTAAAGGGTTCAAATGGATATTTTTTGTTTTGTTTTGTTTTGTTTTTCCTCTCTTCTTCACTTTCTACAGGATCATGTTTATTGAATCATGCTGAGTGTGGTTATATGTGACTGGATCTAGGACAATCTACTGTTCTGTCCTGTGTGTCATTTGCTATGGCTTCATCTTGGACTGTGGAACTCTTTCAAAACAAAACAAACAAATCAGAATAGCTTAACAAAACACCCCATGGAAAATCATCAAGCAAAGCCAGAGTCTTCTCATCTTATATGAAGAATTCTTTTGTGCACAGTATTTCATTTTTTTAATTTCACTATTTAGCTAAATAAAAAAACAAAGATAAGTAAAGGAAGAGAGAAATATCAGAATAGCCACTCCTTATAATTTTAAATACCATGTGAAAAGAGGGAGAAAGTATCACAAATTTATACAATAAGGAAGGGTAGCTACAGATTAGACAAAAGAGAGAAAGATAGAAGTAGCAGGGCTTTGTCTAGCCAAATTAAGGGAAGGCCATTTCCTCCTAGTAAAACCTGGCTATTTTTATGGATATATGCATGCAGTCATATTTGCACACGTGTGAGCATGTGTGTTTAGACTGTAAATGTAGTGTGGGTATATGTGTGGTGTGTGTGGTGCATGCAGAAGTCAGAGAAAAATTTTAGTATCTTTCACTTATCAATTATCCAGCTATTTCCTTGAGACCTGTCTCTCTTTCAACCTGAAACTGCTGTCTATCAGCAAGCCACAATGATTTTCTAGCCACCAGCTCTCCCCTGTGCCAGTGGACTGGGGCTATAGCTGTGTATGATCCCATGCACAGCTTTTTATATGGATTCTGAGGAGTCAAAGTTGATGTTCTTCAGTGCAAGAGGACCTTGTGCTTAAACACCAATGCCATTAATCACTGTGCCATCTGCCCAATTTATTTATTTTAACTTTACTTCTTTTCATTATGCTCTCTTGCTTGATTTTTGGTCAAAATAGATTTGAGCTGTATCTCTAGCCCTGGACAGAGACATACCTTTCCAAAATACAACAAGGCTGTGACATGACTATCTTGCAGGAGGCTTTCAGGTGAACAACAGACAATTATCTCCTCCCTTAGGAATGACTCCAACTGGGCCTATTAGTCACCTTCACAGAAAAATTGTTTGTTCTAGAGATTTTAAGAAATCGTATAAAGCCTCTCTAAATATATAAGTTGACACAACAGTACCTTTGGCCACTTTCACCTTTGAGAATATCTCATAGTTTCTGTGATAAATTCTGCTGTCTTCTACACTACGCCCTGTGTTGTCCTGTCTGAATTCATTCCACAGAGATCACAATGTACAAGGAAATGAGGGGAGGGCAGGGCAAGATCCCAGTGACATGGAACCTATGAAAGAGAAATGTACCAGGTTGCGAACCTTGATGATATGTCACCCATCTATTTTCTCACAGCTTAAAGGCTTACAGCTTGTTCCAACAGGGAGAACTTTCATATATCTCTTGTCTGTTTGCTGGGCACACTTTTATTGTCTTTTAAGAAAATGTTTCTTCCTTTCTTCAAAATGGCAGCTAAGCCAGGGGCTAGCCAACATGATCTGTGAAGTTACCCCAAAATAATAGAAACACACACACACACACACACACACACACACACACATACATATGTATATTTATATGTATATGTATATGTATGTGTGTGTGTATATATATATATATATATATATATATATATATATATATATATTCACAAAAAATGTTTTCATAGTTTCCTGACAACCACCTCCAATCTCAGGCAATCTTTCTCTATCTCTGCAATGCAAAGGCATGAGAGTAAGGCTTGTGCTGGGGAAGGGAGGAGGCATCATCGACAAAAATCCACCTTTAACCTTCTTTATTCTGGTTTACATAGTCCTTTCCAAAGCAGATTTTTAAAGATAACTTCTCCAATTGTTCTAGTGTCGATCTAGTATTCTTCCTGGGCTTCATAGAGCTACAGGCACAAAATGTCAGCTGGTAATAAACTTTTACTTTGCCTGGCTTCATCCTTCTATATACATCTCCCTAGAATTAAGGGAGGGAGTACTGGCCAAATGCCATCTCAATTTCATTTCACTTTATTATTTCCCAAAGAGCAAACTAGATAACATTTTAACTCCCAGTAAGGAAACTAATTTATGCAGATCTAAAGCAGAATGCAAATGACCCAAGGCCAGCAAATGAAAGTTTTAACAGCATTTCTGAAATCCAAGTTTTGAACACCGTTTTCTTCTCCTTTACTTTTATTTTTATCGAATTTGAGATATTTTTGGTCATTGATTTTAGAGTTTCCCAATTCTTTCACATCTCTTGTCTTCTTTTTCATTTATTAATTCTATTGCAAGGATTTCAAGTACACTAATACTCGTGTGCTACAGTCTAGACTAACATAACAGTCTCATCTGTCGTTACTGTCATGTCTATGCTTGTTTACATTGAATGATTTCCATCACCCTCCCCCCTCGGTTGAATGATACCTTTCTTTGTTTCTTGGCCTGTATGGAATATTTTGATTGGAGCCTGGACCTCGAGTGCCCTATGATACTGTTTTGGCAGTTGATTTTGGCAATTACACTATTTTGAACAAATTTTATGACTTTGAGACCTACTTTAAAGTTTTGTAGTGTGTATCTGGCCTAGATTTCACATTAAGGATAATTAATTCACACTTCTAAGGTGTGATTTCTCTGAAGTCTCTACCAAATGGCTTTGGCTACTCACTGAAGTTTGCATCCCCTGGCTAGTTAGACTTTGAACAACTCCTCGTTTTTTGAAGACTTTGAAATATTTTACTTACAACTCTACAGCCAAGTCTTATGGAGTTTTACTTCAAGTATGTATGCCCACATACTTAATAACACCATCAGGAATCCACATTTCTGAGCTCCACAGCTATGTTTTTGCCCACTCCCACTTATCAACACGCTGCTTGCTACTGACAGTCACCTGAGCCTCCTTGGACTCTAATCTCCATCTAGTGACTTCCAGGATATGGCCAGGCTATGTTTCCATTCTCCTTCTCTGAGACTACAGACTACAATATAGATACTGCATTCAGGTAAGAAATTCAGCCAATTGAAGGGCTTCACAAATTTTCCTTTTTTTTTTTCTGAATGGTAGCATACTCACTTTTATGTCATGTCCAACATAGCTGAAGGAACAAAGAAGAAAATATCTACTTTGCTTTATGGGTTCAGTCCATCATGGTGGGAACACATAATAAAACAGTTCAGTTCATGGTAGTGTGAGCATCTGTTAGAGGCTATTTAAACCATAGAAGACCATCAGAAAGAAGAAAAGGATACAGGAAGTGACTACAGTACTTTCAAAAACATATCTCTAGTGATCCTCCCCTTCTAGGTATGTTTCACCTACCAGAGTTTCCAAAACTACCCAAAATAATTCATCCACTATTGGCAGTACATTGAGAACATGAGCATATGGGAGACCTTTCAGATTCAAATTATAACATCTACCACTGTATAATCACCTAGTTGTTTACAAGAGGACGTTAAGTTTAGTATGAAACATTTATTCATATCTCCAATTAATCCATGACACTCTAGTGCTCATGACCTTTTAATAGCTTATCACCCCATCAAAAGTAAAAGTAAAAACAATATCCACAATAATGGCATATACATATATTGATATACATGCTCTGTCTTTAGCCACCCTGATCATGCAATGTTCTCCTCCTTATTCCATTAGCCATAACCTGAACACCAGCCTTGGTTATTCACTGAGCACAAGAAATCAGCTTGAAGCTCTGGAAATTTGCATTTATTGAATCCTCTACATAAAATATTTTCTTCTAGATGCCTTTAAGGCTTATTTCCTCTGTTTGCTGAGGTCCCTAAAGTAAATGAAGTTATTTGATCCTAGAGACCTTCTATGTCCCCTTTATCTCAAAGTCAGCTCCTTTTTTTTTTCCGCCACTGACTTCTTTCTCCCAAGGATATTTTCTTTATTGCACATTTTATCTCCTTGATAATGAGTTATAACTACAAATTTATTTTTTTTCCATCCTGCCACTAAACTATATATTGTTGCAGGAAATTAGTTATCAATATATTTATTTTATTTTTTGTGCATATATGGTAGTCCTATAATAATATATATATTTTTTTATTTATTTTGAGAGTGACAGACAGAGAGAAAGACAGATAGAGGGAGAGAGAGAGAATGGGTGAGCCAGGGCTTCCAGCCACTGCAAACGAACTCCAGATGCGTGCGCCCCCTTGTGCATCTGGCTATGTGGGACCTGGGGAACCGAGCCTCGAACCGGGGTCCTTAGGCTTCACAGGCAAGCGCTTAACCGCTAAGCCATCTCTCCAGCCCTATAATAATATTTTTTAAGGACAATGTTCCTAATGAACATAGCTCCTGACATAATTTTTTCATCACTATTCTATATGTGTCCTAAAAGTATAAGATATGAATTAAGCAGGCTTTCCAACATCAGTAACTTAAAATGAAAAGATTTTTTTTTTTTTGGCATTTGTGTGCTCCATACTCATTTCTTTATGTCAAGATCATATATTTCATTTTCTTTGTGATCTTATAAATATAACCATTACTCTTCTTCCTTTTAGTTACGGAAGATGGACTATATCTGATATTGACTGATTACAACGTGCTGGTAATTGAAATTTATTCTTGCAGATATAGCCTATGTTCTATCAAACTTCCTTAAGGCTCTTTTCATCCTTACTTGTTTCTTAGCACTTCATATGTAAAATGTACTCAGAACCTTTGCCCAGAGGTAGAGGGATGAAGGTGTGTTCACTATGAACCTCAAGCTCTCATAACCCTTGTTCATGTCAAACCTTCAGGTGCCATTTGCATTCCAGAACTTTCCATGAAAGATTAGGCTAATGGAGCCCTAACATTGTCTCCACCCTTTGCTGTTCACTCTCTCATTGGGTTCTCTGGGAACACTACTTAGAAGACCAGGTACATAGGCTAATTACCTATTCTGGTAAGTGTGTTTGTCAGGATAGGTTGGAGTATTGGAATCTTAACAAGCAACCCTCAAATCCCAACAGTTTAATATATGAGATTAATTTATTCTCAAGTTTATATATTTATGATAGATCAGTGGAAGAAGGTAGAAGTTCTTTCTGCATTTCACTCTGGGATCTGGTCTTATTCAATCAGTCAGGTGCTCTGGGAAGAAACAGATGGCTTACCTAAATTAGTATTAAGTCAAGAAATGTTTCACAAAGTGGCAATTCGCTAAGGTGTCAGCAGAGTGTAGGGACCACAAAAGATACTGATGCAGCAGCAGAGATGTTGCCATCTTTCACCCGCCCTATCTGGAGCAGGAAGAATCTGTGATGGCAGAGCTGGGAATAGATGCTGAGAAATAAAGCACAGGTTTAGCAGTGCCTCAGAGTGAAAATAGCATGCATGAACTCTGCTCACATTTTATTGGTGAGAGCTTGTCATATGGACTCAGTGGGTAGACTGGGAATACAAAACACCCATTGTCTTAGTTCATGTAAATGGAATTTACATTGACATCTCTAGTATGCAAGGGGCAATAAGAAGTCCCTTTACAAATATGCTTATCAACTTTTTGAACTTGTATCAGTTTTAAAAGTTGGGTGCCTTCAGCTGTAAAGTTATCATAATCTCTATTTCTGATCAGCATCACTATTAAATTTTTGATTGGTGTCATAACTGAACATGACAGATAGGATTCTGGGTAATATCAATAATTAAATATTTTAATTTTTGTTTGTTTATTTTTATTTATTTATTTGAGAGCGACAGAGAGAAGGAGAGAGAGAGAGAGAGAGAGAGAGAGAGAGAGAGAGAGAGAGAGAGAGAGAGAGAGGGCGTGCCACAGCTTCCAGCCACTGCAAACGAACTCCAGATGCATGCGCCCCCTTGTGCATCTGGTTAATGTGGGTCCTGGGGAATTGAGCCTCGAACGGGGGTCCTTAGGCTTCACAGGCAAGCACTTAACTATTAAGCCATCTCTCCAGCCCTAAATATTTTAAATGAAAGGATTTCATAAAAATAACTTTCTTTTAGCATGATCAAAGTGACAACTTGTTGACAGATGACTGTTACATGCCCTCCAATCTGGTGAAATGAATTTTATGCAGGACAGAGAGAATCAAATCATTCCATTTCAAATTATATGCATCCAATATTTGACATTTTATTCATTAACATATTGCTTTTGAAAATATTAGCCATATATTCCTTTTTAAAAGAAACATAGGCAATACCAAGAGTATTGGTCAGGATAAGTTAACTTATGGTGCCATAACAAGCAAACCTAAAACTCAGTCAGTCAAAATGACAGGACTTCTTTTCATTCACAATACAATAGCTCTACAAGATAGGTGGTGAGCTCAACTATCTATTAACCTGAGTAGAGGCACACATAAATTAGGTTCATTGTCTAAACTGTTTCAAAATCAGAAACATTCGATCAATATAGGAGATTTCACCCTAACCCATATTGTTTTCACTTAGAAATTATATGCATTATTTTCATTCAGATTTTGTTCACCAATGCAAACCATATGGCCACATTTACTTCATGAAGGAGATAGGGAATGCAGTCCTAGTATTGGATGAGAAGAAAAACCAGAAGTTTTGGCAAACCATGACAAAACCACCATACCAAGCAATGAAATTTATTTGAGATTAAAGTAATGATATGTGATCTCAAATATATATATATTTTAATTTATTAGTTTTCTTTTCAGCAAATACAGGCAGTTTGGTACCATTTTCTCGGCTCATTCATGAACTACACCCTCCCAATGGCCCCTCCTTGTTGATGTAAGTGGGTCGTGCATTGTGGAGTTAGCCCACGGTTCTTGGTACCATAAATGTCTCTGCATATCATGAACCAACATGTGACTCTGACATTCTTTCCCCCCCGCTCTTCTGCAAAATTTCCCTGAGCCATGTTGGGTTCATTTTTGGTCTGCTTCAGTGATGAGGTGTTGGGGCCTCTGAGGCTCTGTCTCTCTGGTTTGGTAGGAGTTGATTTTTCTCTGTGTTGGTCTCCTTCCCCTTTCTGCTGGTGGTATCTGGTTCATCAGGAAAACAGCACCCTTGCTTGTTTTGCCAATTTTCCTTAGTTTCAGTATGGCCCCTTTTGAGGTATGATGGGGTGGCTCTCTCCTTAGGATCTGCATCTATCTGAAAAAGAGAAGCAGATTCTCCAACAGAGAGTAAGTTAGCACCCGGAAAATTGAGATAACACTTACTTTTTTAATAGAGAGATTAATAGGTATAGGCCCTCTTGTACACCATGATGGATGGTAGCTTGATATTGGAGAGTGGGCTTATGTTTGGACATGGTTCTGACTTGTTTCTCAGTTCCAGCTATGGGTCCCGTACCACTGAGGGGATCGGTTAGCCAAATCAAGAGCAGTTGGTTCCCCACCATGGCTGTGTACCACTATTGCACTTGTGTGGGCATCACAAGCCGTTATTTGTTGCTAAGTAGGTTAGAGTTGCTTAGACAGATATTGATCATTTACCCCAGTTGCCCATGTAGCACCTTCTGGCACTAGACACACTGACTGTATGGGGACTGACTCTCTCCTGGCTTCTAGCCATGTCGTTCCATTTTAAGTGTCAGTTGTGTATAGAGTCTTCAGCAATAGGGTCTTACCACTGACCTTTGGTGGGTCATCAAATACTCTGACAGAAGTCTGTCATTCTTTTAGGAAACCTTGTAGGTTTCTCTGATCAAAAGCTCATTGTGGATCATAGCCCCATGCTTGTTGTGGGGGTTACAGGTCAGTGCCCACTAAGAAAATGAGGAAAAAAATAACTAATATACAAGAGTTAGGAGAGAGGGGGGTGAGGGGGAGAGGGAGGAAAACTCCTATTAATATGTACTTACAGAAAATATTTTTTAAAATATTTTATGTTTAGTTTATTGATTTGAAAGAGAGAAAAAATAAAGAGAAAGAGAGGCAAATAGAGAGAGAATGGGCATGCCAAGGCCTCTAACCACTGTAGACAAACAACACCTTATGCATTTGGGTTATGTGGGTTCTGAGGAATCAAGCCTAGGTCCTTTGGCTTTACAGGCAAGCATCTAAACCATCTTTCCAGCCTGTGAAAGCATGACTTTACCTAACAAATTATATATAACATATCATAGAAGATATATCACTCTGTAAAAATTAGCTTTATTACTCTAAGAATGCTTAACATGAATAAAATAATGTGAGAAATTTTCAGAGGGGATGAACATGAATAAAATAATATGAGATCCAGGCATGATGGCACATGCCTTTAAGCACTTGAGAGGACAAGGTAGGAGGATCACTGTGAATTTGAGGTCACCCTGAAAATACATAGTGAATTCAATGTCAGCCCGGGCTAGAGGAAGACCCTATTTCAAAAAATTTAAAACGTATATATAATAACAATATGAGAAATTTTCAAAGGTAGTAGCATTTGGATTAAAGCAATATGAATTATAATGTTAATTATGCTTATAGATATTTATTTATGAGAATCCTACTCTGTTCCATTAATGTATGTATATATGTATGTATGTATACATGTATGTGTGAACAAATATATGTATGTAAATATATGCATATACTTTACTGATGCTAGAAATCTTAATCACTTGCTTGATAATAAGTTTGAAATTAAAAGCCTTGAATCTTCCATCATATCAGTTTTTGTCCTAGCTTACTGACCACTACTTCCAATGCTTACCTCAACTCACAATGAAATCTAACATCTCACAAACAAATCCAACTTTTCAAAGCTAGGATCTGTATATGCAAAATCATGCATCACTTGTCTTTCTGAGCCCAAGTTACATCACTTAGTGTAATTCAATTTCTCAATAACATGTTGGGATTTTCATTAGTTGAGCATTATATATATAGATCAATAAGGGTATAACTGTCATCTTAATAATATTTAATCTTCTAATCCATGAAGATCAAATATTTATTTATTTACTTATTTTAAATTTTTTTTGTTATTTATTTGAGAGCGACAGACACAGAGAGAAAGACAGATAGAGGGAGAGAGAAGGAATGGGCGCGCCAGGGCCTCCAGCCTCTGCAAACTAACTCCAGATGCGTGCGCCCCCTTGTGCATCTGGCTAATGTGGGACCTGGGGAACCGAGCCTTGAACCAGGGTCCTTAGGCTTCACAGGCAAGTGCTTAACCGCTAAGCCATCTCTCCAGCCCCAAATATTTATTTTATATAAATTTGTAGTATGGATTGTTTTCTGACTGATTCATAGTTTTCTACAATGAGGTTCTTGTTAGAATTATACCTATGTGTTCCAGTTTGGGAGGTTCTACTATAAATGGTATTATATTTAACTTGATTTTAATTTTTTATTTGTTCATTATTGAGACATAGAAAATCAATTACCTTTCATATTTTACCTATGACCATTTTGTATGGCATTATTAATTTCCATACATTATATATAAATACTTTGGAATTTGGTACATACTTTTCATGTGTTTTACAAACATCACTGTTTTTCCTTTCAGATCTTTATTCCTTTTATGACTTTTCTTAAACTGGATAGGACTTTAAGAGTATTGCTGAATAGAAGGGGGAAAAATAAGCTAGACTTGCTATTATCATAGTGAGGAAGTATCTAATCCCTAGTCATTAAGTGTGATGTTAACTGCAAGCATTTGTAGATGTATTTACCAAGTGCAAGTTTTTGTAGGAATTCTTTTTTAAAAAATATTTTTGTTTATTTTTATTTATTTATTTGAGAGTGACAGACATAAAGAGAAAGAGGCAGAGAGTGAGAGAGAGAATGGGCATGTGAGGGCTTCCAGCCACTGTAAACGAACTCCAGACACGTGCTCCCCCTTGTGTATCTGGCTAATGTGGGTCCTGGGGAACTGAGCCTCAAACCGGGGTCCTTAGGCTTCACAGGCAAGCACTTATCCATCAAGCCATCTCTCCAGCCCATATAGGAATTCTTTATAAAGATGAGGGGATACCTCCTTCCAGTCTATTTATGTGGTGTTTTAAAACAGATGTTCCCCATAAAAATATACATTCCTGAATGCTTGGCCATCAGCTTGTGGCAATTTGGGCGATGGAGCCTTGCTGGAGGAAGTAGGTTGCTGGGGGTGGGATTTGAGGTGCTATATTCAGCTCCTCATTGCCAGAGCTGTGCTTAGTCTCTTGCTGCTGTTTTCCAGGCTGCTGTTGCAGAGGTAATGTCTAGTCTCTGCTCATGCCATGCTTTCCCCTGCCATAATGAAGATTCCCCTCAAGATTGTAACTGAAAATAAATTATTTCCTCCCATCAGGCTGCATGCCATGTTTTCTCCTGTCATCATGAAGATCCCCCTGTGAAGTTTGAAATGATCCCTGAAATGATGAGGAATTCTATGGGTTTTGGTACTTTCTGGTGTTTTTTTTACTATTTGAGCCTGGTCAGTTTTGGTTATTGAGATCTTATTCTTCTGTGCCCTGAGATTGGTTGTTGGGCTCTTCTGTGTGGGATATTCCCTGAAGTATTCTCTGTAGGTTTGGCTTTGTGTTCAAATAATAATAGAGTTGACTTTTGTCATGGACAGCTTTTCTTTCACCACCTATAATGAGGGAAACTTTTGCTGAGTAGAGTAGCTTGGGGTGGAAGCCATAGATTTTAGACTTTGAAGTGTTCCATTCCAGGCCTTTCTGTCTTGCAGAGTTTCCACTGAGAAATCTGATGTAATTCTGATGACATTGCCTTTGCATGTTGTGAGTTGTTTCTCTCTTCCTGCTTTTTCTCTCTCTTTGTTTTCATTGCTAAGAGCTTTAACTATGATATGCCTTGGAAAATCTCTTCTTTTTTCCTGTCTGTTTGGTGTTCTGTTGGCGTCTTATATCTTTGGGCCACTCTTTTGAATGATTTGGAAAATTTTCTTCAGTCACTTTGTTGAATATGTTCTCTATGCCTCTGGCCTGATTTCCTCTCCTTCTTGTATACCCATGATCTGGATGTTTGGCCTCCCAAGCAATTACTTCTGTCTTGTTTTGCAGGTCAGAGGTTCTGTCTTCTACATGAGTAACTCTGTTAATGAGGGGTTATAGAGAGGTTTTTATAAGTTCTATTTGATTTTTGTTTTCTATTGTGTTATTTTGCATAATATCCATCTCTTCGGAGGTATGATTTCAGTTAGAGTTCTGATTTTCTTGATGCCTCCTGGAATTCATTCTTGCATTTGATCAACATTCATTAAGCCTAATCAACAGTTATTGAGATCTTCCATATCTTGACTCACCTTCAATTCATTCATATTTATTTTGAGGGATCACAGCTCATGCAGGAAACAGGCCTCTCCAAACAATGAATAACAGGATCTACCAGAACCAGGGGACTGGGAGAAACCAGAAGGCAGGGTCTGGCCTACTCACTCCACACTTCTGTGCTCACAAACACACTGTCTGCCCAGGGAACCCAGATCAGGGAGCTGAAATGAGCCAGGAAACAGGGGTTCCTGCCCACACGCAGATCAGAGCATGGAACCCAGACCAGGGAGCTGAGAGGAGCCACAAACCAGAGGCCTGGCCTACTTACTCCATACCACCATGCCCACCAGCCAGTTCCCATAGTTTTTATCAGTCCTAATGATGTTCAAACATTTCCACAGTCCAAGATATTTTAGTTGAGCCATAATACCAAAAAAAATAAAGTGCACAGCATAAACATGCACACTGAAAAAGATGACATAAATGCCATAGCAAAGAAATATTCAACCAATCCAAGATTTATACAGGGAAAACATCAAACTTTGTAGTTCCAAGTCCAACAATTCTAGCCACTGACAAGTATCCAAGTCCGAGAGTTCTAACCAGCCCCAAGTCTCTGAAGGTCCAATTCTGCCCCTCCAGGGAAGCTACTCACAGGCCTGGGAAACTTCATCTGGGGCCAGCAGCTTTCCTTAGCAGCCATCTTATGGTTGCAGCATCTCCACTTTGTCTCCACTGCAACCCCTGGTCCATCCTCATGGCTCAATCTGGACTCCCTGCAGACATTCATCAAACCTGCTTCACACTGACCATGGCTATTTTCACAACACAAGAACATGTTGCAAATTAATTGACCCTCTCTTTCCTACATTTCTCATATTCCATAATACCAGATAAAGTGCTAGTTTGTTAATATAGGAGGAAGGATAAAAGAGTCTTTGAGGAACAGGACACTTCTTGAGCATTCAGGCCACTTCAATAGCATCTAAATTCTTCAGGTTTCCCAGTACATGTCAGCGGACCCAATCTCAAAGGTTGTACTCTCTCATATAATTGCAGCTGAGTGGGCAAAAGTTTTAGTCCAAAGATTTCATTTCTGTGGCCATATCCCCTTGCTTACATCAGTCTGTTTCTACACAAAGCAACCCTGCACAAGTTCTCAGGACATGAGCATAACAGCAAGCCTCTCATAAAAACTGCTTCTAGCCCAGTCCAGACAAAGCTCTTCCTCATCCTCATAAGCAAACCCTCATAGTCCATAATTATTATTGCATTCAGGTCTTTCAACTCTCACCAGAATAGTCCATCAAGCTGTACTTACACCACGGCAAGGTGTCTCTTAGGCTAATGTGTTAAATCCTTCCACATTACTCTTGAAAATCAGCTACAAAAAGCCAAAGCCACATTTGTCTAGCAACAAATGACACCACTCCTTGGCATCAGCCATCCTGTTGCAGTCAGGTTTGCATTGCTGGCAGAAGTCACCCAACCAAGAGCAGCTTATGGGAGAAAAAAAAAAAAAAAAAAGATTTATTTTGGATTACAAACTTGAGGAGAAGCTCCATGATGGCAGGGGAAACCGATGGCATGAGCAGAGGGTGGACATCATCCCCTGGCCAACATAAGTTGGACAACAGCAACAGGACAGTATGCCAAACACTGGCAAGGGAAAACTGGCTATAGTACCCATAAGCCCACCTCCAACAATATACTGCTTCCAGGGGTGTTAATTCTCAAATCTCCATCATTTATGAACTTAGAATTAAGAATACCTAAGTTTTTGGGAGACACTTGAATCAAACCACATTCTGCCCCTGACCCCCATAAACTGATAACCATACATGATGTAAAATAAAATACATTCAGTCCAACTTTAACAGTCCCTTTATAAGATGGCACTGGGAAATATATATATATATATATATATATTTAAATATATATAAATATATATATATTTAACCAATGCAATATATAAATGGGGCAAACATCAAATTCTGTCCAACTACTCTAGTCAGTGACAAATCTCCAAGTCCGATAATTCAAACCAGCAATTTTCTGGAGTTCTAATTCTGCTCCACCAACCAGAGTACTTACAGTCTTGGAAAACTCATCCACGGCCAGCAGCTCTCCTTGGGAGCCATATCATGGTCTCAGCATCTCCACTGGTCTTCTACTGAAACCCATGGTTCATACTCACAGCTCCATTGGGTCTCCATGAAGGCATCCAACAAACCTGCTTCACACTGTCCATGGCCATTTCCAAAATACAAGATCACATTGCAAAATCAATGACTCTCTCTTTCCTGCATTTCTTATTGTCCACAATACCAGGTAGGGTGCCAATTTGTAAATCAGGTGGGGAGGGTGTAAAACAGACTATGAAGAATAGAACACTCTTTGGGCACTCAGGTCCTTTCAAAAGAGTCTATGTTCTTCCTGTTATCCCAATGCAGGTCAGCTGGACCAATCTCAAAGGTTGTAATCTCTCATACAATTGAAGATGGATAGGCAGAAGTTTCAGCCAAATATTTCATTTCTTTGCCATAACCCTCTGCTCACATCAGTCCATTTCTATGCAAAGCAGTGCTGCACAACATCTCAGGACTCAGGTACAACAGCAAGCCTTTCCCACAAACTGCTTCTATCCCAGTCCAGGCAAAGTTTTTTTCACCCTCACAAGCCAAACCTCACAATCCTTAATTCTTACTGCATTCAGGTCTTTCAACTCTGACTAGAATAGGCTGTAAAGCTGTACTTAAAGCACGGCAAGGCATCTCTTAGTCCAAAGTTTCAAATCCTTCCACATTCCTCTTGAAAATTATCTCCAAAAGGCCAAAGCCACATAGTCAGGTGGTTAGCAGCAAATGACAGCACTCCTCCGTACCTAAGAATCAAGGAACCAGGTAGCTTCTCAGTCCATGTGGCTAGATGTCTCAACAGTCCCAATCCAGCACTGAAGGCCAGTAGGTTTCCTTAGGAGCCACTGGTCTTCAATCCATGCATATCTTCAGTTGACGCTGGTCTTCAGTCTGCGCTCATCTTCAATCCACACTGGAAGGCAGCAAACAGCTCCAGCAGCTAAGTGAATGGAAGGAAAGGGAACTTTTCACCGGGAGCTTCCTGATATAAATTCCCCCTCTGAGAGTGGCTGCTCACTCTGGGAGAAGGACTTCCTCATTCAATTAATCCTTCCTGGAAGCAATCCCTGAGACCCACCTGAAAGGGAGTTCTGTGGATTACTAAACAGATCAAGTTGACAACAACTGAACCATCACAAGGTGTCACTAGATGTGGTTCCAGGTGTCCAGCCCTAAGGTGTATTTGAAGGTGTGGGGGAGATCTGCTTTCTAGCCCAGAAGTATGTAGAGCAGTCTGAGTTCTGCCTGGGTTATTGCTATTTTCTGCTTTGGGTTTTTATGGGTTATTTCCCTGTTTCTCTCGACTTAGACTTATGGAAGCAGCTTTTTCCACCACTTATGGAACTTCCCCTGGATCTATAAGCTTGAAATAAATCTCTTCCACCCATAAACCATGTCTGTTTGAAGAAGTTCATCTCAGCAAAGTGGAACTGATGACAATGTATAGCTAGGTCCCCCTTGCCAGAGCTCAGCTTACTTTCTTACTGCTATCTTCCTCTTGCTGTGACAAAACTGATGTCAAGCTTCGACTTGTACCATGATTTCCCTTGCCATTATAAAGCTTTTCCTCAAGACTATTAGCCAAAATAAACTCGTTTCTCCCATCAATTTCTTTTGGTTGGATATTTTGTCTCAGCAGTGCAAAGTTAACTGCTATAATTTTCTGGGGACTTTAATCATGAATGGTTATATGTTTCTGTCAAATATTATTTGCGTTTCAATTGATTTGTTGGCACGGACCCTACACATTAAGGGTTCAGACCAACAAGGTTTCTATCATTCAAAATGCTACTGTCAGCCTTTGGTTTCCAAGTAATCACAGCACTGTGAATCCACAATAAGTGTTCAGGAACAATGAAATTTGAAGAAAAATAGTTAAACTTGGAACAGATCAATCTCAGAAAACTCACCCAATCACAGAAAGATAATCGTAACATGGTCTCATTCATATGTGGCTCCTAACCTGAATCTGCCCGAGATGCTGACACACTTAATAAGCACTTCCAGGACCAGACAATAGGAAGGGTGGGACAGGAGAGGAGGGCAAAGGTGGCAGTGGGGGACACAAAACTGGACCCAAATGGCACTGGCACAATAAAATTTTACATCCTAAAAGCAGATTAAATGGTTGAACTTTCATCAGATTCTTAGAGGGAACACCTGAATCACAGGGCCCTGGAGAGGATATGATGAAGATTAACCTTAATCTTCTCCTCTCTATCTCTCTCTCTCCTTCTTCTCTCTCTTTTCTCTATCTCTTTTATATTACCTACAATTTTTTCCCTTCTTTTCCTTGGGGCTAGCCTGTTACTCCCAGTACCAGCATGTGGTTAATATCCACAATGATCTGTTGATCAAAGAGACCTATAAGGTTTCCCAAAAGAAGGCAGATTTCTGTCAGAGTACTTTATAACCCACCAAAGTTTAGTGGTAAGACCTACTGCCAAAAACACCATATGCTGTTGGTACAGAACATGGAGTGACCTGGCTGGAACCTGGAAGAGAATCACTCCCCAGACAGTAAACTGGTCTAGTGCTGGAATGTGCTACATGAGTGACTCGGGGGAAATGACCAACATTTGTCCAAGTAACTTGTGGTCTAAGCTACTCAGTAGCAAACAACATGATACGATGCACACAAAAGTGCAATAGTGGCACACAGTCATGGTGGGTAACCAACTGCTCTTGATTTGGCTAACTGATCCACTCAGTGGAACAGAACCCATAGCTGGAGCTTAGAAACAAGTCAGAACCACATCCAAAATTCAGGCCATTCTCCATTATCAAGGTTCCATCAATTGTGGGCTACAAGAGGGCCTATACCTATTAAATTCTCTCTAAAATAATAATGGTTATCCCATTTATCTGGTGCTGACCTCACTCTCCATTAGAGAATTTTCTTCTCTTTTTCAGAAGGATGCAGATCCTGAGGAAAGAATCAGCCAACCATACCTCACCAGGACCCTAGCTGAAATGAGGAGTAATTGAGAAAATGAGCAAGAGTGCTGCTTTCTTGGTGAACCTGGTACCAGTACAAGGGTGAAGGAGAGAGACAAGGAGATATCCAGAGACACCACAGAGGCTCCCAAGACCTTATCACTGAAGTAGACCTAAAACAAACCCAACATGGCTCAGGAAAATTTGAGGGGTGGAAAGATTGATAGAGCCACATATTGGGACATTAAGCACAAAGACATTGCTTCTTACCCATAACTCCTTTCTAACCCCACACAATGCATGAACCACATTCCCCAACAAGTAAGGTCCCTGTGGAGAATGGAGGACAGGGAGGAGGCTAATGATGATACTAACATGGCTCTGTGTAATTACACTGTGTAAATACACTGTGTAATTAACTAATTTAAAAAAGGAAAAAAAAAAGTGTCTTGTATTTATAGTCTTATTCAAAAGAATCTAACTCATGAGCATACCTTGGGAAGAGACATTGAGCAGGTTTTTGTGTTCATGGAGACTTGAGGTATACAACCTTTTGTGCCTTGCTATGTTCTTCAGGACATTTGCATGGGCTTCCATTGATTCATGACATGCTTGGTTAATTTCTAGTCCCCTCTCCCCTCCAAAGAAGTCCAGTAACATTGTTCATTCCTCCTGTGAACAGTCTACATTCTCAAGTTACTTAGATTCTTGGTTCCCATGTTAGTCACTCATTAGCATAAATTCAGATGTAACCACAGCAAGTCAATTTGAACAGCAAAAAGACACTACTGTCACTTGGGAGATTCCAAGAACTCATGGAACTTTGTTAGAAACCTGGGACAAACAAAAATATATTTTGTTATTATACCAACATATTTCCAATTCTTTCCTCTCTTCCTATGACATTGATACTATTCATTTCACTTTTTCAAATGACTTAATCATCTGATATACTATGATTATTATTATCTTTCAAAATTTTTTTATTTTTTATCATTTAGGAATAAGACACATAAGATTATAACTTTTTCTTATTCCTTCTTTAATGCTCCTCCTTTCTACATATGGGTCTATGCCTGTACTGTTTTCCTTCTGCCAGAGGAATTTGATTTCGATTGTCTGCAGAGTAGACAGGATGGCATTGAATCCCTCAGTGTTGTTGGAGAAAACAATTTTTCAGTACTTTTGAAATATTATTTAGCTATATAATTTGAGGGTGCTAAATTTTATGTTAGCAAGAATTATTTGATTGCATGCTTTTTTAAAATTTGCATAGTTTTATGATATAAAGTCGGCAATGTTTCTTATTTGTTTACCACTGAAGATGTTTTCCATCTATTCTGGATTTTTCAAAAGATTTTTCTCTTTGTTTTTGGTTTGCAGAACATTTAATTGATTGTAACATATATTCTTTTTACATATGTATTTATTATACTTGGTGTTTTCTGTGCCTTTTAGATATCTGGCTTAGTATCTGTCATGGATTTTGGAAAATGGTGTTATTATAACTATTACTGTGTTCTACTTCCTTATCCATTTCTTTCTATATTATGACATATATATCGTATCTCTAAAAGCATCCTATAGTTCTTAGATTTTTAGGGCTTTTTCTTTTCCTACTTTCTTTCTTCTTTCTTTTTTCTTTTTTTTTTAACTACTTTTTTTCCTCTCTTACAGATTACTGATTCTTTCCTAGGCTATTTCAAATATTATCCTGAGGAAAAAAAAATGTCCTTTAGTTGTGCTTCAGTGTTTTAATTTCTACAGTTAAAAATAAGTGTTTGCCAACTCACAATAACTATTTGTTTCTTTTCTCTTGTGTCCCATCAGGACACAGCTTAATATTAATTTTTCTTTTACATCTTTGATATTTCTAACATATGTGTTCTAACACATATGTTAGAATAGACAAATTTCAATGAGCCTTTCTTCACTTTGTGGTATGCTTTCTTATCTGTGTTTTTCTTTATGGAAAGGTTGCCATGTTGTATTAGTGATAGAATATGAAGTAAATAGGTCTATTGTAGGAGTCTTTTATGTTTATGTGGCTGTAAGTTAGACCATGTTTAACACTGGCTATTGCTATAGTTGATAGAGGCTTCATGCTTTCACATATGGTTTTATCTGCTCCTTTGAATCTGAGCCTCTTAAAACCATCTGAAAGAGAATCTGTGTTTTACAATAGCTTTTTTTCACTGAATTCCCCTGTTCTTAGATTGGAGCACTGGTGGCATGGTGGTCAGGAGAAGGGACTGAATTATGCTCTTCTAATTAAATCTCAGTGTCTCACTGAAATTATATCTTGGGTCTAAGACATTGCTATGGTTTAGATATGGACTGTCCCAAAAAATATCACGTATTGAAGATTTAGCCATCTGACCATAGTATTCATCTTGGGTAGATCATTGGATTATGACCTAATTCTTTCCTTTATTACAACATTCTTATATCCCTTCAGATTTTCCTTGTTATAGGTTTGTAAGTGGTGACTTCTGAAATTTTAACACGCTTGAGGTAAAAAGGATATGTTCAGCAAGTTATTATTAGTTATTTCAACAAGGTACAGGAATATGAATAATCACTAATTTAGGTATCCCTAATTCCTTCTGTACTACATAGGTTTCTAGATGGCATGTGTTTGGGTTCCACATGAGATTTTATACCTAGATGTCGGTAAGATTGATATACATTATTAAAGCAGAAAGTTTTACAATATCTATATCCAAATTTCATGGTTTCAATAACTAACACAGGATATAGATATAACTATTGAAAATTTGTGTTGTTATGGTCTCCATTGGTTTTCATACCAGAGATGTACTTCATGAATTCCTAACATAATTACTTTAATTCCTTGGTGAATTTTGAAAAGTAATCCATCTTTCCAAAATACATATTCTATTTTATATATATGGCAGACTTCTCTATCATTCTTACATGATTCTGTCTCATCTAGTTGACAAGATTAGACACATCACTTTCAAGCCCTGCTGTACCACCCTTTGTCTCCAATGGGTCATGGCCATCTCATAATGCAAAATGTGTTCAATCCAACTTCAAACATCCCCATACACTTTTCTGGACCCAACACTGTGAGTGCAGACTCTTTTCTGAAGTTCAGGCAAACTATTAACTATAATTTCCTATAATATATTTTTAAATTATGTATTTTTAATATGGTATGGCAGAGTACACCTTACCATTCTAAAGGATCAAGGCAATATGAGACCCAGCTGGGCAAGCATCAAACTGCAGCTTCATGCCCAGCATCTGGGGCTCTTTGTGCAATCATCTGGGCTCCACCATTTGTGTTGTTCTGAAACCCACAAATCACAGCCTGTCCCTTAAGCCACTACCAATCTTTGCTGACAACGTTTCCTAGTGGATGTCCCAAGGTCCTAGAATCAGCAACAGCTTGGGAACATCACTGGAATTTAGGCTTCACATTACCAGCCTCAAATAGTGACTTTTCAGTTCCATTTTACAGGAATTGTGATGGCACCACACATTGCTGGGAATAGCAGCTCTCTAACTCATAGTGAGATTTCACAACCCACTCAGTCTTGCATATTTTAAACATTGATTTATTTGAGAGAAGAAAAAAAGAGAAAGAGAGAATGTATGGTTGAATCAGGACCTACTACCATTATAAACAAACTCCAGGTGCATGTGCCACTTCGAATATCTAGCTTTATGTGGGTACTAGTGAATTAAACCCTAGCCTATCCTGCTTAATAAGCAAGTGTCTTTAACCATTCAGCATTTTCCATCTTCCAATATTATATCTCTAATACTTTCCAAATCCGTACCATATGGCCAATGCTGCCAGTTTGGATTGGAGCTTATCCTGGTGGACCACAGTTGCATCAGCTTCATTTTCATTCCAGATTGAACCAGAAAACATTTTCCTAGGCAGTTATTTTCAGCAAGGAACCCCTTTAGTGGCATTCTCTTTTAGGCTCTGACCTTTTAAATAATTTGCATTTTCAAAGTTAGAGTTTGCAGTGAGTAAGGTCTTGTCCTCAGGGAACTTTTTCTATTGTTCCAATGAAGAAAATGAGATTTCCATTTAACAATTGGATATGCTTTGTCATCTATAACCTTGCACAAAACTTTGCGCACTCACCTTCTTTACCTCCATATTTTTTACCCTTTAGCTCTCTCTCACTGTGGATCCCAACAAGTGCATACAGCAGTGACCATATTGGAGCCTAAATGCTATGATTTTTTTAAATTTTTTTCCACAAAAAAATTAATCCTTTACCTTGGGGTTCAGCCTCACTCAAGTTCACAGGACAGGAGCAGAAGGCAGCCAGATTCTTTGGCAGAACATAACATGAAGTGCCTCTAACCTTACCCTAATTTCTGCCAGAGTTTTTGTTCTCTTCTGAAATACCAATACCTGGGATTCTACTGTCCATGTATTTTTTTGGCATCCTAACAGTATGGCCCACTGCACTCTGCTTAGAGCATTCTAGGACTTTTCTTAGCCTAAAGTTCCAAACTCTTTCACATTCCAACAAAGACCTATGGTCCACATGGTCAGATTTATCACAGCAATGACTCCATTTCACAGCATCAAATTTCTGTATTGGTTACTTTTCTCATTGTGGTGACAAAATACTTGACAAAGGCAACTTAAAGAAGGAAGAGTTTATTTTGTCTGGTAGTTGGATGATATTATCTATCCTAGCAGGGAAGACATGGAGACAAAACCTTGGTCATATTTTATTTCCACAGGTCCCACATTAGCCAGATGCACAAGGGGGCACATGTGTCTGGAGTTTGTTTGCAGAGTCTGGAAGCCCTGGCATGTCCATTCTCTCTCCGTCCCTCTATCTGTCTTTCTCTCTGTGTCTGTCACTCTCAAATAAATAAATAATTAATTAAAAAAAAAATTGATTCCAGGTCTGGAGAGGTGGCTTAGCAGTAATCGCTTGACTGTGAAGCCTAAGGACCCCAGTTCGAGGCTCGATTCCCCAGGACCCATGTTAATACGCGTCTGGAGTTCGTTTGCAGTGGCTGGAGGCTCTGGCACGCCCATTCTTTCTCTCTCTCTCTATCTGCCTCTTTGTCTCTCTGTCGCTCTCAAATAAATAAAAGTACCAAAACAATTTTTTTAAATTGATTCAAATATTTACTAATGATTCATCAAATATATTCCTAAATTAGATTAATATTGTAACAATCAATTTCGTTGTACCTCATGCTATTTACTGGGCATCCAGAATTAAAGCCTTAAGTAATAGCAGTTAATAAAGTTTGTGAACAATTTCCTTAAAATCATTTAGCACTAACTCTACAATCTCATAGCTTTCTAAATCTCCTCAAAGTATTGATTAGCTGTACTGTTGATAAAAAAATGTATTTTTTAAAGTCAAATGTCATTTCTGTGATGTCTTTGACAACTAAATTGTTTTTTGTTTTGATTTGATTCACTTACTTAATGAAAAAATTGCATGTTCCTCCTTGAAACTGTACTTCCTGGAACTTACGTTGACATAAAAATTACTGACAGATTTTATGAAGAAGAGTTGCCTTATGAAAATTTGTTAAAGATTCATCGAACTTGACTTGCATTTATCTCAATTGATCGATTACACTTACACTAGCAATTTTTACATTTGTTACAATACACACTGAAAAGAAAAATAGATAAGAGTATAAATTAGTTCATATTTGCTCTAACTGCAAACATGAAAGGGAGTACATTAAAGCTAATCATCCTTCTATTACCTTGTCATAGCCACATTTTTACTGATACATGACGTGAAATCAAAAACAGACAGCTTCAGGAGCTTAGTACTGATAGAGTGGAAGAGTGACTGGCTTGTCTCTCCTATTTGCTCAGCATCCTGTCATTGGCTGTGCAAATCGGGTACTGAACCATGGACTTTGGGCTTTTTAAGAGGAATAAGAAAATGGAAGTTTTGTGAACTTCTAAGTAAACAATGAGCATATAATAATGCTACTATGTTAAAGATTGCATATGTTTTATAGAGGCTAGATATTCATTATCATAACTGTACAAATACATTAGCTGTTTAATTAATTATATGATCATTTCAAAATTACAAAATAAAAAGTCCACCTCTAGTAAAAGTTGCTGGAAGAATCTAGTTCAACTGGAATTTTTTGTGTTCATATTCATCCTCCTTGCAGGCATGATGCTTAGGTTCCACAAGAGTGATAGAGAGATAAAAAAAAAATTGTACAGGAGTCAGAATTATTTGCCAGTTCACTTGGATAAATTATCTTTTCATTTGATTTTTTATCATTTCTTAATGAACTTTTAAGGTCAAGGTGATCAAATAACTAATTTGTACAACACTGCTAGCCAGATAATTTCTGAGTATCCCACACAAGTCTTATTCCATGTTTTAAAATCTAAATCCAAGTCATTTGCCCATTTCCTTCCAATAATTTATATCACTTACAAAAGGATTCTTATACTTGAGTCTTGTATAAATATCCAAGAATTTTTAATCTGTTAAATGGAGACCCATTTACGAATAATCTTTTTAAAAATAGTTGATTTGGGGCTGGAGAGATGGCTTATCAGTTAAGGAAGGCACTTTCCTGTAAAGCCTAAGGATCCAGGTTTGATTCCCCAGTACCCACGTAAACCAGATGCACAAGGTGGCACATGCATCTGGAGCTCATTTGCAGTGGCTAGAGGCCCTGGAACTCCCATTCTCTCTCTCTCTCTTTGACTCTCTCTCTCTTTCTCTCTCTCTCTCTTATAAATAAAAATATTTTCAAAGAAAACAACTGACTTAAAAAATAGTAAAACTGAAGGATTACAACATGACAGGCTCATGTGTGTTCTGATCAATTGGGTTCTGTTGTTTGTACCAATTTATCCAACCCAAAGTAGAAAAACTCTAGAATGAAGGGATTTTCAAATGTCAGGCATGGATTTTGCCAATCTAGACCTGACAGACTTTTGTCCTTTGATTCCAAGGTCACTGAAATCTTCATTGGGATATGTTTTCACCAGACCTGCAGAACTGTCTAATCAGAACTCCCCTGTCACTTACACGAGGCTTACAAGACTAACAGGATGAAGTCACACTAATAATTCTCACAGTTACTTTTCAGGCAAAGTTGTTAGTTATTCACATCTTCATTCATTTTCACTGTCTATGTATGTTGTAACAGGCACTTAATCAAGGCAATTCAGATCCACTATTTAAATAATTTTTCCCAGTTAGCTATAGGCAACCAATAAGTAAATAAATTAGATATTACATATTAATTTAAAGGTGAGTCTTAAGAGGAAAACATAAAGTACAGGAGTAAGACTGAGTGCCAAGTTGTGGCCTCAGGATGGGGTGTTGCAGTTACTGAAATTTCATAGTTTTTCCTGGAAAGGCGCACTGCAAAGAGGAATTTATACAAGGAGATGAGAAAACACGCAATGCATATGATCACAACCACAAAGACAGAGTATCTGAGATGGGATTGTGCCTACTCTGTTCGAGCATCATCACCATAGAAGCCAGAGGGAGCAAGAGGAAATGGGTGGCAGGTGAACATCAACAGGCAGCAGCCTGACTCCAGCCATGCCCTGTAGGACAGACTTGATTCTGTGTAGGATGGGGAGAAGTGTGCAAGAGGACTCTGATTAGGGAAGCCAGAGAGTGACTTGAATGCATATTCAGCGGCAAACTGGCTGTTGTTTAGACAATGGAACGTAAGGGAAAGGTGTGACACTGGCAAATAAGTTAGAAACTATATATAATTAGGAGGAGACATGATGGTGCCTCAAAGGAAGGAGGTTGTGATTACATAGTGAATATCAGAGTGTAGATACGTTTTCAAGGAAGAGTCAACAAAATTTTCATGTGTACATTCCAATAAGCCAATTTCTCCATAATCATTAGTATAAAAATCAGTGTCATTACAGATAAGTATTAAAGAAATAGAAAACAGCCAGAAAAAAAAAATCAAACCTAGGTTCTTAAGGCTTGACAGGCAAGCGTCTTAACCCCTGAGCCATCTCTCTAGCCCAGGTGTTTGTTTTTTGTGTGTACGTGCCTGTGCGATATGCATGCATGTTCACATATTTGTCGAGCACACACGTGCATGAGGGCTTACATTCGTGGTGTATGTGCTTGTTTATGGAAGCCAGAGATTAATTTTGGGTGTCTTAATCACTCTCCATCTTATTTTGTTTTGTTTTGTTTTGTTTTGTTTTGTTTGAGGTAGGGTCTCACTCTAGCCTAGGCTGGCCTGGAATTCACTATGGAGTGTCTAGGTAGCCTTAAACTCATGGCAGTCCTCCTACCCCTCCCTCCTGAGTGCTGGGATTAAAGGTGAACGCCACCACACCTGGCTTCACTCTCCATCTTATTTGTTGACAGAAGGTCTCTCACTGAACAGAAGCTCAGTGAGTCACAGAGACAAGCTGGTCATAAAGCCCTACGAATCCCCTCTCCACCTCTCAGTGCTGAGATTAGAGGTATATGAACTCAAACTCAGACTGTTATATAGGTGTGAGCAATACAAAATCAGGTCCTCATCCTTAAGCAGCAAGAATTTTACCAAATGAGCCAGCCCTAATCATGGGATTTCTATGATACCATCTGACAACACCTTAAGTAGGATGAGTTCCCCTCTATGTGAACATTCATAGTGTTAGCATGCGTCACAACAAGCCTACTTATGTGTCTCCTTTTATGAATCCTGCACAGAATTTGTAAAATATTAGTGCCAATATTTTTTCTTTTTTAATATTAAACTTTTTTATTTTATTTATTTGAGAGAGAGAGAGAAGGGGAGGAAGAGAGAGAATGGGTGTGCAAGGGTCTTCAGCTGCTGCAAACAAACTCCAGACACATGTGCCATTTTCTGCATCTGGCTTATGGGGGCTTTGGATAATTGAACCTGAGTCTTTTGGCTTTGTAGGCAAGCACCTTAGCTGCTAAGCCACCTCTCTAGCCTTAATATTTCTTTCACTCCCTCTCAGTGTCTGTTCTTTGTTTCAACATACCCAAATATATTTACTGTTTCCTCATGGTTCTCTCTACTCTTTTATTTCTTCTTTTTTTTTTAATCTAAAGGAATATTGTTGCTTCCAAGTTTTGCCAAATATACTTTATACTTGTTCATTTTTCCCTTTTTCTTTCTCTCTCTAGACATTATACATATATTTTAATCACATATAGGATTTTTTTGAATTTTTTTTCTTCATTATTAATACATGCACTTAATTTTGATTAACCATCACTGTTCCGCACTTTTGCTCCATCTCTGAGCCCATACTCTACTTATATCTCCCCTTCCCTTGAATTCTCCCTTTGACATTCATATCACTTAAGATCTGCTACCTTCTCTGCCCTTCTTTGAAACCTCATCTCCCCTCTAACAGGTTCCTTTCAGTTCCCTGCTGTATATATACTCTCTTCGACAATGTCACACATATATACACATTCATATATGATTTGTTCTGATATGCTAGCTACTTGTTCCAAAACAGTGCATATGAGGAGAAAGCTCGGTCAGTATAGCACTCACTACATAAGTGTGAGGACCGAGTTTAGATCTCTAGTACCCACAGGGCTGTCCTGGCAGATGTGATGGCCTGCTTGTAACCCCAGTGCTCAGGAGGTAAAGAAAGGTGGATCCCTAGGGCAGAGTGGCTAGCTATATATCAAAGGAACCTTTCCCCTAGGGTTACTGAAACACCTATCTATTCAGTCTAGGTAGGATTCATATGATAGACCAAAGTATGATTGTACCAAAACTAGTTTTGACCAACCAATGAGTTCATTGGGTTTACTTACAGAGAAGTGTGAGTGGTTGCTTACAGGAACAGCAAATGACTAAAAGGCAGCTGCATCATTGAACACCCCGTACTGCCACGGGAAGCACAACCTGTAGGCAGCTCGGCTGGTCAGAGTCTCAAACACATTACATGGCCTGTATGCAGTTAGGCAGGGCAGGAGGGAGGGCTTCTTACCTAAGCACTTTACCCTTTTTCTAACCTTAGGGAAGTCCCAGACTTCATGTTTACCTCTTGGCTCCCTGCTCTCGCCAAGAGGGAATATTTAAATCAGGAAGAATTTGCTGTGTAGCACTATGCTGGCTAAGAAAGTGAGTTCTGATTTCAGGGAGAAACTTTGACCCTATGAATAACACAGACAGTGAAAGGAGACATCTGGCATCACACTTTGGCCTCCACACGTGCATACACACTTACACACTCATGAACATGTCTATGCACATCACACACACACACACAACAATATCTATCCTCCATAAAGATTTGAATTATTCTGTTTGGGGGAGGGTATAAATTCAGTCAGGGCTCTAGTGATTGTTTCTTCTACCTACACAGGACTTTTAGACATCTTTCACTGGCATCATGATGACAAAAGGTCTAACAGGCCCAAAATAGCTTGATTCACCTGCCAAGTTTCTGTCAGGGTTAGACTGACCATGTATCAAGTAGTCACAGTCTTTGGACTTCTCATTTAGTGCCTCGGGATTCAGGAACATGATTTCCAACTGAGAGACTTCATGGCCTTTAGTGGCCCAGCCTCAGAAATTACACTGTGCTGTTTATCCTATATTTTCACTGTCCAACACTCACTGGTCTGTTCAGATTCAAAGGGAAGGGATTCGGTGTACCTGTCACTGGAAAATGTGTCAAAGGATTTTAAGCATGTAGTAAAACTCTTAGTTTAGTAATATGCAAACTTCCTGAAATGTGATTGTTTTATTACATATTTGTGAAAAGCATCAAAATATGATCTATTTGTAAGAATATGATACAATTGTATTTAATTGAGAACAGCCTAATTGTGGCTCAAACTTAACAAAATGCCATTTACTTTAAAACTGTGAAACCTAGAGTTTTGTGGTGCTGAGCTTTTACAAATGCCTCAGAGAGAAAAGACTTCTATATGAGGACGTCATCAGATGTTTCACTGTGTTGTTTAGTTACCTGGGGATACTCTGATTACCTGTGAGATTCAATTCAGTAGTTTAACAAAGCTTTTCTGTTCAATTCTTTGGATTAAAAAATAAGGAAAAGAAAAAGAAAAAAAAGATGAGGGGGAGGCTTATTCACCTGTTCATAGGATTACATGACTCAGCTTGGACACATTTACATATTTTCTGTATTTCAGCTCTGAGAAATGAGAATCATATACTTTGAAGTATATTATAACTTCACCGCAGGGATAACTGATAGATGTGTACACCAGAACATTCCTAAGAGAGGTTAGGGGAGAAGGAAAGTCAAAGTTTGGAAAGTATACTGTCAGAAGATTTAGACTAAAACATTTTCATTTTTTTTTTTTTAACTTGCAAGATGAGAGAGGTAGAGAGAGAAGAGTCAGACAGAGAGAATGGAAATACCAGGGCCTCTAGCTGCTATGAACAAACTCCAGATGCATGTACTATTATGTGCATCTGGCTTTACCTGGGTTCTGGGGAATTGAACCCTGGACTTTAGGCTTTTCAGGCAAGTGCCTTAACTACTGAGCCATATGTCTAGCCCACACTAAAATATTTCTTGTTGTTGTTGTTTTTTGGTGTTTGTTTGTTTGTTTGTTTGAGGTAGAGTCTCACTCTAGTCCAGGATGACCTCAAATTCACTCTGTATTCTCAGGGTGGCCTTGAACTCAAAGTGATCCTCCTACCTCTGTCTCCCAAGAGCTGAGATGAAAGGAGTGTGCCACCATGCCTGGCTGTCACTAAAATACTTTTAATGTTTGCAATTCTTGGGGTAAAAGTTGTACCCAAAGGGGAAAATAATTTTATTATTTTTATCATATGCATATCTATGAAGCATTTAGTTTGACTTATGGAATCAGGGAAGCAGACAAACAAATGTTCTAATATTCATCTGAGTTTTATCAATTTGGGGGCCAGTTATATACTTACGTGACTCTCATTTATCAGTTAATAAAATGGTATTGTGTATGGGTGAGAATGTAATGAAAGTTTGTGGCATCCTGGAGCTAGCCTGGCACTATAATTTGGCAATGTTACCACAGGCCTTTCTGGCTGCTAAGACTAGACTTTATTCTTATACTGTTGAAAATCAAACTCATGCAATGCCACTCTGTGGACAAGTAGGATCAAGACCAAAAAAAAAAAAAAAAAAAAAAAAAAAGAGGAAGAATCCATAATGAGGTCTAACAATTGGCAATGTGTGTATATTGTCTAAAACACGAGACATCATGGTAGTATGAATGCTCACTGCCTAAACACCAGGCACAACCTCAGCTTCTCTCTACATCAAATTCCCTAGTGATAGAAAAATCCCCACAGATTTCCTTCCCTATAGGTAAGATTTACTGACATACCCACCCCTTGATTTCTGGCATCACCCTATCCAAAGTAAGGCCCCACAACCTTGGATGGACCAGCACCATGCCATCTAGGGCACTGAGCCTTCAATGAGTCTTTTGTAGCAGGTCATCTTGTACCTCCCTGAGGTGCACATTCATTTTGCCTACATAATGAATTCAAGTCATTGGATCAGCCATATGTCCCTGCTCACTTGGAGATTTAGCTGGAGGTTCTTGAGAACTAAGTGTACCTGAAGTACTTGGTTGGATTTTTTGAGGAATGGGGGAAATTCTCACTGAATAGTTCAGGTTGGCCTCAAAGTTATGATTATCCTGTCTCAGCCTCCTGAGGACCAAGATTATAGGTTTGTGCCCAAGGCTCTGGCTTAAAGTTCTTATTGAAATATACAATCAGTGAAAGTATGTTACTACTGTATTAGTATAATTAATTCGGTGTCTTCTTTTCCCTGACTTCTTTCTGTCCTCAGAATATATTATTCATAGATTATGTGATACAGCCTACATTTTTAGGAAATACATTTCTTAAACTATAATGATTGAACAGAATATCATAAGCAAGAGAAAATTTATAACAAATAGTATAACAAATGTAAGGACTCTTCTGTGGTAAATGTCTCAAGTCTAGAATAATAAAAAGGACTGAGAAATTTTCTTCAGGTATTTTTTACAGGAAAATTTTCAGCCAAGAATTTTTGTCTAGTATATTAAGAACTCTAATTGCCAGTAATATTTTTACACAAAGCTATATAGATGCAGTAATAGTTTATGATACTTTTTCTAGAAACAAAGTTAGTTTACATTAAGCATTTATGGTAATTTGTGTTTTAGGAATTTGAAGGTACTTCAAAGTCAATGGCTATTTGTCCTTCTACATGGCCAGTATCATTGATTATGCAATCAGCATATTAGCTAATGCAGACAGAATTCTCTAATATTAATGCAGCTTTAAAGGTTTAATAAAAGGGCATCACTAAATGACATTGAGAAGAATATAATCTTAATTGGGGAATCACATTGAATTGCATTCAAAATGTTAGTTTGTACAGTCAGATGATTTTCAAATAGTTTACCTAGGTTAAACAATGTGAAATATGCTAAGATTATACATCTTTATGCATGTGCATGTGATGGTACTAGGCCAGAACAACTTTAATGAAGGGTAAAATATATTCAAATGCCTACTTCTTTTTAAAGTGAGGTTTTATAACATAATAGTACAAGCCATGACAGGGTAAAGTTCAAATGTGTGTGGTTCTAAAAGCTCTCCATTTGAATCATACTCTACCTAGACATTGTTAAATTGAAAAGTTATAAGATTAGACTCAAATTTATCTGAATTTGGAATCCTGGTCCTCTAATTTTCTCTTATAGATTCAAGAACTTTGTTAAACTATCTGTATATTTCTTTACTAGAACACCATGATTATGGTCTTTAACTAATGGGAATAATAATTATGCAAATTGAGTAACGTACTCCATATTCACAGGTTGAAGGAGAGATGGCTCAGAGTCACTTGTGTGCAAAGCTGAACAACCCTAATTCAATTCCTCCATGTTGATGGAGAGCCAGATGCCCAAATTGGCACATTTGGCTGCAGAGACAATTTATATAGGACCAGTGCATAGTTTAGTCCAAAGTTTATTACAGACAACTAATCCAGAATTTTTGAAACAAGTATGATTTTTAGGATATTTCTAAAATCATCTATCCTATTGAATGGTTTTATTTTTTGTTTTATTCATTTAATATTTTATTTATTTACTTGAAACAGAGAAAGAGAATGAGGCACAGACACACACACACACACACACACACACACACACACACACAGAGAGAGAGAGAGAGAGAGAGAGAGAGAGAGAGATTGGGTGCTCGAGGACCTCCTACACTGCAAACGAACTCTATGTGCCGCTTTGTGCATTTGGCTTTAAGTGGGTACTGGGAAATTGAACCTGGGGCTATCAGGCTTTGCAGGATAGTGCCTTAACCACTTAGCCATCTCTCTAGCCCTGCCATGATTATTATTAGCCATTTTAGGGAAGTCTCTTGCTCTCTGACTCTCATTTGCATCTTGGTTTTCTTTGTTCAAAATCCTTATAAAAGTTCCTCTCTACTGATTAGTAGCATTAAGAGTGAAAAGAGAATTTGTTACATATTAAATGGCTCTGTGACCTTTGTGAATTTCAACAAAATGATCATTTGGGATGTAAATTTCAACCCTCAGAACACATTAGGTAGCCTTTTTTTTGGGGGGGGGATTTTTTTTAAATTTAATTTATTAGTTTTTTTTTTTCAGTAAATACAGGCAGTTTGGTACCATTATTTAGGCTCATCTGTGATCTACCCCTTCCCAGTAGACCCTCCTTGTTAATGAAAATGGGTCGTGCATTATGGCGTTAGCCCCCAGTTATTGGTATGATAAATGTCTCTGCAGGGAAGAGTTAGGAATGAGCTACTAATGGACTTATTTTCTTTGCAGTTACTTGTACATTCTTCAGTAGGCAATTTTTTTAAAAGTCCTTTGAAATGTCTTCATAAAAAATTCTGAGCAGAAAATGACAAAAGTGCCCCCTTGTCCCAACTGACAAACACACATTTTCTCACACCGTTCAGTGTTACAAGCCAATGTTGAATGTGTATTTGTTTGTTTGATTTTTTTTTCCTTCCCCATACTAATGTTATTCTTGTGAAACATCTGCTTAGTTTTTAATCTCCTGGACTAACAGGTCATTACTCATTTGTTTATGGACCAAATGATTCACATCAGTGTAAATACCTCTTATAATATTGTTCTCTCAACTGAGTGACTCTTCAACAAAGCAGTAATGATTAGAATTGTGTAACTTCTGCTAAGCTTGTTTATGGTTTGTGGGCCATGCCAACAGTTTCAGTTTATTAAGATTTCTGGCAGGAATGCAGAACTTGCAGCCTTTCCACTCCAGATAAACTATGTTCTTAAGGACCTTGGTAGACATATTTAAATATAACCCTAGAAGCTACGAAATTCCTGCATTCCATCATCAGTTGCTAAAGTCCAAAGTTTTAATCTGCCCTCTCCTCTTGGAACCGAAGTTGATATGCTCTAGCCAACCTTCTCCATTTTAAAACAAAAATCTATAATTGCAACAATTAGCTTTTATATTTGAAGATATTCTGTCATAATAAAAGGTTGCATCCATCTTTTTATAACCCAAAGATATTTGGATGTTCTCTCATATCCTTTCCTTCCTATATAAAAATGATTTTCTTTGGAAAACCAATATTTATTTGAGTTCTTATTTTTTTAAAAAAATAGGTCGATCACAGAGGCAATTAACAAAAAGAAAATAGCTGTGCAAATTTTCATATTTATGATAAGAAAACTTGCAAATACAGACCACTTGCTAATCTTCTAATAATCTGTGAAAACAAAGTGTTAGCAAACATTAGAATAATGTTAAAATTCAAGTCTTTTCTACATACATTTAGGACCTCACAAGATATTCCTGATACTTAAAGATTCCTTATTCCTATACTGTTCTTGATTTTTAGCAAAAGAAAAAATGCTAATAAGGCATTTTATTTATAGTAGAATTAGGCAATAATATTTATCTTTTTCATTTGCTGAAGAAAACATCAACCAAACAACACCACTAGAAACTTCTGGTGACCACTAATGATATGTGCTTAAAACTAAAGAGATCAGCAACATAGTGAAAACATGGTTCTGGTCCCCCCAAATATGTATGTTAGCCAGGCGTGGTGGCACACACCTTTAATCCCAGCACTCGGGAGTCAGAGGTAGGAGGATCAACATGAGTTCGAGGCCACCCTGAGACTACGTAGTGAATTCCAGGTCAGCCTGAGCCAGAGTGAGACCCTACCTCAAAAAACAAACAAACAAAAAAAAGTATGTTATAACCTCAGTTAGTTTGAAAATAATAAGCATACGCTCAGAGAAGTCCATAATTCTATTGGTCTATATAACCAAAACAGAGTTTATACAAATATGATACAGAATTTTTGCAACAAAAGAATGAAATCATTCAAATGTGTGTTGACTGCCTCTATATGAAAGTCTAAACAACCAGTAAAATTACGACCCTTTATAGAATTTTTAATCACAACAAAGTTTAGGATTCAGGGTAAGGTTGAAGGACATCTGATAAGGTCAATATTGTACATTATTATGGCAGTATTAACCACAGCAAGCAACCATCAAGACTTGATCTCCTTCAGAAATGTCATGAGTTTTAGGACTTACTAAATCCCAACAACTCTGCAAGAGCTTGAGAGAGATTGCATTGGGTGCAAAATTATTAGTATAATACATGACTTAATGGGAAATACAGAAGTATCATTAAATGCAAATAGGAAATAGAGACTACCTCCACACAAAGTATCATGTAATAAGAAACTATTAAATGAGTGGCTAACATATGCTATAGAAGGTCATTAAAATCATGTACTCATTGTATGATGTGCACCTTAAAATGCAGATATTCTGAGCATTGACTAGAAAAGTTGACTAGAAGTATTTAATGTGAAAACTTTCATGAGCCCTGGGTGCTCTAGGAAAAACAACCTGAGAACAGTGTTTCCCAGGATGTGAGGAGGAAGGCCTGTGTTTTCATGGTTTTAATCCATCATCACCTAGGACAAGGCAGCTCTTTGGAGCATTAACAGATGTTAGACTCTCTTTGCTTTGTGTATAAAACACTCCACACCTCTGTTCCCTTTAGAAGAGAAGCTGATTAGATCCTAGTCTGGAAACCTCCAAAGCCCTGAGAGTAATATTAGTGTTTTCCAAGGCTTTGGTGCAAGAACAAAAGCAAAATGAAGGCAAAGCTAGGCCCTGAAGGAGTTTGGCAAGTTAATGAACGATGGCCTCCTTCCATTTTCTGATATTCAATTGAGCCACAGCAGATGGGCAGGGGCTCCATGGGAAACATGAATTATGCACATCAGACTGTTGTTACATTTCTCACAATCACATTTTCATTACTTCACCTGTTGTCTATCTTGGGCTGATTAGTGATGTACCTCATCTCATATTGGCAGTGCTGGTTCAGAGATAATCTTTAATTGGTTTTTCCCTCCCATATGTGACTCTGTTAAAGAGCTTTGTCTTTCCTTTCCATCATCAAAGTTTGTCTCCTGAAGTATTGGAGAACTTGACAATGTGGGCTGCAATATTAATATCGACTGAGAAGCCTCCATAAAATAATTTGAGAAAGACTCGTTTTAAGTGGTAGACAAAGGCAAATTTGTAGGGATAAGAACACATCCTATAGCAATTGGATGGAATATTTTATAAGACATCTTTGCACAAGTAAAATATTATTGGTAAAAGTTTCTATATCAGGATTAGATCAGACATCAGACTAAAGTGTTACTAAAAGTCACCTTTCTTTGCTTTTTTATTTGACATCTATACAAGTCAACTCATCATTTTACTCTGGAAAACTCTCCTTGTGACTTTAAAATCAGATAAGCACTTAATCACCAAAGGAAGCAGGATTGTGCTGTGTGGAAAGGGCTTAATTTGGGGTTTAGGTCTGATTTTTCAGTGCTTATTTACTATGTAGGTTCAGGCAAGCCACTTCACCTTTCTAAACCTCAATTTCTTAATAATACGTCTCCTTTTAAAGAGATGATAGGAAGATAAAGGAAAACAATGTGGGCAAAATCCTTTACAATACTTGGAGAAAAAAACTACAACAGGATCTATTCAATAAAGGTTTGCTGAATCTGACGAGATGGAATTGGAAGTGAATTGGACAAAAAGTCAATCCTTATCTGAGCTATTTTGTAATGCTAGGGAAAGCAAATACAAGTATGGAATCCTTTGTCCTGACATGGATCCAGGACACATTTGCAGTGATTTTGAACAAGCAAAGTTAGGGGCTTCACATTCTGAACCATTTGACTTCCTCAACCACACACACACATCAAAGTTTGGCTGCTTGGCTATGCAGTAGCTGAAATACTTGTGGCCTTTAGGATTCTGTGAGAAAATATAATGCATGAACATAAAAAAAGCAAACAACTATCATGTAAAATGCATTCACTTGCCTAAAATATCAATATGGTGGCTATTTCTATAGTGAATTTATTATTTTTAATATGTCATTTGCAAGCAGAGAGAGTGTGTGTGTTCATGCATACATACATGCTTGCTGGCAGTCGGAAAGAGAGATAGGTGCACCAGGGCCTCTTGCTCCTGAAATGAACTCCAGGTGAATGTGCCACTTTGGGCATCTGCCTTTTACATGGGCTCTGAGAAATCTAATCCAAGCTGTGAAACTTTTGAGAAAGCACCTTAAACCACTCAATCATCTCTCCAGCTCTTGCATTTATTTTTTATTATTCTATACTCCAAAACCAATAATAATAATAATAATAATAATAATAATGGGTATGAGTAAAATTAATAACAGAGCAAAAATAATATCTTGGTATCTCAGATATATTTTTACTCTTTTAATCTATATCTCTGCATTTGTTGCTTGATAATGCACAATATTATCTGAAATGTTTTGATTGGTCCTGTAATTTAAAATGTCTAAATTAATTTATCTCAGTATTTTTCCAATAGTATTTAATGAAAAATGGCTACATTTTATTTTATTGTTTTAACATTTATTTAGTTATTTGTTTATTTGAGAGTAAGAGAAAGACAGTAGGCACACCAGGGCCTCCTACCACTGCAAGTGAACTCCAGAAGCATGCTCCACCTTGTGCATCTGGCTTCATATGGGTACTAGGGAATTGAACCCAGGTCATTACACTTTTCAGGCAAGCACCTTAACCAATGAGCAATTTCTCCAGCTCATTACTCCATTTTAAGAGTACCATTTAATTTAATCTAGACCTAATCTTTCATGGCACATACAGTAACATAAGTATAGGTCATATTTAGAAATATCTAACATGATATTTTGTGAAGCGTTTACATGAAAAAGAAATCTTACTATTACATAAGATATTTTGTTCCAATTTTTACCACATTTGAAATTACTAACTGCTTGGTCTTTTAAAGCAAGTTGGAGGACTAGTCAAGAGCAAAGAAACATTTTTAATTATTTTAATAAATGAGTCCAATTTGTACCCCACTTGAAATGTCTCATTCAATTCTAAGTGACATTATTACCTACTGTAAATTCTGGAAGACTTGTTGATCTTGTCATCATTCTGATTATTCCCATTTATTAAGACTGGCCCTCCAAATCCTAACCAGAATAACTTTGTCCCATAGCCAACTACCATTTAGCTGGTCTGTGTTTTATCCTACAGCTAAACAAGCCATTCTTCACAGGGTGGACAGTGTTTGTCAAGACCAGTAGAAACCTTGTTAAGGGTAAGGAAAGAGTACACGTAAGTATGTAGCATCCCTAGAGTCTGGTTTTGTCTATTCTAAGCCTATACTTGCCTCTGCTGATGTAGTATAGCATAGCACTTTGGAGTGGGGTTTGCTTCAGCTCTATTACAGACTTAGAACTCTGTATCAGATCTTGGGGCTATAAATTGAAATTTTGGGAGAATGTAGCTGTCTTTAGTTTTACTGCTTTGTAATTAATATCTAATGAGCTCATTTGTCCCATAATATGAACTTGAATGAATCATTCTTTGAGTTGTTTGTGCCATTCCAATTTAGTGCAGAAGTTTGGCTTCTCCCTGAAAGCAAGTCATACAACATCCTAGAAATTTTATATGCTTTTGAATATTTATTTTAAGCTGAATCTGGTGAGGTTTTCTTGAATAATTCCATCTAGTTGGGAAGATCACAAGTTCTGGGCCTGCCTGTACTATATATTGAATTCAAGGCCAGTGTGTACAACATTTTGTCACCCTGTCTCAAAATAAAAAGTGAAAAGAGAGCTGGTGGTATATTACATAGGTAGAGTGCTAATCCAGTATTCTTGAGCCCCTAGGTTCAATACTCAGCACTGAAAACAAGAAGTAATAAACCAAATCCTTTGAAATAGATGACTCTCAAATGGTATATACTGTGTCAGATAGGCTCCTACTAAAAGAGAAATCTGAGCCAGGATTCTTCTCATTTGAAATTATTTTATTCTTTGAATAATTTGCTATGAGGAATATATTATGCACTTGCCTATCAGTCTTGTCATTCAGAATCTTAGAAGAAAACCTGGGCTTGGAAAATTCAGAGGGCTTTGTGTTTCCAGGCAGAAGGGAAACCTAGGGCTCCTGATTCTGAGATTGATTGCTTTCCAAGAAAATTTTGTCTGCCAATATACACAATATAAGAGATTTAGTAGTTAATTTGAGTCCTCCTGGGAGGGATTCTAATGTTTTGTCTTATTTGATAGAAACCTCACTGTGTCTCAAAAGAAAGTGTCATGCCTCTTAATTCTGCCAAGAAATCTAAACCAACTCAAAATCAGTATCTCTCTACAGTGGTCTCCTTCTTCCATCAACCATGGTCCCTAGGTTTAACTACTCACCAATGACTTCCAGTCTAGTCTCTGGTTAATCAAATCTGAGAATACTATTGTACTCTGGAACTAAGAATTATGGTCCCATCTCTAAGGCTATCCTAATATCCAGGAGAAAGCCACAAATAAAGTCACAAATATTAAACTCTGAAATAGGAATTGAAATAAGAATATATCAAAATGATGGGCTGGAGCGATGGCTTAGTGGTTAAGTGCTTGCCTGTGAAGCCTAAGGAACCCGGTTCGAGGCTCGGTTCCCCAGGTCCCACGTTAGCCAGATGCACAAGGGGGTGCACGCATCTGGAGTTCATTTGCAGAGGCTGGAAGCCCTGGCACGCCCATTCTCTCTCTCTCTCTCTATCTATCTATCTTTCTCTCTCTGTCTGTCACTCTCAAATAAATAAATAAAATAAAATTTTAAAAAAAGAATATATCAAAATGAGTGGTTATAATTACTACAGTGCTTATTTGAGTGGTTCATCTCATAACTAGAAATACAAACATATATAATGTGCACCTGTAACTATCAGCCCATATCTAAATGTTTTTTCCACCTTAGATTCAAATTAAAATAAACTAAAATAGTTGTCTGTATGGAACATGTTCATATTTTTCTTGTAATTATCCTATTCCTGTGGTATTTACATTGCATTAGGTACTATAAGTAATCTAAACATGATTTAAAATATATAAGAGGATTGTGAAGGTTGTATGTAAATATTATGCAAGTGTCTTTGAATTTTGGTGTTGGTGGGAGCCCAGGAACCAATGTCCTACTGAGGAATGACTGCATGCATATGTGTGTTTCTGTGCACATGAATAAACCTGTGTGCACATATATAATTAAAATTCATTTTTCATAGGGCTTTGTGAAAATATAACGGAAGCACCTCACATGACTATGTAATGTATCTGAGAAGTTAAGGGTCTAGTTACTTCATACTACTATCCTTATCTACCAAACTAAACCCTGGAGACTTTGTTTCACTTGTGACAATTCAATATGAAGATTTCTTTACTTGAGGAAACTGAGGCTGGGAGAACTTAATTAGTTAACCTTTTTTCTTGCTGAGTGGCTTTCACTGGGCTAGATGTGATCAGATGCACCTGGCCACAGAGCCAGTACAGGTCCTGCTAGCAAGCCAGTGTCACAAAAGGAGGAGACTCCTAACTGTGGTGACTGTCCAGGTCTTATGCATGTGTGTTCTTGGCTGTGATGTGGACAAACCTTGTTGAGAAAATAACTTTCTGACCTATGAAGTGTTTAGAGAATATGAATTTGATGTGGCTTAGAACTTTCTAGATAGAGACGGGCCTGGTTTGGGACAAATCTGTAATCCTGTAATTGCAAGTCCAAAGCCTGCCTGGGAAACCTAGCAGACCCTGTCTCCAAAACAAAATGAAAAGGAACAAGAAAGCTGGGGATATCATGCTAGAGTTGTTACCCAGTATCTGCAAAGTCCTAGTTTCAATGCCTAGTACAAAAAAGAACCTTCACTCATGAGAGTCTGTGATATTCATTCTTCATTACTGTAACAGCATTCTCAAGGAAACAAATTCTGAAGAACAAATTCTAATTTTGGCTGCTGCTTTCAGAAGTTTAAACCCGTGTTCAGCTGGCTACATTTCTTCTGGGTCTAATGTGAGCAGTATGTTGTGGTGTGAAGGCATTATAGGACAAAGCTGCAAACCTCAGAGCAGCCAGAAGCAAGGAGTAGGAAAGGGCTAGGGACAGAAGCTGTGTTTCCAGACCACACCTCCCAGGGGCCTATTTCCTTCTCTTACTTGAGGAACCCCTGCTGTGACTTATAAGTGACATTTCCCGTATTTCTGGTGAGAAGCCTAAAACATTGGCAATGCTCATTTCTCTCTGTATCCTATTTCCTTCTTCCATCTTATATGTCAACTATGACAACATGGTCCCGAGGTTCCTTTGTACAAAAATTACTGTCAGACTCTGGTATGGTTGAATAAATCAATAAATCAATTTATGGATGAAGTCAGAGTTCTCAGGATCTAATCACTTCCTCAAGGCCCATCAGTTGGCAGTCAAGCCTTTAATACATGAATCCTATGGAGTGACTCCATGTCTAAACCAAAACAGATCTTATATTATTTTACTCTGTAGAAGACATGTAGGGAATGAAGCCATCCCAGTTTTCACATAACCTTCCTGGTTTTAGCACTAAAAGTCCTGTGTTCAGGAATGCCCTTACTTCCAGCCAAACCAAGGCAGACAATTGGTCAATGTAGTCCAGACTTCCACAATGTGGTATTTGGGTCATAACTGCATAATCTCATTAGAAGGAAAACAAAGTTTTCTCATTAGTATTTCAATACTCACCCATTTTTATTCTTAATTAAATTTATGGGTTTAGAGTCTTGATAGCTTTATAATTGCATGCCATTCTTTGCCAAATAAAGACTGAGTCTGTTAGTTCCTGCAGGACTTGGTTCTTATTGTTCTTCTTTACTGCCTCTGTGCACTTGGAATACTGATTTGAAATTTAAAGTTACTGTATTTCTGTTTGTCTTCACAAGGGCAAAATTCTTCCCAGTATCTCTTTGGAAATCATAATTGGCATAGAGAGTTTTCTAAATTTAAAGATTTGTTATTCAGAAGCCAACTCTTGAACACTAAAAAATGAATTTTACTCTTGACTTTTTAATTATCTTGTATCTCTACCTTTTGTTAAATAAAGAAATTATGTTGTGTGGGGAGAATCTTGCTTGTCCTTCTAATGTAAAGATATAAAGCATTTTAATATGTTATTATAACCTGTATTTCTTAAATAGAATTTATCACACAAGTAATTAGCCAATTGTATATCTAGTTACTATCTGTCCCTGATGTGTACTTACTTTTTTTTTTTGACATGGAGATAGGCTTGTCTTGCTACAAAGTGTATTTTGAGTACTCACACAGATCCTGAACATAGCAAGTATATAGTGTGTGTTTACCAGACAACTATATTGATGAAGAATATATGGTATGTTTTATATGTGGATAGATAAATGAAACTCATGTCCAAACTTAGCCCAGTGTGATTATTATAATTCTACAATGGTCCAACATTGTACATAGATCTTCACTTTTCTGAAAATATCAATCTAGAAGGACTTAATGACTATTTTCTTTCTCCTTCTGGCTCAAAGCAGACCACTGTGAGTGATGCTTTACCAGTATGCAGTAGGTCAGAGAACATAGGCTTGGTGCTCAGTATTTAAGTAAATTCAAACTCATAAGCTTGGAGTTGGGAGGAATCTCATGTACCAGATAATTTGAACTACTGTAAAAATTGAGGAAAAGGATGCAGTTATGTCTCAACTGACTTGCGGAACACTGCGTGGTGCATTATCATGAGAGTCCATAGTAGCAGTCAAGGGATACTGTGGCCAGCCTCCTTAGATGTCACTGCCCTCTCGAGGGCTTCCTCATCGATTCACATTCCCTGCATCAATTTCCAGTCAGCCTGACTCAGGTTAATGAAACCTGTTGGCCTTTACTTTCTGCCAGGGCTTCCTGCAAAATTGCATTTCTATTCTTTGGTGTCTTCTATTCCAAATAAGTCTGATCCTTCATGCTGTGGGACAAAGAACCAGGAAATGTCTTGGAAACTTAAGGGCTTTGAGAAAAATAACAGCACATCCAAGAAAACCTTCATGATGAGAGTCTAGTAATCATTGTTGTGAGGATCATATGCATTCACTCTCAAAGATAACCAGTTTGTCCCTACTTGATAGAATTCTAAACTTATATAGAAAACCCCTTTTATTTTCATGTTCTCTATAAATTGTGAATGTTAGTTCTGAGATGAAGGTTATCTACACTAGCACAAATGCAGCTGGGTGGCAATCATCTACAGCAGAACTGTTAGTGGGTCTATGACATGGTACCTTTACACACAATATGCTTTGGGCACAAATGAGGGGGGGAAGGATGGAGCTGAAATAGGATTCCGCCTAACTAAGGCCATTATAACTTAGATAAAATTACTTTATTGGAAAGATGCCACTAACTTCTATTCAATATTCATTTAAAAGGAACATTTCCAATGGCTTCATTTCTGCCCATGTTGAACAAATAACAATCCAAAGAATCAGAATTTGCCATATTCAATTTTATGCAGCTCACTAAATGACCAATAAGGGAGAAACAGTTTTGGTTCTTCATGGTTAGATTAATCCAAAATGAAGCAATTAACAAATGTATGCTATAGGATTTACATTCATTTCTTCTAACATTTTACAGAAATGTTAAATATAAAATGAAAATACTTTCAAAGTGCATTATAATTTTTTAAGGAATTGGGCTTTATTCTAGAATATAATTTAATTGATGATACCAAGCAGGTGGCTTATGGTTCAATAATAAGTACGCTGAGTTACTTTGGTGAAAAAGGAATTTTTAATTTTCTTCTGGAAAATTTGGGCAAACTGAAGGCATGGGATTCTGTCTAGCAGACTATGATATGAGAAAATGTTCTTGTTGGCTACTTGACAGGGTAAATAAAATAAGAAGCTACTGGGAAAAATGAATATACCATTCCCTGAAGGTGTGAGTGTGTCTTCGAGCTGAAAATTACACATTTATGAGAAAAGCCAAGTGCCTCCCAATGGAGTGTTGGGTGTCCCAAATCATCTGAAGTTAAATTAAATACATATAATGAATAGATAACTAAATTCCACAAATGGAACCCAAGGTAATACATTTTCTTCTGTCAAAACATTTCATGAAGGTTCAAATAATTGATTAAAATATAATTTTATAGAATTAATTAAATATAAAAATAAATTGATTTAAAAAACAAAGGGTGATGTTCTAATTTTAATTGTTTATTTTCTCCATTTTGCAATTCTGAGTGTTTTAGAGATTTCAAACAGACAGTGACTTAAGTATATACCAAGAAAATTTCTGACATTTGATTTAGTATAAATGTCCTTTGAATAAGAACAAATAATATAGATTTATTTCACTTCTGATTATTGATCAAAAATAATTTATCATTCATATTTAAGACATGAAAACATTTATAAAAAGCCAAATTACCAAGTGACCCTTTGCCACAAAACATGCAGAAACTAGTTTTTTTTTTTTCCCATTAAAATAATTCTAATGTGGAAGAACACAGAGGGGAGAGTATATCTCAATGTTTTCCATCTCAATAAGGTGAAATAAGTTATGCAAATGCATATGTACTATAGTATTATGAACAAATAAGTAAAACATGAGTAAATATAAACAAAGACATAGAGAGTAAACATCATATACTAACACTTTCACTACTTCTCTTTGGATAATAGGTTAGCTACTGAATTATACAATGGGCTAACTTTTAGACATAAAAGAAATAACATCCCCACCCAGGGTCTGAGTTCCTTACGCAATCACTGTGTGGGTGGGCACGCTGTGGTCTGGAGTGAGTAGGCTGGACCCATATGTGGGTTCTCCCCACCTCATCCCAGTCTAAGTTCCCTGCATGGTCAGTGCGTGGTGGATGTGGTGGGCTGGAGTGAGTAGGATGGACCCATTTCTAGTCCCCTCCCAGTATTTGGGTCTGAGTTTCTTGCACATTAGTGTGTGGGAAGCCACAGCCCTCTAGAGTAAGTAGACCAGACCCCTTTATCTGGGACCATCCCACCTCTGCAGCCTAGGTTGACTGCACTGGTTCAAGTCCTGGAAGGCTCAGCACAAAGTAAGCCATATCCCTGTTCCCTCACTCCTCCTAGTACCCTGGTTCTGACAGGTCCCATTGTGCCTTGCTTGGGGAGGCCTGGCCACTGTGTGCACTGTGGAATCAGGCCTTTTGCTCTGGTATCTTGACTGGATGCTAAGTACCAACATGACTGTTCACATGGGTCAGAGGGTGAATAGGCCAAGGACACAAACTTGCTTCCTCCTCAATAAAATAGTCTTCCTACAATGGGTAGACAACAATGAAAAAAGCCAATTGTGATAGTTAAGGTTCTGTCAACTTGATCTGTAGTAATCCACAGCTTGCTTCTAGGATCTAGGATCAACTAAAGGAGCAAGTCTTTCTCCCCAGGGTACCCAGGGTGAGCCCTTGCCCCAGAGTGGGTGGCCCCACTCAGAAGTTGACTTGATATAAGGAAGCTCTGTGTAAAAGAGTTCCCTTTCCTTCCTTCCTCCCTTCTACTTGGCTGCGGGAGCTGTTCTCTGCCTTCCAGCGTGGATTGAAGACCAGTGCAGACTAAAGACTAGCATCAACTGAAGACCTGCGTGGATTGAACCCCAGTGGCTCCTCAGGAAGCCTCCAGGCTTTCCGGCACCATCTGCAGTGTCGGGTGGGGACTGCTGAGGAATCTGGCCACGTGGATTGAGCAGCTACCAGGTTCGGTGATTCTTGGGCCTGCAACTGCTATTGGACTACTGTAAGCTGATCCAATAAATCCCCTTTTTAAAATAATTAATTATAGCAGTTCTGTTCCTCTAGAGAAGCCTGACTAATACACCAATGAAGTCAGAACCATACCCAAACATAAGCCCACTCTCCAATATCAAGCTACCATCAATCATGGGCTACAAGAGGGCCTACACCTATCAAACTCTCTATCAAAAAAGTAATTGTTATCTCAATTTTCTGGGTGCTAACTTACTCTCCATTGGAGAATCTGCTTCTCTTTTTCAGATAGATGCAGATCCTAAGGAGAGAGCTGCCCCAACATACCTCAAAAGGGGCCCTACTGAAACTAAGGACAATTGGCGAAATAAGAAAGGGTGATGTTTTCCTGATGAACCGATACCAACACAAAGGGGAAGAAGACCAACACAGAGAAAAATCAACTCCTACCAAATCAGAGAGCCAGAGCCTCAAAGGCCCCTAACACCTCAGCACTGAAGCAAACCAAAAATGAACCCAACATGGCTCAGGGAAATTTTGCGGAAGAGGGGGTAGAAAGAATGTCAGAGTCACATGTTGGGTCATGATATGCAGAGACATTTATTGTACCAATAACTGTGGGCTAACTCCACAGTGCACGGCCCATTTACATCAACAAGGTGGGTCCAATGGGAGGGGGTAGATCATGGATGAGCCTAAACAATGGTACCAAACTGCCTGTATTTGCTGAAAAGAAAACTAATAAATTAAATTTAAAAAAATAAAAAAAAGAATGTGACAAACAATCATGAACATGTCATAGCTGCTCCAAGAGCAGTGAGTGCTCTGGCTTGCTGGGTTGCTTGTCTCTGTGAATTCACATTTGTGCTGTATGATTATTTGCAAAATAAACTTCATTATTGTCTCAAAAAAAAAAAGAAATAACTTTATTTGTGAGAGAGAAGGAGAGAATGAATTGGCTCACCAGGGTTTCTTGCCACTGCAAACAACATTCAGATGCATTGCCACTTGGTGCATCTGGCTTCACAGAGAATTGAGTCCTGGGCCAGCAGGCTTTGTAAGCAAGCACCTTTAACCACTGAGCCATTTCCTCAACTCTAGATTTTATCTTTATACTTGAATGCCACGAGGTTGTGTCACTTTCTGTACAATCTGAACTATTAGAGACCTTCAAATATGGGTTTTCTGCTCCTTCCCAGAAGGACACCTGTATATTTTACTCTTCCTTTAAGAAGTCCCCTTAAGACCATCCACCTGAATCTTCACTGATACTTCATGTTTCTTATATACAAATGTGATGGCTATGGATGGGAATATCACTCCTTCCCCATTCCCTGACTCCAATTCAGACCACAGATGAGGTCACTTGAAGAAGTCCCACTGTTCTAGCCTAGGCAACACTGAACAGCCCCTTCTCTCTAGGAGACCTTTAAGGACCAGACTTTCTTTATATTCTACAATCCCTTTGTAATTTCTTTCACATGCTCTGTGTCCAAATATACCCCCTTTTCACAAAAATTCATAAAAAGGAGCACCTAGATTTGTCCCTCAGAAATGAAACTTTGGCTTCATAACCCCACCATGGTTTTCCATGGCATGCTAACCTCCCTCTAATAAACCTTGCCACCAAATTAGAAATCCATCTCAGCATTTCTCTCTATCCAACTGACATTTATTAATGTTTATTTTTCTACCTTTGCACCAACTGGCAGAAGTCTTAGTCTTGTGCTCGCAAAGTAGACTTCAGAGGGGGCACAAGCAGAGCCCACGGTCACTTTGTTTCCAGCAGGCAAGTATGCCTCAGTGGGGAGCAGAACTAGCTGAAGGACAGCAGCAAACTCTTGCCCCTAGCATCTGGACTTGTATGTCTTGGTCTATCTCTAATAAAAACTGATTCCTTTTGGAAATTGAATTTACCTTACTTTCAATTATCATACCTTTTTAGTTTCTAGATTCTATCAAAAGGTACTTCACACATGTTTTTGCTACTCATCATAGAAACAGTTTTCTTCAAGTGAAAGAAACGGGAAGTAATCATTTCAGTCTTAATAGATAGTCTTAATAGAGCGTTAATAGATGTGGACTAATTTTGTATAAAAGAGGGGTTACATACATCCAATTCTCCCTAAGTTAATATGTTTATCGCATTTAAACTATGCTGACTTCTCTCTCCCTTGGAGAATGTGTTCTTCTTTTTCAGATGATGTACCCCTTCACGTTAGCAAATCCACAGCTGAATCCACAGAGAAACTGGGGAGATGAGCAAGAGTGCCATTTCCATACTGAACTGGATAGTCAGCACCAGGGTGAAGGAGACAGACACTGAGGATACTCAACACTTACCAAAGCAGAGATCCAGAAGCTCCTAAGAGCTCAACACTGAAGTAGTCTTAAAACTCACCCACCACCACTCAGGGAATTTTGAAGAAGAGGGGGTGGAAAGATTGTAAGAGCCACAGGTTGAGAAATCATGCCCAGAAGAATTCCTTCCTCCCCAAAATAACTGACTGCTGTTCTCATAAGGCATAAACCACAACCCCATGGGGAAATACCTGCAACCCCACTGAGGAGTGTCCCCAGTGGAATGAAGGCAGGGATGAGGGAAAAGAGGTTACTGTTGCAGTCTGGTTCGCATTGCTGGTAGAAATCACCCAACCAAGAGCAGCTTCTGGGAAAAAGAGACTTATTTTGGCTTACAGGCTCGAGGGGAAGCTCCACGATGGCAGGGGGAAACGATGGCATGAGCAGAGGGTGGACATCACCCCCTGGCCAACATAAGATGGACCACAGCAACAGGAGGGTGTGCCAAACACTGGCATGGGGAAACTGACTATAAAGCCCAAAAGCCCACCCCCAACAATACACTCCCTCCAGGAGGCATTAATTTCCAAATATCCATCAGCTGGGAACCTAGTATTCAGAACACCTAAGTTTATGGGGGACACCTGAATCAAACCACCACATTCCGCCTCTGGCCCCCATAAACTGATATCCATACATGATGTAAAATACAATGCTTTCAGTCTGACTTTAAAAGTCCCCATAGTTTTTATCAATCCCAATGATGTTCATACATCCCCATAGTCCAAGATCTTTTAACTGAGCCATAATACCAAAATATAACCTCAAAAAACCCATAATGGCACAGAATAAATATTCACACTGCAAAAGATGGCATTGGGCATAGCAAAGAAACATTCAACCAATACAAGATTTAAAACAACCAGGGCAAACATCAAACTCTGTAGCTTCAAGTCCAGCAATTCTAGCCAGTGACAAATCTTCAAGTCCGATAATTCTAACCAGCAACAAGTCTCTGGCATTCCAATTCCGCCCCTCCAGCTAGGCTACTCACAGTCCTGGAAAACTTCATCGGGGCCGGCAGCTCCTCGGCAGCCATCTCATGGTCCTGGCATCTCCACTGGGTCTCCACTGCAAGCCATGGTTCATCCTCATGGCCCCATGGGGTCTCTATGCAGGCAACCAGCAAACCCACTTCACACTGCCCATGGCCATTTCCAAAACACAAGACCGTGTTGCAAACTCAATGACCCTCTTTCCCGCATTTCTTATACTCCACAATACCAGGTAGGGTGACAATTTGTTAATCCAGGGGGGAATAAAGCAGACTTTGAAGAACAGGACACTCCTTGAGCACTCAGGCCCCTTCAAAAGAGTTGACATTCTTCTTGTTGCCCCAGCGCAGGTCAGCTAGCCCAGTCTCATAGGTTGTAATCTCTCAGTTGCAGCTGAATGGGCAACAGTTCACCCAAAGATTTTTCTTTCTGTGCCATATCCCTCTGCTTACACCAGTTCATTTCTACGCAAAGCAACCCTGCACAACTTCTCAGGACACGGGCATACAAGCAAGCTTCTCACACAAACTGCTAGCCCAGTCCAAGCAAAGCTCTTTCTCACCCTCATAAGCCAAACCTCACAGTCCATAGTTCTTACTGCATTCAGGTCTTGCAGCTCAGACCAGAATAGTCCATCAAGCTGTACTTACAGCACTGCAAGGCATCTCTTAGGCCAAGGTTTCAACTCCTTCCACATTCCTCTTGAAAACCAGCTCCAAAAGGCCAAAGCCACACAGTCAGGTGTCCTGCAGCAACCCCACTCCTCGGTACCACTTTACTGTTGCAGTCTGGTTCGCATTGCTGGTAGAAATCACCCAACCAAGAGCAGCTTCTGGGAAAAAGAGATTTATTTTGGCTTACAGGCTCAAGGGGAAGCTCCACGATGGCAGGGGGAAACGATGGCATGAGCAGAGGGTGGACATCACCCCCTGGCCAACATAAGGTGGGACACAGCAACAGGAGGGTGTGCCAAACACTGGCATGGGGAAACTGGCTATAAAGCCCATAAGCCCACCCCCAACAATACACTCCCTCCAGGAGGCATTAATTCCCAAATATCCATCAGCTGGGAACCTAGCATTCAGAACACCTAAGTTTATGGGGGACACCTGAATCAAACCACCACACCAACACATGAAGTATCCATACAAATTTTGTTAATAAAAATAATAATATATATAAATAAATAAATAAAATATTTTAAAAAATAAAAGAGGTGTGGCCTAAGCCTTTCCTTTTCCGAACAGAAGCTCAGCACCTGTGCTTCTTTTTTTTCTTTTCTTTTCCTTATTTCCTTCTTTCATCCTTTTTTTTTCCTCCTTCCTATCCTCAAACTTGAAATCAAGGGTCCCTGCATCAGTGAGTTTCTTCTGACTATATCATGTATTATGTGAGGAGAATAATGGGCTGTCAACAATGGCTATGCCCTAATCCCTGAAGCTGAGGAATATGCTACTTTACACATTTAAAGTGGCTTTGCAATTGTGGTTAAGTATTTGGAATAGGGGGGATTATCTAGAATTGTTCAGGCAAATGCAATGTGATCAAAGGCACTTGTATCACATAGGAAGACAGTCATAGAAGTTATGGCAGAAATAAAGAGAAAGGAGCCATTTTAAGAGGGGCAATGAGCTGGAAAGGAAAGCAGATACTCTCATGAAGCTACAGAAAACAAGAATAAGATTCTGTTCCCAGTTACTCATGTTGGAACCAGCCATAGCACTAGGTCAGTATATCAGTTACTCTCTCACTGCTGGGACAAAATGCCTGACCAGAAGCAGTTTAAGGAATAAAAGGGTTTACTTTCCTCTTACAGTCCTGAAGGGAAGTCTATCATATGTGGTGGGATGGTAGAAGCACTGCAACAGCAGGAAGCTGGGGTTGCATGATCACTTCTGGAGGGAGAAAGTAAAGAGACAAAATAGGAAGTTGTCAAGGCACACACCCAGTGACACCCTTTCTCCAGTACAGCTGTACTTCATAAAGGTTCTTCAACCTTTCCTACCACCAAGTGGGGATTAAGTATTCAGGCACATTAGTCTGCTGGGGTAGTAAGGGTGCATTTTGCCTTCAAACCACAAAGAATGTTGATGATTTTGGACTTTGAATATCCAAAATTATAAAGTAATGAATTTGTGCTAAGCTACTCGGTGTGTGCTGGCTTGTTATGACAGCAGTAGGAACTGAACATGGCATCTTTCAGTGACTCTTTATAACTTTTACACTAAATCACCAACGTTAATTTTGTTCAAAGGTCCCTTAATGATGTCACTACAGTCTCTGATCTTGCTTGTGGCCATTTCCACATTCTCTCTCAGCTCTAAAGTATCAATGAAGTTTCTGTTATTTCAGGCTGGGAAAGTGCAGGGGGAGAGAGAAGAGGCACATATCCAGCTGCTCGCCCTTTGTAAGAATTAGAAATGTCTTTGCCCAAACTTTAATTTGTCTTTTTATTTTCACAAAATCCTACTTGTCACTTCCTTCAGGAACCCTTTCTAATACTCTAATCTTGTGTGAAAATTGCACAAATGAAAGAAAAAACAAGTGAATGAGAATTCAATAAGCATGACACCTTTAATGTGACTATTTGTCACAGTTTTTACGTACAGCTATTGTCACTATTTGTGTTGAGAATTCAGCTCTGTCTCTATTAATCATTTTCACCCTTAAATACCTCTCTTTCATGAGATATTTTCATATTTTGAAAGATTATGAAACATTCAATAAGAAATAATTTACAACTATCAGCAGCCAAAAGTATTCCTTAGATCTTTGGACAGGTGAGTATTATTTCTATGTTCAAAGTTAAATTTCTAGTTTTTAATGACCATGAACATCTTGTGCCAAATACCTGATTCAGCCAATGCTTGGTTTTCACTACTTATAATATTTAGGTTGCCATCTTCTACTGAGAATAAAAGTTGTGTTTGGTAAGTTGTATAAGATGTGAGTCACACTCTGATGTCTTCTCTGAGGCTATGCCATGGGATCCCAAATTAGGACACTGCTCAAGTAAACCAAAATTCCTCAAAAAGAGAGTGAGAGAGAGAGAGAGAGAAAGGAAAAAAAAATTGAAGGAGCAGAAAGTTCCCTCCACAGTCTAGAGTACATTAAATAGCAATTCTTGTTCCCATTAAGAGGAATTCTTGAATATTTAATAAGACCTAATTAAAATTAATAGAGAAAAGACTATGACAAAATTTAATAAGTACATTTTTCTTTTCTTTTATGGACGTAAAATGCCCAATTCTTAAAACAGATAGTTTTAATGACTGCATGTATTTCCTTTACTAGCTTCCTCTGTCAAACTGTATGATGTATTTTAGTCCGTAAGCAATTGTGCTACTTTAAAGAACTTTGATGTGCTGAATCATAGTGTGCATAGTGAAGAGTGCTATGCTATGGTCTTCACTGTGCTATTTCCCTCTGCTTTCTGCCACTCATGCAGAGATTATCCAGGTGTCGTTGTATACACACTTGGCCAAAATGCAAAGCTCAGCACAGCTAATGCAGTAGAGGAGAGTTAAGTTAGATTATATGCAGTTCTCAAGCCTGTTACACTCCATGCTACCTCTCTTAACAACATTGATACAATAATTACTTTTCAGTGATTTAGTCAGACTCTCCATTTGGTTTTAAAATTTATCCATTTATTTATTTATTTTTTATGTGTGTGTTTGTGTGTATGTGTGTGTGTGTGTGTGTGCACGTATATCTGGAGGTCAGAAGAAACCTGGAGGTGTCTGTGATTTTCTGCCACCTTTTTGAGATAGTGTTTCTTGGCCCTGTGAATGGACACTAGTTTAGCTGGCCTGCAAATTTTGGATTCTCCTGGTTCCACTTCCCAATGTCATAGGTGTTTTGGGATCAGAGATACAAGCTCTACTTTCCATATGGCTTTACATGGGTTCTTGGGAATTGAACTTGGACAGGAAAGCATCTATAACTATTGAGCAACCTCCTCAGCCTTTTACTTTTTAAAAATAGTTCAGGGATATGTGTAGTCTGAATATCCCAAAATACTTCACCTTTCCTTAATATTCTCACTTTAATTTCTATGCAAGCCTTATCTCCACATTTCACAAATGCCTGATTGTACCTGTGAAAAGTAGTAGTCCAAGAAGCATAAAAGTGTAGGTGATCAATACACAAATGCTGCCTTGTGTGATTTGGCACTATTTGGTTAAAGATATTTGCTTACAAAGCCTGTCTCTAATCAGGTACAGCAAATACATGAGGAATATGCTTACAGCTATTTTTTTTGTTGCTGTTGCTGTTGTTCTCTTAAGTCTAGTGACCATTGTGACCATTTTCCCATGTAACTCATGTCAAATGTCGCTTCTGCCCTGTATGGACCAGTCATCTTCCAGGATTATGACTGGAGCAGGGATATAGACTCCTCAATCTATGCTATGCACAGACTAGTCTACTTCCAGGGTGACTAAAGCAGAGCTGCAGTCTCCTTGTCTGGGGCAGGTATCCTCTAGAGCTTGACCTTGAGGAAAACTTCTGTGCTCCTGGTGACCTGCTAGCCATCACATTCAGCTGAGAATGCCGTTCTCTTGACTGTGGTGTGATAAACCTATACCATATTGCTTGGCTGATGAGTATGGGTCCATAGGGGCATTTGCAACCCTTTGTGTTACAGATTTTAAGGGAACACCATCAATGGCAGAAGAATCTGGCTCATCTCTAATCTAAGGAAAGAGACAATGTCAAACAACCAGCACCACCAACATCAGTAGGCACACACAGTCAGGGTCCCAAACTGTTTCTCTCTTTACAACTGGGCTCCAGATTTGCCCCAAACACACCTTAAGGCCAGACGCCAAGCTCTGCCCCTAGTGACATCGTTCTTCCTTGGTAAGGCTTTATCCATTGGAGACATCAGGTTTAAGCCTAATTCTATGGTCCATACATTTAAATCTCTACATTTGGTCACTGGCCCCCAGATAATCACTACCATCTCATATATTTGGTCCAACTTTTAAGGTCAGTTATGGCTCTGCAGGAGAGACACTTAGGGATCTGTAATGAGCTTTATGACTTTCAGTATGGTTTCATTTGTGAGGAAGAGCTAAGGCTGTGTTTACCACTTGGCTTCCTTTGGAAGCATTTGTTGTGACTCTCCTTTTGCAGATTCATTGACTCAGAGACCATCTGCCTGATCAAAGAGACAGGTAAATTAGCAGAGGCTAGAAATGCCCCATTACCTCCTGTAGCCATTTGATCTGGAAGCAGGAACCAAAATATTGGTTGGTCGTTTAATTCTCCTGTTTCCAATTGACTTTGGCTTCTATATATGGTTATTAATCATTCAGAGAGACTATACACTTCTAATTAACAAAACAAATTTAAGGAAGTACAGAACAGAACTGGGTTTGGTGATGTATTCCTTTACTCCCAGCACTCAGGAGGCAGAGGTAGGAGGATTGCCGTGAGTTCGAGGCCACCCTGAGACTCCATAGTTAATTCCAGGTCAGCCTGGGCCAGAGTGAGATGCTACCTCAAAAAAAAAAAAAAAAAAAAGTACAGAACATATCTGGTTAACAAAACTGATCTGGTCAGAGAATGACATTAAAGTTTAAAATAATTCTGATGAACATTTAAGTTTAGTTGTCAGGTGACAGTGTAAGCTGTATCAAAACATATAAAGAAGACACATTCACATTTTATCCTTTAAGTATCTGTCAGTTTTAAGTACAGGAAGAACATGATAGCAGCCCTGGAAAGAATATTTTATCAACTATTTTAAGTCAATTGATTTTATATGGGAATTGTATGTCAGCAAAAGACAAGACAGGATAAAATCTTGACATCTGTGTTTGAAACATCTTTGGCTAGTCTGTATACATATGTAGATACTAATTATCTCAAAAAAGTTAGAAGCAAAACAGCACAGTTTATGATTAGATCATTCTTCAATGAATATCATTTGAACCTGAGGCTGTATCCTAGAGCAGGGAACATGACTTAAGAATCAATAAATCTATAAGCAATGAACTTAAGATACCAGAAATAGACAACTACTTAAATAAAATCCTGCCTGAGATTGTTTCGTTAAAAACAGCTTAAGATTAGAGCAAAACCTGGTCATTGTTGAACTAAACCAGCCTGATTTTAACATACATTAGACACATCCTGACAGACATAAAGTAATTTTGTAAGCAAGCACCTTTAACCATTGAGTCATTTTTAACTTAACATAAAGCAATATTTATGACTTAGAATATATGAAGCTTAGAGAAAGTATACAAACATTATTTCTCAGGCTTTAGAAGCTTATGTAGGCACTTTCCTATATCCACTAGAAAATTTTAATTCTTTACATTTTACCTCCTTTCATTGAAGTCAATGGTGCCTACTTTGGGCCCTATAGTTGTGTATATATATAATTGTCCCTTTCCTTTGTATTTCTTAACTCTTCACTTTGTTCCTGTTTTGTCATCCATAGCAGTGTGCTTCAGTAGGGATAAATTCCCTGCACCTTTTTTTTTTTTTTTTTTTTTTTTTTTTTTGGTTTTCACTCTAGCCCAGGCTGGCCTGGAATTCACTATGTAGTCTCAGGGTGGCCTGAGGATCATGGCGATCCTCCTACCTCTGCCTCCTGAGTGCTGGGATTAAAGGTGTGTGCCACCATACCTGGCAATCCCCCTCCCCTTTATGTTGAACTTGATATGATTCTATAAGGATTTTGAGTTCATTGTGAAAAGTTATTTTCCAGAAATCTTTGGCTGCTTCTTTAATCCCAGTCTTAGGAGATTGAGGTAGGAGGATCTCCATGAGTGTGAGACCAGCCTGGGCTTCAGAGTGACTTCCATGTCAGTGTTGGCTAGAGTTGAGACCCTGCTGCAAAATCCCCTCTCAAAACACATCCAAAGACTTGAAGCCACAGTCACTGAACAACATTGCATGATTCTGTACTAATTCACATAGGACATTCCGAGCCATGTGTCTCTTCCTTGTAGCATAGGCAGGCCACTCCAGGTAGTGACTGGGTTCATCTCCAGCAGGCTGGTGCCTTGGCAGTGGTGGTTTGGCAGCCAGGTTCAGGCAGTCTATTGCCTCACTGTAAAATCTCATAGTCCCTCTAGGTTGTGTCTCTTCAGCTTGGCACTAAGACTTCAAGTCACAATGGGGCAGTGACTAGGTATCTTGAAGTTTAGGTATACGCCTGGTTTTACTTGACTCTTGGCCAAATAAGGTGCAGAAGCATGTACATTCGATAGAGGAGTGTCATAAAGTATAAAAAAAAAAAAACTTTAACCCTGCCAAAATTGCTTTCAATATTATTTCTCCCCCTCTTGCTTTTCTTCCTGGAATTTCCTTGCATAGTTTGAAACTTTGCATCTAAGCCTCACAGTCTATGACACTCTTTCAGTATCCTCTCTTTCCCTTTGCCACAGAAAGGTTTCCTAATGCACTTATAACTGGTTATTTTTTTTTTTGTACTTACACTAAATATGTTGATAAAGCTGTAATCAGTTCTATATGAGGCAGCGTAAGACATTCTCATTTTTTAAAATTTTTTTTGTATTTTTGTTGTTGTTGTTCATTTATTTATTTATTTATTTGAGAGTGACTGAGAGAGAAAGAGGCAGAGAGAGAGAATGGGAGCGCCAGGGCTTTCAGCCACTGCAAACGAACTCCAGATGCCTGCACCCCCTTGTGCATCTGGCTAACATGGGTCCTGGAGAACTGAGCCTTGAACCGGGGTCCTTAAGCTTCACAGGCAAGTGCTTAACCGCTAAGCCATTTCTCCAGCCCAACATTCTCATTTCTTAAAGACCACTTTTGAAACTTTTTCTTGACAACTTCCGTGTGTGTGTGTGTGTGTGTGTGTGTGTGTGTGTGTGCGCACATATATATGTATAGACATTATACCATGATCATAATCCAGACATTATAACATGATAATAACCTTTCCCACCCCCTCACTTTTCCCCTTCTGAATCCCCCTCCACTGAAACCCTTCTTCTTTATAACTAGTCTCTCTTCTATTTTGATGTCATTGTTTGATCCCTCCTATTATGCAGGTCTTGTGTAGGTGGCATCAATCACTGTGAGGTCATGAGTTGGCTTATTTCTTTAAGATTTACTTTTTCATGCTTAAGGCATGGTTTAAACTAAAGCCGATTTGACCTTAAAGTACAGGACAATGACACAAAACTACGGCTACAGATAAACTTTAGTACTTCAGAATTCGTTTTCAGTTACCTCTTTGGGTCCAAAAACTGGAGGTTCCTTCCTTATTTGTTAGCTTAGCTACTTTAAATATTTTTCAAATTGCTTATAGAGCATTTCAACATATAAGGTGTTAATGATTTCCTAACTTAAGATTTTCTATAACATTTCTATTCTGTTTCTAATTAAGGAAACAGGAAGCAAAATAAAAAAAATCAAAAATTCTAAAACTATAGAATTATTTTGTTTGTTTATGTTGTATCAGAATACACAGATTGTGAAAGTCTATGGATTTAGGATGAACTCAGTCTTGGATTGGTTTGAACAACTCACAAGAAAAAATTCCACTCAAAATACAACTATGATAAAGAAGTTTTTGAAATTAAATAATGAAGATTTTGAAGCAAGTAATTCCTAAGAGAACACTTTCTCTTGAGAATATATGAATGAATATTTTTATGGAAAATATTTTGTCAAATGAGTTGCTCTGTGTGTTAATATTGCAGCCAGAATGAAATTATTTCCCATGTTCTAAAGCTTCCTACTTCAATATGACAAGCTAATATCTCTTATTTATCTTTGTTCACTATCCATAATCTTCATCTGGCAAACCTAACTTTTCTTCTGAGCATCTGCAACTAAATACATGGTGATGAGCTAATAATGTAGCACAATATATACCATTTTCTGGATAATCATGCTCATTTACAAAACTGAGCACTCTTTTTTCATTCAATATTTCTCTCAGATTCTACCAAGATGGAACTTTGTCGGAATGAAGTATGGAAGTATGCTACTGTGGAGGGACATAAGGTTCTGATGCCAACCCAAAAGACTTGATTCTTTTCTGGCCTAGAACAACTGGAATTAGGAATATTATGATGAATAAATGCCTTAGTATATTTATTTTAATGACAATTGGCATGGATATACATTTTGATCATAATCCCCTCCTATTACTTACATTATTTTGTCTCTTCTTCCCCATCTTTTCTTTTCACTGAACCCTTTCTTCTATTTAGTCCCTCTCATATTTTGATGTTAATTTTTTTCCTCTCTCTCTCATCCATAGCAATATGTTAGTGGGCCCAATATTATGCCTGCCTTACATAGTTAATAACAGCTACATTCATTTCATAAATGCAGCTACCACTTTGAGTCTTGAAGATAGTGTCCCAAAGTATGTTGTTAATTTTTTTTCCTTTTCAAGTACTCATTACTGACAGTATGAACTCCAAAACCCACAGTAAGTGCTCCAAATCAACTGTAAGCACTTCTAACCCAGAGTAAGTACTATTAACCCAGAGTAAGTGCTCCTAGACAACAGTAAGTATTCCTAACCCATAGTAAGTACTCCTAACACACAGTATTTCTAACCCACAAAGTGTGTCTAACCCACAGTAAGTATTCTTAACTCCCAGTAAGTGTTCCTAATCCATAGTAAGTGATCCTAACCTCCAGTAAGTACTCCAAACTCACAGTAAGTACTCCTGACCCACAGCAAGTACTCCTAACCCTCAATAAGTGCTCCTAGCTCACATTAAGTAACTCATAACTCCCAGTATGTGCTCCTAACCCTCAGTAAGTACTTCTGACAGTACTCCTGGCCCATAATAACTGCTCCTAACCCATAGTGCCAGCACTAATCTTTTTGTAACCAAAACAAAAATTCACATGACCAAACAAGAAATGATTTATTAGTCCAGTTCCTGGTAGTTAAAATTAACTGGTGTGTAGCCTGGAAAAGTACTTGTTTAGCATGAGTAAGGCCCTGGATTCAATCCTGAGAACTGTCAAAAACAAACAAAATCAACAAAATACAAATTAAGTAGCAAATTACTTTGTTGCTTTGCAGTGCCCCATCTAAAATTCATCCCAAATGCTATGTTCTGTTACACATAATCTTTCCTTTGTTTTCATAATTAAGTGGCAAACATGCAATAATTATATATTTTTATAGGAAACAGTACTATATTTTAGTTACTGTATATAATATGTACTGATCAGTTCAGGGTAATTATAATTTTGGCCTTTTTCTTAGCCAGTTATTGGACTTTCTCGTTTTTGACCCATGAGTTACCTACTTGTTGCTGGGAGGAAATCCTGACCAAAAACAGCTTATAAAAGGACAGAATTTATTTCAGGCTTAAGTTCCTAGGGGAGTCTCACCATAGTGAAACAAGAATAGCATGAGCAGTAATCTGGCTCCCCTGTTGTACATCAGCAATAGGGAATAAGCAATTTGAGTGAGTCAGAACTCAGCATACACTAAAGCTAGACTTCAACGTCTGCCCTCAGTGACACACCTCCCCCAGCAAGGCTCCACCATCCCAAAGACCCTACCAACTGGACCAATTAGGAATTCAATCACAAGCACTTAAGGTAAAGGGATCATTTTACATCCAAACTACCATACTGAGTTTCCTCCCCAACTTGTCCCAGAGGAGGCAGAGGATCAAGCCAAATAATAGTGCTCCAAACCCACATTTAAAATATATTATTTATTTATTTATTTGAGAAAGAGAAAGGAAGGGAGAAAATGGGAGTGCCAGGGCCTCTAGCATCTGCAAACTAACTCCAGATGCATGTGCCACCTTATGCATCTGGCTTATGTGTATACTGGGGTATTGAACCTGGGTCCTTTGGCATTTCAGGCAAGAACCTTAACTGCTAAGCCATATCTCCAGTCCTAAACTCACATTTTTAAAAGTGTTCTCTCTTTAGAATTATCCTCAAAGAATAATGTATAACAGAGAAAAACAATCCCAGATACATTATTTTGGATAAGACACCCAGAGTCCATTCACTACATTCCTAGAAATAACTAACAGTTTTGATTTAGTATTTTTTAATGTCTGCATAATTTACTGCTTCTAGTGACACAGATTCTCAACATATACACTACTCTGTCTAGGAAGCTTTCCTGGAGACATGAAGTCACAGTGTTCTTCCCACCTACCTGTTAGTGCCCTTGTTTAATCATACTCCTACTACAGCTATTCTCTATTAACCAGAATAAAAGATTATTTCTGAAACAATTGCATATTCTGTACTAGGAAAGACTATAAAACATATAATTCAATCACAGAATATCACAGATAATGAATCATTTGTAAATGAATGAATCAGTTAATGAACTGACAAAGTTACCAAAGACTGGATCACACTAAGAGTACAATTTCAAAGGTGAAGTTCTGTTAAACATAAATGAGGATGAAAGTTTTTCTGGGGAGAAGGGTATTAAAAATTGAACCCATGGCTTCTTACTTGTTAGGCAATTACATTCCTGATTATATTCCCAGCATCCCTCATCCTTTTTATTTTTTCTTTCTCATTTTAAAACAGGATCTTACTAAATTGCCCAGGCGGGCTTTGAACTCACCTTGAACTTGCAATCCTGCCTCAGCCTCCCTACAGCAAGGATGATATGCCTGCATCCCTAGGCATGGTCTAAGTGAAGTGTACTGGCTACTCAGTAATTTCACAACAAATGATGAAAGCCTTATTTCACATCCTATTATCTCATTTTATAGGTACACAGGTTGCTGATCATGGAAGTGAGGTCCAGGATGGAAAGTGGTCATACAAGAACAGGATTCACCTAATTCTTTGGTTACTATTTCATATCTAGAGAATTTGTGTTGTCACAGTGATCTCACAATTACAATAAAAAATTAAGCCTTTTGAAAATGAGATTAAAGAATTAAGTTTCCTCTAGTCTTCCATTTACCAAAGAATACTACCAAATAATACAGGGAAGAGTCACTTCTGTCCCTCTCTTTGTCTCTTCCTCTTTCCCTCCCTCCCTTCCTCTCTCCCTCCCTTTATATATCAGCATTTATCAATAAAATTCTTTGAAATATAAAATTGTACCTATTGTATTATATCAAGGCAGGTCAAATAAGCATTGATCATTAATATGTGACTATCGCTGAGAAAGGTAGAGAAAATGCTGCTATCAGTATTAACATATAGAAAAGGAATCTACGTAAATTTCTTTGGTGACAAAATCCATAGAATATATATTTGGGAGTGAGTCATATGTCTTCAAGTTAATACAAACTAACAATTACTGAATAACTTCTATGCTGGATGTTATAGGGGCTGTGCTTTATTTGTTCACACCCAAGTTCCTGCTACTTCAGAGGCAAAGACAGAATGTCAAATGAGTTCAAGAACAACCTCAGCTACATAATGAGAGCCTGCTTCAAATACACATATATTCATAAAAAGTTTCAAGTGGTAAGGCAATGTACATGTGCTCTTTACCAAATTCTCCTAAGTAGAAGCATTTTACAGTATTATTTTAAAAATACTAAAATCAGGAATTTGAAGTCAGTATAATCCACAGAGGTTTTTTCTGCTTTCCTTATTCCTTTAGTTTTACAAGTACTCATTTACATATGAGTATTTTTGTGTGTATGTATCTTTTTAAAAGTTATTATTATCATTCATTTTGAGACAAGATCCATAGCCTTAGCTGATCTCATGCTTCCTCCATAACCAAGGATTACCTTGAAATTCTAATCTTTCTGCTTTGTCACATCCTAAGTGCTGGGAGCACAAACCAATCTACGTGGTTTATGTTTGTGCTAGAGGTTCTAGCAAAGTCCTTTTGCATGATAGGTAAGTACTTTGCCAATTGATCTACATCCACAGCCTCTGCCTATGTTTCCATTTCTAATTTATGTAACCACAAACGCAGTCAAGATATTCTTTGATCAATACCAGGGTCCCTCATGGAATAAAACCATTAATATTTTCTATAATTTCATAATTTCAAGTATGTTATATGAACTTCAATAAAATATGACTTTTGATATTATTCATCCCTGTTGCTGAGGTGTTTTACAGACATGGGTGCTACATGTTGTTTAGCCATTTAATCACTGAATGTCAGCTGGATTCTTTTCATTTGGGCTCTGCTACAGAAATGCTTGTACATGCAATTCAGCTAGACAGTGAGCAAGCTGCAGGAATCCTTCTGTCTTTGTTTCCCTAGCTCTGGAATTACAGGAGTACCTTGTCATACCTGGATTTTGTGTTGAGTAATGGAGATCCAAACTCAGGTCTCCATGCCTGGGCAGCTTGCACTTTTCAGACAGAGCTATCTCTCTGTCCCTAACTCTTTTCTTTCTAAATTTTATGTAAAATTATGAGGAGACTAGGATAGGGTGAGATGGAAAGAGAATTGGAAGTAGAACAAACATGTGCTCTTTGCTTTAGTCTAGTACCTATGCTGTATTGCCACAGAGGCATTAGATTGTAGTAAACGCACATGTTAATTTCAGACTAGCAGACACTTCCCAGCTGTAATTAACAAATCTCTTCCACTGGCTGGGAGAAGCCTAGTGTGATATTGGGAACGCTGGATCATGACTCTCTGTGTCAGTTTGGTATTAGTTCCTATTAGCCCTGACAGACTTTTCACAAGGTACATTATGTGCGTTATTCAACAGTGATACCATTCCTTACCTGTTCAAACATAAACTTACAGGAGATTAATCTTCCATATCCTAGCTTTTCTCGGGTTATGGGTTTTTATTTATTAAAATATATTTGTTACCATTTTATTTATATTTCAAGTTAAAATTATTGCCTAGTAATTAGCATATTTTATTTGAAGATGATTAAAAGCTTTCTGATCACAAGTGATTTGTTAAAATGGAGATGGGGTCCTTATTTTTAAAACTGGATGAGGGCTGGAGAGGTAGCTCAGCAGTTGAAAGGTCTTTCTTACAGAACCTGAAGGCCAGGGTTCAATTTCCCAGTACCTATGTAAGGCCAGATGCAAAAAGTAGAATGTACGTCTGGGGTTTATGTGCAGTGGCAAGAGGACCTGATGTTTCCACACTCGCTCTGCCTCTTCCTCTATCAAATAAATATACAAAAATAAAATATTAAATCTGGAAATGTGTAATATCCATCATGACTAAGCTTAACACTACTACTGTGGAATGCACTAGCCAATGTTACTAGTTCATGTCTGGAATCATTATCCATGTTTCCATTTGGTTGGCATTTATTAGCCAAGGAAATAGGCAGAACTCGAGAATGGGTATGTTACAAAGAGGAGAGTCAGAAACAGCTGTATAACAAAGCCCCAGGGTGTTGTGGTTGAACAGTATGTTTGATATTGCAATTCAGGGGGAAGCAGAAAAGTCAATATCCTCTGTTCAGTGGGGGAGCGTTTTTAGGTCACTACAAGTTGGAAGTCGTTTTGTTTCAGTCAGAGACTACAGCAGCCATTTCGACTTCAGAGGGTACTCAGAACAGTGTGAGCTTCAGCACAGGTAAAAGGGAAATTTTAGTAGAGGCTTATGGAGCAGACCCTGGGGGGTCAGCTCCGCATGGACATGCATGATAATGCTCACAGAGGGCTAAGTCACAGTAACAAACTTTCCATTTAAATTGGATGGCCACAGGTGAAGAAACTGAAGTGCCTTTAAACTAAATATACCATTTCAGGTAAAATAAATGCCATCAGGCATAGAACAAAATGGAAAGAGAAAGAAATCAAAGAAAGTCCTGAACACCAATGTTCAGAAGAAACTTCTTTTATTAAAGTATTTTTCATTTTCTTTGTGAAAATTTCATACATTTATATATGTATTTTGAATGTATTTACTCCTGACTATTTCTCTCTCTTATTCCCCTCCCACTAAGCCCCTTCTTTCTAACAAAGCCTCCTAGGACCTTCCCTACATTCATGTTTTCCTTTTTAGCAATGTGTGACCCATAGAGTTTTATTAGGGTTGCTTGCATGAGTATGGCGGAGGGTTATTGATAGGAGCATGGACAACTAACTACTAATGGCTGCATGAAAAAAGAGTAACCACCATTAACTGTCAATTGCTTCTTTGAGAGGGGAAGGGCCTCATGGGTGGAAACCCTGTCCGTGGAACGCTGATGACCTCAATCTTGCACAAAACACCACAGCTGAGAATCATTTTGATTGAACTCATGACTCGGAACTTTACACACTAAGGTCTTCTTGCTGAAAGTTAACTAACAACAGAATGGCTCCATCTGACAGGTTAGTATGTTTTTCATATACTTCTATGGCTGTGTTATGGCATCATGTGGTGTATATTGTAGATATATATGCCAGTATTTTATCAGATAACAAAAATTGAAACTAGCCAGACATGAAGGCACAGACCTTTAATCCTAACCCTCGGGAGGGAGAGGTAGGAAGATTGCTGTGAGTTTGAGACCACACTGAGACTACATAGTGAATTCCAGGTCAGCCTGGGCTTAGAGCGAGGCTGCACCTTGAAAAAAGAAACAAAAAAAAAGAAAAGAAAAGAAAAGAAAGAAAGAAACTAGTTGAAGTCAAGTAACCCAAATCATTAAAAGTGAAGAATATAAATCATAGAACTAATCAAGGGAATTTAAGGTGAATATTTTTTAAGACTTTTATTATATTTAGTTATAGTTTTAGTATAGGAGTATGGATGAGTTCATTCAGATGATTCCATCAGGAAAAGTCAAGAGCTATCCCTCATCAATCAGAAATGATGTTACCTGACCACATGGTTAGGCCCAATTCAACAGAATCTATCCCATATATATGTGTGTGTCTATATATATATATATATATATATATATATATATATATATATATATATGACTGGAGAGATGGCTTAGCAGTTAAGCACTTGCCTGTGAAGGACCCCGGTTTGAGGCTCGGTTCCCCAGGTCCCACGTTAGCCAGATGCACAAGGGGGTGCACGTGTCTGGACTTCATTTGCAGAGGCTGGAAGCCCTGGCGCGCCCATTCTCTCTCTCTCCCTCTATCTGTCTTTCTCTCTGTGTCTGTCGCTCTCAAATAAATAAAATAAAAAATTTAATATATATATATATATATATTAGATATTTAATATACATTGGAGAGTGATATATATGTATATATATACATATATACACACACATAGATAGATAGATAGATAGATAGATAGATAGATAGATAGATAGATAGATAGATAGAGAGACAGACAGACAGACAGACAGACAGACAGACAGAGGAAGAAAGAATTGGCAGGCCAGGGGCTCAGCCACTGAAATTGAACTCTAGATGCTTGTACCACCTTGTGGGCATGTGTGACCTTGTGCTTGAGTAGAACATGGGTCTGCAGGTCTTGTAGGCAAGCACCTTAATGACTATCTCATCTCTCCAGCCCTATAATCTAGTTTGAATGTATTCCAGGATCTAGTCCCCAAATCAAACGTGATCTGGGATATCTCAGACTACTGAATTTTTATCAAGTGGATCATTCAAATTAATTGATCTCAAAGAACACAGCTCTTTATAAACCATTACAACTCTTGCCATTTTTATTAGTCTTTCTTAATTATCCTTCTTTTCCAGTAGTTAATATTATTTATGTAAATTATGTATGGCAAATATTCCTATTTTTGGAGCACCTAGGACAGATAATAGTAGCATACTTTTGTGCTGCATTTTCAATCATTAGCTGATAGCTTTGGCCCCCCAAATTCCCAGAAACTTGAATAAATTTCTTGAACTGGTAAAATATTGGGTTATATTTACTGATTATCACAGCTTAAAAGAGACAAAGACATCCATTTGATTTCGGATAACATCTTAACTCACTTTTGAATGTAGAGTACTTACTGTTCCCAGAATAATTTCTAGTCAAGACATAGCAACATATATATATATATATATATATATATATATATTTTTTTTTTTTTTTTTTTCTCTGAAATAAGGTCTCATTATGTAGCAATAGCTGGCCTTGAACTCAACTATTCAGCCCTACTTGGCCTTGAAATTGTGGTGACCCATGTACCTCTTCCTCACTAGTGCTTGGGTTATAGATGAGTGCTACCATGACCAGCTGTGCATACTAAGATTTAAAGCTGTCCCTTTTCCCCAATTACCTCAGTACTTCATAGACAATACTTATTAAAGTATACTTATTTCCCCCCAGTTCCTTCCCACACTCCTGTCTTAATGAATCCAGAGTTTGAGGAAACAGTCTGAAAAATATTACTACATTCACTGATAACACCTAGGTGAGAATATGAGAAAGGATGAAAGGAAGCATCAAGTCTACCTTTGGACAGTTGTTAATTATAAGACTCAATAAGAGCTAGGAGTTGATTAAAAGATTATAGGAAAAGAATGAACATTCAGGGAAAGAAATCTATTTAGTTGCAAAAATTGGGAGATGTGAAAAACTGAAATATTAAGAAACTATTCATAACTGAAGAGTAGGAGAGTCTGGAAGAATTTACTTAAGTAAGAACAAAGGATCAGTCCTCAAAAAGTCTTACAGGTTGAGAAATTTTAATTTATATTGCATTTGATGAGCTATTACATTGTGTTTTAAATAAATCTCAATATGAGAGGAAAATTAATGTCAAATATTCCTGTTCTTGCAGGGACCATGGTGAAAATAATGGAACATGAAAGGCAGGACTAAGTTTACTGATTGCTGTGAGAAAATTAGGCATATTCTAGAGACATTAAAACAGAAAGGGGACTACTTGGAAAGAGGAGGGAACTCTGGAATCAGGGCAGTGAAGTAGGATGAAAGAGGGCATTAGTAGGAGAACTTGATCAAATTATAATATTTTCATGCATTAGCATCTTCAATTAAAGAAATAAACAGAACAGATCCTGGAGACATGACTCAGTGGTTAATGGCCATTCCTTGCTGTGGTAGTTTGAATGTATGGCCCCATAGACCCAGTCTTGAAATTTGAGCCTCTTGTGGGCAGAGTCCTACTGGGAAAGAGGTAGGTCTCTGTGGGTGGATCTTCGTGTGGAAAGCAGTTTGGGACTCTGGCTGTTTGTGCTTTTTGGTGTTTGCTGGCTATTTGATGGTGTCTCTCTGCTTGGACCTATGGAAGGGAGCCAGCTTCTTACACCATTGAGCCCATCACATTTTGTTGATAGGGGAGAAGCTCATGAGACTTCCACTCCTCCCAGAGGCATTATTTAAGTTAATAGTTATTAAGGGGGGATGACCCCTATCCTTCAATGATGTAGGTGCCTCAGCCAAGTTGTCGATGTTCTATTAGTTAACCCCTGCTCATGCTCACGGTCATAAAAGCAACTCAAATGAAACCTGGCAAGTCACAAAAGAAGACTTGAAGGTGGGAGAGGGAGTGGTTGGCAACAAAGGGGGGGGGGGAGCTAGCAGGAATGAGAGGGGATGAGAGAGAGAAATGAAAGTGAATATGATGAAAAAGCACTATATACATGTATAAAATTATCAACAATAAAATTTAAATTTGTTTTCCAAATAAGCTATGGGTTGTGTGTATGTGCCTATGATGTGCCTGTGAGTTTGCAGTGAAAGGAAAGCAACAACATATGATTTGTGCTGAAGCATATCTGTATGAAACCAGCCTCTCATATTGAAACTTCCTTGTTCCCATTTTTTACATTTTTTTTTTAAATTTCACTCAGTGTTCTTAAGCAGGTAAATTTTGACTAATCACTAAACATGACTCTATAATATCCATATTAAAACGGTTAAAATTTGAGTCACACTTGCAGGAGATGGGCTATCTAGCTTGACTAGGGAAGGCAGGTGCTCTAGAATAAGTGCTTCCTGAGGAACACTGGGCAGCATCAGAGGCCTCTGGGAAGATCGTTACCAACCAATAGATAGATGCAGTTGAAATATCATCAAGAGTATTCCAATCTATGCCCACTCAGTTTTATCTCACCATATCAGTATTCTTGGAGCTGTGTGTCAAAATGTTCTTTAAATTATAATGTTAAACTTCAAATGTTAACTACTAAAAAGAACATTCTGTTAAAATAAGGTTTATATTACTTTGAGGCTTGTTACAGACAGAATCTTGTTCAAGTATGAAAGGGAGGCTTATTGAAGTAAGAGAGAGAAAGTTTTCATGTTTCCAAAGTGTGAACATAGCAATCAGAAAACATGGTCCTACTCACTTCCTATGCATTCTATATGCCTACTATTATTTTATTTTTACTATTTTTTTGGTTCTTTTGTTTTGCTCTGTTTTTTTTTTTTTTTTTTTGAAGTAGTATCTCACTCTAACCCAGGCTGATCTGGAACTCACAGTGATCCTCCTACCTCAGCCTCCCAATTAAAGGCATATGCCACCATGCCTGGCTAAGTCTATATTATTTTAAATCTGCATTCTGCATATTATAAAAATGCATAGCTTGGGCTGGAGAGATGGCTTAGCAGTTAAGCGCTTGCCTGTGAAGCCTAAGGACCCCGGTTCGAGGCTCGGTTCCCCAGGTCCCACGTTAGCCAGATGCACAAGGGGGCGCACGCGTCTGGAGTTTGTTTGCAGAGGCTGGAAGCCCTGGCGCGCCCATTCTCTCTCTCTCCCTCTATCTGTCTTTCTCTCTGTGTCTGTCACTCTCAAATAAATAAATAATAATAAAAAATTTAAAAAAAAAGTGCATAGCTTACTATGTTATTATAATGAGCTTCTACTTTTTGTAAAGGATCTGCCATAGATAGTCATTAGGTTAGTAGTTACAAAAGGTAAATATGAACAGAAATAATCAGCTTAATATTTTTAAAACTATGAGACAAAGTATAGATATAAATAATATTTATAAACAACGATTACACAAATAGTATTTTAAGATTGTTATTATGCATCATAATTATTTTATTTATAGAGGATGATTATACTTATTATATACTTATTAGTATATACTTATTAGTATATTATATTATATTATTATATACTTATTAGATACTTATCAGTATATTATTATATGATTATAATATACTAATGCTGGTAATAATCATAGTCACTCTGTCCTGCTTATGCAGTAAGGCAGAAGTAAATTCCCATATCCTTTTGCACTATGTGCATCATCAGCATACCCCAGAGAATCAGCACATCAAAGAAGAGCACCTTGGGAATCTCTGCAGTCCTATAACATGCTATGAATCTGCAGCCATCTGCCCACACTATGATTCTGAACTTGGTAGTGACAGGGCTAAAGGCTGTTAGTAAAAACTTTCCTTATTTCTCTATACATACACAAGACATAGCATTTATTGTCCAATAAAGCTATCAGGACAATATCGCACTCAGATTTAAGCATGGTAAGAGCCTTTTGTATTTGCACAATGCCTTATCCATTTATCAAACTCTTTCAAATTCAGTAAATTGTTTGAGTTTCACAACAACCTTAAACAATTTTTCTTTACTTTATGGCTGAAGAAATAAAGTACACCTGGATGGGAAAGACCTTGTCCAAACTGAGGAAATAGTGTAAGACTTTGCTTCAGGTTTAATGCATAGAATACCTAAGTTCTGATGTCAGTTTGATCAGATTAAGAATCAAGTACATGACATTCCTCTTGGGCAGGTCTGTGAGGGGGTTTTCAAGAAGCACTGACAAAGGCAGGAACGCCTTCCACCTTTCCAGTGTCAGGGCCATATATAGTGAAGCTCCAAGAATTTTTAAAATGGTTTTTTTTTGCCTGGTAGCACATGGTACTTTCAAGTGAATGCATCTACACTGTTGCTGCTGTCCTTCATGGCCATTGGAACCCACCTTCATCAGCTGTACAACCACTGACTGAGACCAGCAGTTTTCAGTAGTCCTCAGGCATACAGTACCAGATTGGGGCTGCTGAGGCAGCCAGCCTCATGGGCTGAGCACCAACCTTGTTCTGTAACACTCCAACTTGCAGAGAACTACAGGTGGTCTGTCTAGCCCACATCCTGTACAATCATTTAGTAAATCATTTTATAATACAGATTCATTTTATTAGTCTGTTCCTTTAGAGAAAACTTACTACTATAATTCCTGTATTTCCAAAGCTCTTCAGCCTCTATTGCAGCTTATTACTGGGGGAATGTTGATGAAAAATTCAGAGAATCATTAGTATTTAAAGAGAAAAAAAATAAAAAAGAATGGGGCTGATAAAATGGCTCCAAAGGTAAAGTGCTTGACAACTGATCTAAGTTTGGATCTCCACCATCCATGTAAGTGACAGGTGTTGTGGCACATACCTGTAACCCTAAAACTTGAGAAATATACACACGGAATCACTGGAGCTCTCACTGCCTAACTGGCCTGGCTAAATCAGTGAACTCTATATTCAATGAGAGGACCTATCTCAAAAACGAAGGTGCCTAGTGACTGAGGAACATAAATGGCCTCCACATACATGTATACCCATCCCACATGTGCAGTTACACATGTATAAACAAGCACATACATCACACACACATGTAAAAAAAATAAAATAAATAACTTAGTTTTAAACATGTACAAAAGAAATGTTTGAGACTTAAAATGATATTGTTTATGTCAATTCTAAAATCAGCAGAGTACAATGTTTGCTTCTCAGTAAAAATGGGGTAATTATGATGATTAGTTTTTACACAAAATAGTATTCTTGAGCATCTGTTTTCTGGTTTGCTCACTCTATGACCCTGTAAAGCCATTCATCTACCATTTTAATTCCCAGTGTCATGAACTTCCTTTTCATAGCATTCATCTCAAGTTTTAACTGATTAATGTGTATACCTCCATGAGATGATCTGGCAGCAGGAACCCCAATCATTTCATTTCTCTGCATTTGCCCTCATGTGATGTGAGGTTTTGATACCTAAGGTTGTGTTTATTCTTAGACAAGCTTGTAAAAGATTTTCACACTTCCTCTTGCCTTTGCCATCATGATGAGACTATCATGCCCAGGCAAGCTCACTAGTCACAAGTACAGTGACTTAAATCAGCTGTCCATGACCTGACACCTTGATATGTGACAAATCTTCTGTTCTCATCTACAAAGCAAGGATATCACTTGCAGAGTCACCACAGATAGTGTGATGAAAATTTTGTCAAAAGTTTTCAAACATTTGAGAAATTATTTAAGAAAAAATACTATCTGTAAGAAGAGCTAGGTTTATAGCATTTTAACATGCTTTATTTCTCTTATTCCCTTTTCTGCTCCATGGTAGCTCTGAAAACCAATTATCCATTATTACAGGAAAACAAGCAATCTGACAGCTTCTGGAGGGTCAAATTTGGGTTCATGACTCAATAATGTTCCATTCCCAAAGAACTGTCATTGGTCAAACTCTCTGTTGGTTCCTCGGATGATTCTAATAATAACGGAATTGCCTTTCCCTGACTTTACTCACTAATGCCAATTGCGTTTTCTCTGAGAGCATTTGTTGAAAACAGAGACAACTGTCTGACATCATGGAGTTTAAAGTAGTGTATGCCATTTTGAGAAAAAAATAGACTAGTCCAAAAACCCTAAAATGATAAGAAAAAGGAAAACTGGAATTAGGCCTCCATAGGGGGAATTTAAAGGCCCTAACCAGTTCTTTGGATCTGGAAGGCTATGTGCTTGTAGAGAACTTTGTGCATTATTGTACTTGCAGGTAAGCACTGTAGACGTAAAGCAGCGTGAGGTCCAGCGAAATGCCAACGCAGCGCCCTACTCTATAGCCAACTGTTTTAACATACATAGAAAGCACTGTATTAAGTAGTTGTCATTTACTGTTTATTGCAAAAGGAACCCTGAGTTTAGCTTTAGTCTCATCACCCTTAGATTAAACATATTGAAATGGCTTGCTATAACTATTAGCATTTTCAAAACTCATCCTGATTATTTGCAGGTTGTCTATAAAATTGTATCTTAGCTTCAGATGCATCATATCAGTTGAAAATATTGCATTTATATAAATAAGGAATTTATTGAAGACTTATTCCAAATATTAGAAGCACCTCAGGAGCCATGTAGACAAGTGATTTTCCTAAGCTTCAAAAAATGTTATATAGATTAGGTATATCTTATTAATCTCCTAAGTCATGCTATTCTGAAAGACCATGTCTTCTCTTAGCTTTCCTATAAACAGTCAATATGCACTTGTTTGAAACAAAAATTTTATTGTTATAGTTATATTTTATTTACCTTTCTTTCTTTCTTCCTCCCTCCCTCCCTCCCTCCTTCCCTCCTTCTTCCTTTCTTCCTTCCTTCCTTCCTTCCTTCCTTCCTTCCTTCCTTCCTTCCTTCCTTCCTTCCTTTCTTTCTTTCTTTCTTTCTTTCTTTCTTTCTTTCCATTGTAGGGTCTCAATTTTTAGTCCAGGCTGACCTGGAACTCACTCTGTAGTCCCAGGCTACTTTCTGAGTCACAGGGATGCTCCTACCTCTGCTTCCCGAGTGCTGGGATTAACAGTGTGTGTCACCATGCCCAATTTATATTTCAGTAGAAATATTTCAGCACCACTTGCAGTTTTGCTCAAAAAAGTTATAATATTCTGATGGAAAAATGAAAATCCATTTTGTAAAAAATATTTGATTTTTATATATTTACTTGCAAGAAAAAAGCAGAAAGATACCCCAGCGAGATTTTCCTTCACCCCAGCCCCAGTTGGTCAGGAAGGACTGGTGCTCCTGGACCTCTCAGCCTCCCAAAAGCCCCTGGAAACTTTAAATTGTGACTAGTCAGGTCTGGAGGAGCCAGCACGGACTGATCGCCACAAGAGGAGGAATCCCTGAGCCTTGATACTGATGCATGGTGATGGCCCTCTTTCTGTCAGGCTGACCGATGGTATTCAGTCTCAATAACTAGCTAGATACAACCGATGTTACTCAGTCTCTGTAAAAGCTTGATCAGGGTTATAAATGAGATAAGATGTTAAAAATGATTAAGCTCTAAATAAATAAATGAATATGTGAGGGGCAATGGACATCTAGGGGTATAAGAAATGCACTTGATATGAATGTGTGTACATATATGCATGTGGCTCACAGCCCCAAGGCTACAGAATGGCTTAGTCTTTGTGTCTGTTCTATAACATTAACACAGTGAGAAATTCATTGTGGGGGAAGTCCTCCACCAAACCTACTGTCTCTCCAAGGCAAGGACACAATGGAGGCTACACGTGATCAGGCAATTGCAAATGCGTCGCTTAGTACTTCCCCAGCAGGGCTTGACCTACATGATGGCCAGATGACCCTGGAATAGGAGGGGGAACCTGACACACAAGTCTTATTGGATAGGGAGACAAGGCACCAGACTCTCTGGGCTTATGCCACCCCAGGGAAATCCCTGATGGCTTGGCTTTCTTGGCTTCCTTGCCTTGCAGAGCAGGGGGAGCTGCAGGCACAGGGAATCGCAGTGTGCTGGTACCAACGTGATGATGGGTGAGTCCCAAATTACTGCGGACAGATGGGGACTTCTTATAAGAAATGTATAACTGGGGCTGGAGAGTTGGCTTAGTGGTTAAGGCACTTGCCTGCAAAACCAAATGATCTCAGTTCTATTCTACAGGATCCATGTAAGCCAAATGCACAAGGGGGCACATGCATCTGGAGTTCATTTACAATTACTGGAGGCCCTGGCACCAGCCGTCTCCCTCCCTCCCTTCCTCTCCCTCTCCAACCCCCTCTCTCCCTCTTTCTCTCAAATAAATAAATAAAAATAAATATTTGTTTTAAAAAGACAAGGTAACTGTTTTAAGTTTACTTTCTCTCTCTGTACTTCTGTGGAACTGCTAACAGACAACACCCCAAAGTTTGTGTTTAGATTGAGAAGTACTCAATATTGAGTTTGTCAAAAATTTTCTAATAATGTTATAATCTGCTTTCATATTTTCATGTTTCAGAAAGTTAATTTAAAAAGGTTCCAGAAATAAATAAATGATAAAATCTTTATGTATATTCTGAGCAAATAATGTAAGTCATGTTTTTATAAAGGGTTATTTCAAAAAACTTTTTGAGGGCAAAAAAAAAAAACAAAACACATAAGTGGTCATAATAAAAGGTCATATGGGCTTCCAGTCAAGATGGCGACCGCCTAGCTGCACTACAGACAACAAGGAAAAAAAAAAAGATAGATGCAGATCCTAAGAAGAGAGCTGCCCCAACATACCTCAAAGGGGGCCCAACTGAAACTAAGGACAACTGGCGAAATAAGCAAAGGTGATGTTTTCCTGTGAACAGGATACCAGAACAAAGGGGAAGGAGACCAACACAGAGAAAAGTCAACTCTTACCAAATCAGAGAGCCAGAGCCTCAGAGGCCCCCAACACCTCAGCAATGAAGCAGACCAAAAATGAACCCAACATGGCTCAGGGAAATTTTGCGGAAGAGGGGGCTGAAAGAATGTCAGAGTCACATATTGGGTCATGATTTGCAGAGACATTTATCATACCAATAACTGTGGGCTAACTCCACAATGCACGACCCATTTTCATTAACAAGGAGGGTCTAATGGGAGGGGGTAGATCACAGATGAGCCTAAATAATGTTACCAAACTGCCTGTACTTACTGAAAAGAAAACTAATAAATTAAATTAAAAAAAAATAAAAATAAATTAAAATGAAAAAAAAAGGTCATATGATAAAGACACTAAAAGTTTTGCTGGTAATTATAAGATAAACTAGATAAAAGGATAAATTGGGGGCTGGAGAGATGGCTTAGCAGTTAAGCGCTTGCCTGTGAAGCCTAAGGACCCTGGTTCGAGGCTCGGTTCCCCAGGTCCCATGTTAGCCAGATGCACAAGGGGGTGCACGCGTCTGGAGTTCGTTTGCAGTGGCTGGAAGCCCTGGATCGCCCATTCTCTCTCTCTCCCTCTATCTGTCTTTCTCTCTGTCTGTCACTCTCAAATAAATAAATAAAAAATGAACAAAAATATTAAAAAAATATTTTTTAAAAAAGGATAAATTAAAGAAAAAACTTTACATATTGGATATTAAATGTTTGATAAAAAAGATTGTTACAGAATGAGTACACAGATAGTAAGATAAAAATATATAAATAAAGGTATGAGTAAACTTAAATAGAAAGCTTAAAAACAAAGTTGATGAATGTTGCAGTCAGGTTCTCATTGCTGGTAAAATTCACCCAACTAAGAACAGCTTGTGGGAAAAAAATAGGTTTACTTTAGCTTACAGGTTCGAAGAGGAAGCTCCATGATGGCAGGGGGAAATGAGCAGAGGGTGAACATCATCCCCTGGCTAATATAAGGTGGACCATAGCAACAGGAGAGTGTGCCAAACACTGGCATGGGGAACTGGTTATAACACCCATAAGACTGTCCTCAATAATACATCACCTGAAGGAAGCTTTAATTTCCAATTGCTATCAGCTCAGGAGACTAACATTCAGAATACCTAAGTTTATGGGGGACACCTCAATAAAACCACCACATTCCACCCATGGCCCCCATAAACTGATAACCATACATGATTTAAAATGCAATGCATTCAACTTTAAATGTCCCCATAGGTTTTATCAATCCCAATGATGTTGAAACATCCCCATAATCCAAGGTCTTTTAACTGAGCCATAATACCATAAAATCCCCCCAAACCCATAATGGCACATAATAAGCATTCAAATTATAGATGATGGCATTGGGCATAGCAAAGAAATACTCAGGCAATACATGATTTTAACAGGGTGAACACCAAAGTCTGTAGCTTCAAGTCCAACAACTTTAGCCAGCGACCAGTTTTCAAGTCTGATAATTCTAACCAGCAACAAGTCTCTGCAGTTCCAATTCCACCCCTCCAGCTAGGCTGCTAACAGTCCTGGAAAACTTCGTCTGGGGCTGGCAGCTATCCTTGGCAGTCATCTAGTGGTCCAGGCATCTCCACTGGGTCTCCACTGCAACCCACAGTTCATCTCATGGCCCCATGGGGGTTTCCATGCAGGCATCCAGCAAACCTGCTTCACACTGCCTATGGCCATTTCCAGAACACAAGACCATGTTGCAAACTCAATGACCCCCTTTTTCCTGCATTTCTGATACTCCCCAATAATCAGGTAGGGTTCCAATTTGTTAATACTGGGAGGGGGGTGGATAGGAAGCAGACTTTGAAGAATAGGCTACTCTTTGAGCACTTAGACCCCCTTCGAAAGAGTCTACATTCTTCCTGTTGCCCCAATGCAGGTCAGCTGGCCCAATATCTAAGGTTGTAATCTCTCAATTGCAGCTGAACAGGCAATGGTTTTGGCCTAAAAATTTCTTTCTGTGTCCTATCCCTCTGCTCACACCAGTTCATTTCTATATAAAGCAGCCCTGTACAACTTCTTAGGACACAGACATAACAGCGTGCCTCTCACATAAGCTGCTAGCTTAGTCCAGGAAAATCTTTCTCACCCTCATAAGTCAAACCTCACAGTCCATAGTTCTTACTGCACTCAGGTCTTTCAACTCTGACTAGAATAGGCCATCAAGCTGTACTTACAGCACTGCAAGGTGTCTCTTAGGCCAAGGTTTCAAATCTTTTTACATTCCTATTGAATGTCAGCTCCAAAAATCTAGCAGCAAATGACACCACTCTTCAGTACCACTTAACTGTTGTAGTTAGGTTCAAATTGCTGGTAGAAATCACCCAACCAAGAGTAGCTTGTGGGAAAAAAAAAAGGTTCATTTGGCTTACAGGCTCAAGAGGGAAAGCTCTATGATGGCAGGGAAAATGATGGCATGAGCAGAGGGTGGACATCACCCCTTAGCCAACATAACATGGACAATAGCAACAGGACAGTGTGACAAACACTGACATGGGGAAACTGGCTGTAACATCCATAAGCCAACATCCAACAATACACTTCCTCTAGGAAGCTTTAATTTTAAATTGCTATCAGCTGGGGATACTGGCATTCAGAATACCTAAATTTATGGGGGGCACCTGAATGAAGCTGCCACAATTAAGTTTAAAGTGCTGAATCAGATTACAGTCTACTTGAGATTAAGATGACTATTAGCCTAAAGTTTATATCAGACTGACAAAGGATGGCCCTAGCTGGTTGAAGGATGTTATGATATTCAGGCTATAAATTTAAAGCTTTATCTGGTCATAATAAAAGTTATAATTTTATAAAAGACTGTCTTTAAAGTTCTCAACCAAGTTTGCTATGTTCCTCTATTTGTCAACCTTTTAATATTTAATAAGGTTATTATATCTTAAGAAAACACTGTAACCTTAAGATGGTCCTTGTCATGTTCATACTGTTTTACTGGGTGATTATTACTGAGATTATTGTCTTAAGTTTTATAAAAGTTGATTTAGTCATTATGACTTTGTTCTTAGGGAAACTGAGGAAACTTCTCCTGTCCTAGGAATAACCTATAGTTATTATAGTCTGTCTAGGCTTCAGGTATTCTACCAGTGGTAAATATTCCCTTATGTTAAACTTAAAATTGATTCAATGATTAAAGGTAGTTGATAAAAAAATCATTTTATATCTATCATAATGTCTTTAATGTATATTAAAATCAGACTAATTTAGCTCACCAATGACCATGTTTGGCTTTATTCTTAAGCTATGTATAATCAGTCTCAGTCAAGGTTTTACTTAAGTAATTGTCTCATTTCTTATGTCTTAAGTTCGTTGCTTATACATATGTTGATACTTGCCAGGCATGCTAGTGCATGCCTTTAATCTCAGAACTCAGAACTCGAGAGGGACAGAGGTAGGAGGATCACTGTAAGTTTGAGGCCACTCTGAGACTACAGAGTAAATTCAAGATCATCCTGGGCTAGAGTAAAACACTACCTATAAAAAAAAAAAAAAAAAAAAAAAAAAAAAAGATGTTGAAACTCAAGACATGTTCCCTGCTGTAAAAAGTTTATCTTAAATGTGGCTGTTCTGCTTCCACTTTGTGTAGTAATTGGTACCTGCATAGGTATATAGATTAGCCAAAGTTGTTTTCAATGACAGATGCCAACATTTTATACTGTCTTGTCCTTTCCTGACATACAGTTTCTAGATCAAATCAATTGATCTAAAGTTGTAGATAAAATATGATTTCCAGGGATGCTAAAATGGTCTGCCTATATTTATAACTGACAGATATTTAAAAGATAAAATGTGTATGGTTTCTATGTTTCAGATATAGCTCACACTGTCACCTGATAACTAAACTTAAATGCTAATCAAAAGTATTTTAAACTATTGTGTCATTCTCTGACCAGATCTACTTTGCTAACCAGGTATGTTCTGTACTTTTTTTTAACAAAATCTTTTTGTCTAGGCAGATATGTATAATCTCCCTGAGTGACTAATAACCATATGTAAAATCCAAGGTCAATTATAAACACTGGAATTGGAAGGATAACCAATATTTTGCTTCCTGCTCCCAGGTCAGAAGACCACAGGAGGTGATGGGACAATTGCTAAGTTCTAGCTGCTGGTAAGTTGCCTGTCTTCTTGATCAGGGGAAGACCCAGAGACCCAGAGAGGGACTCCAAATCAATGTATTTGCAACTGCAGAGTCTCATTGGAGAAAACCAGTCCTCCAGGCTTTCCAAAAGAAGGAGGGCCAGTTGGTCAGCATGGCCTAGACTTATGCTAACTGATGACAATGCTGAGAGTCATAACAATCCTCACAGGTCCCTACAGTCTCTCCTACAGAGCCATAAATGACCTCCAAAATATAATACATAGTTAATTTTGCTGTCTACATTGTTTTAAACACCCTGTAAGAAAATGTAATTACAAGATATTACAATATAAACCAGGATTCAGACAAACAGACTGCCTGCCTGATGCTGGCTTACAGTACTAAACTATTAACTCATGCCTTCTGCCTCTGCCTGGCCCTGATTAGTCAGCCACTGTTTGCCTTTAAATCAAAGATCCAAAATTTCCTCACTGATTATGTTTTCCTGATAGTTATTGATTTGTATTAGTCCCATCTATCCTTGACATGTCTTATTTAAAAAAAAAAAAAAAGTTATATCACTAAAAACAGATCTCAGAGCCAAGCCCTAAAGTACATTTAGGGCAAATCTAGAGCCTATCCACAAGATGTAAGATGAATTTAGAATTCTGGCTGTTTGTACTTGCTAATGTTGGTGGTGCTGGTTGTCTGATGGCATCTCTTTTCTTGGATTAATAGAGGTAAGCCAGATCCTCCTGCCACTGATGACACTTCCTTAAAATTTGCGACACAGGGGAGCCACATACCCATGGGAAATTTGGCCTACACCCATCAGCCAAATGATATAAGCCCATCACAACAAAATAAAAAAGAAAGTATCCTTAGCCATTTATAACAGCTAATAGGCCACCAAGAACTCACTCAGAGGGTCTCCTCAAAGTCAAGCTCTGGAGGACATCTGCCCTTGCCAAAAAGACTCTGGCCCTGATCCATGCATGAAAGAAACCTGAAGACTTCAACATGAGATGCTAAAAGATCAAACACATGGCTAGGATCCTATCTCCTATTCATTGGACCAGTCAGCTCATTTGATAACCTCATGAGATTCATAAAAATACTTTGGTTCCAAGAGATTTTTATGTCTTTCACCCATGAACAGTGTTACAGTTCTTTATTATTGCCTCATATTACATAATTTTCCTTCCACAAAATATCTGTTTCTTTTTGAGAAATGTGGTAACACCCCTTTCTGTCTACTGCAGGAATGTCCCACACTCTCCTCCTCATAATAGCATTAGTCACAGTCACTCCTGCTGACTAATCTTGTACAGAGAAGTCCCTCCTAGCTCTTTCTCTTTCATTATAATAATTCTTTTGTGTTGCCACCCATATTTTAAAGGACAATAATCATAAATAATTTCATGCTACTAAAAATTAAATACAAGATTTAATAATAACAATGTCAACATTCCCAATGACAGCTGACACAGCCTTGGCCCTCAAGGTCATGCTTACCCAACTAGAGGTCTTACAGCTGATGTACCCCAGGCCTTGGGCCTGCCCCCTATATAGGCTACATGGAGCCACTGGCTAACCCCTTTATTGGGGTCTCAAATACTAGTTATGCTGGGACTTATGTTAAAAGCTCATGTTCTAAACATTCTGTCCAGGTTCATCCAATCTAAGATAAAAATAAATAAAACACAAGTAATATGCCAGATATACCAGCCATTACATACAAAATCATAAGGAGTTATGATAATAAAGAGAAATAAAAGTGTTAGAAAAGAAGCTAAATATTGAACTGATTCACTAAGTTACTGTAAGAGTTAATTGCTGAGGAGCTAAAACTTATCTTTGTCAGCAGATGTAAAAATCCTGAAGAAGAAACTGTCCAAAATGGGCTCAAAGGGATGATTTAAAGAAAAAAAACAAAAAAAGACAGGTTAACACAAAGCAAAATAAAGTTCATTGTTAGATGGTCTGACTATAGAAATGACTGATATACAAATTGCCATGTCTTGTTTGTTCACTTACACCCCTTGAAAACTATAAAAATGAATATGAAAACTATTTAAAAAGTAAAATAAAGTTTCCACTCGGGGCCAAAGCTTCTTTCAAGGACTCCCTCAAGCTTTTTTGCCCCTGAATAACAAACTCCTCTACTTTCACTCTGTCTGACGTTAGAGTAATCTTTCCAAAAAATTTCTACAACAATATCTTCAAAATGAATGTTCAATAATAAAATTCCCTGAAATATTTTTGAAATATGGCATTTAGAAATCTAATTCAATATTAATATATTCAATATTAATATATAGTTATTTTGCCCACTGAGTTCTTTCATTGAACATGTGATATGTCATGTAATCCATCTCCTTCATGGCTAGCTTTTCTGATGTTAATTCCATTTTCCTGGTTGTCTTTTGTCTCTGATTCTACTGTGCTTGAGAAATTATTTGCACATCTTAGACAACACAGATGTCTTGACCATGTCATTCTCTCTCAGGACACATTCCTGTTTATTACTTTCTCCCCAAACAGAAAAACTCAATAATTTTCTCAAGTGAATATTAATATTTATAGCTGCTCATGAGGTTTAAGATAACTTACATCTGCTTAGCATACTTTATGACACTTTAATCATTGCTTTTATTGAATATTTGCTTTTACTTAATTATTGTTGTTATTGCTTGTCAGGGAGGCCAGAAGGTTGAGTTCAGAACATACTTTATTTTGCCGTATCTACATCCCTTTTATCTTCCTATATTTCATATATTGGTACATTCTGCAGATTGTTTACTATGGCAACTTTAAATTTCATACTATCTAATTTTACCTAGGAATATAGCCTCAGATTTTATTTTGTATTATATCTTTCACATTTTACTTCCAAATAATTTCCTTCTTAATTGATTGCATAGTAAAAACATCCTGGGGAATGGATCTAACTTCAGCAAGGAATTAATAGAATGATGAGAATTTGACCTTCCTTTATAGCAACACTCTTAGCTAATTTGTTTAGGCGGTAGTTCTTTCTCCTGAGTCATTGTATATAGTAAAACGCCAAATTCTGTTCACAGTTTGTTTAATGTTCCATCTATCATCATTCTCCCAAGAGAATGTTTTGACTGCTTGGGGATGAATTTTTACAGCATTTTCCTGCTTGGTTGTTCTAACTTCAATCTTTCCTTAGTTAATTCACTGTGCAATCACTATCAGATGATACATACAATGCTGCATTTATGTCATTCAAAGACTTAAGAACATTTATGTAATTTTGTCTAAAGGTGACAAACTATTAGTTTGCACATAAGAAAAGTCCCAAGCATGTAATAGTGATAGTGTAAAAATAAGGAAGTATTGAGGCAAACACTGATGACGATTTACCCTCCCTGTATATCAACAGAAATGCCCTCAGCTCAGCCTTCTTAATGTTTTTAAACAACTACCCAAATATTGATGCCCTCTCTTAGAATTTTCATCCCAAATTTGGTTCCACTATGCCTGGTAACTTCAGAGAAATAGAGAATCAATACATAAATAAAAACAAAAAATATATAAATGGAACACAATTTAGAGTCACTTTGCCATTTAAGATGGGTTCCAAATTTTGGCGGTTTTTAAATTAGTTATATCCACAATGTATATAGTCATGTTGGTACCATTGTTAGCCTCCTCCCTGACCTCCCTGCTCCGTAGGGACCCTCCTCATTTTAGTACTAACGATACTAGCTTTCTGAACTTAAGTCTTTTCCAATAAAGCATAGCAGAAACAAAATACACACCATTTATTATGTTAAAATGTATCATTAAATACATACAGTACACAGTTTTACTCAAAAGAGACACTTAATTTTTCTGGGGAAATAAGTCAGAGACTGTTTCAAAACCAGTGTGGCAGTAAATACGACCTTAAAAATTGGTGTCATGGGAAATGCACACACACACATCTTCACCCCAGATAAGGGCACAAACATCAGACTAAGGAACAGTGCACTAAACCCAGTTGTGGTGAACCAGGGAATGTATTGAGGTTACTTACAGAGTACCACAATGGGTTGCTTATAGGAGCAATGGAAACCCCAAAGCAGCCCTACCACAGAGACCTCTCATCCCATCTTGGATGATGACCTTCGCATTGCTGCTTTGACTCAAAGGCAGCTGCATCACTGAAAAGCCCACCCCAGCAGAGGTGGCGGCTCACCCAAGCCTAGCATACTGCTCAACCTGCAGGAAGCTCAGCTCATCAGTCTCCAGGACACTATGTGACTTGCAGGCAGCTCAGTTAGAAACAGAGTGCTATCTCTTAGCAATTGTTTTTCCTTTATTATAGCTTTAAGGTGCCGTCTTGCAACCTTTTACTAGGCTTTTTGACTTCTTGAGTCATCAGAACTTCCTTCCTCCCCACCCCAGGAAGGAACGGTTCAAGTTTCTAATTAACATTGGTCCCAGTTGCCCTTTGTTTTATTATTTCCATAACCATGGGGAGTGGTTGTATGACCTTTATGTTGCAGGTTTTCCAGACCCGACTTCCTAAAATGGAGCCTCCTTCCTCTCTTCAGGAAAGAGTATTTCAATTTGGAGGACTCTCCTCAACAATTGTGAAGTAAAACATTAACAATCAAGGGAATAGCCAAAGGAATATACATATATAAACAGAGAAGTTCAGAAAAGTGTGACAGTAGCAAGTAAGGAATCAAGTCCTGAAGTTGACCCTCTGTGGTGTCAGACCATCCTAAAGAGCCTTGGGCACAGAACTATTTTAACTGTGATATGAAAGGACTCATGCACAGTGATTCCTAAAATCAGCTTCACAATGCCTTTAGAGGTCTAGGTCAGTAATCTCATCCATCAAGAGGCATCAGTATCTCTGTGACAGCTTGCCCAGATTAGGTAAAATGAATGGAATTTGAAAGCAAATTTTTGAATATCAATCATTTCCTTCCATATTTATGCAATTATTTTTTTATGAGAGAGAGAGAGAGAATTGGTGTCCCAGGGCCTCAAACACTACAATTGAACTCTGGGCATCTCTGCCACCTTGTGCACATGCATGACCTTGCATATGCATCACCTGTATGTCTGGCTTTCATGGGATCTCAGGAGTTGGACATGGGTCCCTAGGCTTCTCAGGTAAGTGCCTTAACTGCTAAATCATCTCTCCAGCCCACAATCATTTTCTAAGTGACTAAAAAGTAGACAGTAGTCAAGTATAAGTAATTGACTTAAGTGTAAAACAATCCCTTTCTTCAAGAGGTATGATGTCCAGAGGTAGAAAGAAAAACACAAACATGTAATAATTAACACAGTCTTAAAAATTTTGAAGTTACACAAAACCTGGATAGGTGAATATCAGTCCATCATGCAGGATCTCAGAGAAGGTTATTTGGACAAAGCTAGTCTAGAAATGATTGAGGATTTAACAGTGGAGTTATGTTGCAGGAGGAAGAGTGATATAAGAGACGCTGAGAGAGGACAGTATGTCCCTTCACCATGAATAGCACAGGGGTTCTGGAACTCTGACTGTCACATTTTTAGTGTATTTCCCTTTGGGGAGTAACAGGAGATGAATCTTGAAAACTGGAAACATAAGCATAGACAAGATAATGGAAAATCATTGTAGACCATGTTGAGGGAAAGTCTGTCTCCTGGTGGAAAACACAAAGCCATTAGAAAGAAAAAAAAAAAAAAATAGAAAAGCCAGCTCAAAAAAATCCCAAAAGAATGACATGGCCAGGGTTGCTTTTTAGAAAGTACACACTAGAAGTGCTATAGGCAATGTTCCTATAACTAGGTCAAAGCTAGAGGCAAAGAGACTCACCAGCAGGCAGTTCTTATGAATTAGAATAAGAAAGAAAAGATAATGGTGGTCATTCTAGCCTCTCATTGTCAAGGTCTTATCTGTAATTCCACATGCAAATGTCATGATATTTGGTGGTTCACCCTTATAACTGACATTATACTTAAGAGTCCTCTTTCCTTTTTCCTGAAAAACCCACCTTTTTTTTTGTAGAAAATTTTCCTACAGGAAGGAAAGGGTACAACTACATTTGAGAAAAACCATGGGACAATAAATGGCTCCAAAGTCAGAGCTGAGCTATCATGCAACATAAAATACAAGTAAATCTCCCAAAGTTGTTTTTTGCTTCATAATGTTTCCATCTCCATTGGAATTGTTTTCTCTTTCCCAGAAGACAGGTTATGCCGAGATTGTAAGTTTCAATACTGAAGAGTAAAATCTATATGGGAACAACAAAATATGGAATAGAAAGTCATCTCTAAGTAGCAAAATCTCTTTAGATATAACTGGAGAGCCTGTTTTGCCTTGAAAAGGAAGGTTCCTTAACCCTCACAAAGTCAGTTTAAAAATGTACACTAAGTAAAGGGTCTCCTTTTGCATTTTGAACATTAAAACACTTAAATAATGCTATGTTTATAGATAAAACAAGTATATTTAAGAAATGAGATATTAAACAATATCAATTCATTTTCTTAGCTTTTGAAATGAATTTTCTCTTTTAACTTTTCACTGACAACTTCCATACATATAGACACTATATCATGAGCATAATCCCCTCCAGCCATCCTCCTTTTTCCATTTCCTGAATCCCAACTCCAATTAATCCATTCTTCTTTCCAACTACTGTCTCTTCTGTTTTGATGTAATTATTTTTTCCTGCTATTATGCAGCTCTTGTACATCAGGCACTGGCAGGTCAGAAGTGCCGTTACCACTTTGTGTCTAGAAGACAGTATTACAAAGCACTCCTTTCTTTTCTTTGGCTCTTATATTCTTCCTGCCAACTCTTTTGTGATGGTCCTTGTGCCTTCAAGCGTGTGATAGAGATGTGTCACTTAATGCTGAATATTCCACTGTCACTTCTCAAAACTTTGATGAGTCACCATATCTGAAAAGAGAAGTTTTGCTAACCATAAAATAAAAGTAACATTAATATATGGACAAAATCATAAACATTTAGAAGACAGTTTGGTGGCTATAATATATCTATTTATCCAGATAATAGACAACAGTGGTAGCTTCCTCCCTAGGGGTTAATGACTTCCCTAGTCATTGGCTTTTGATTAGGTTTTCAGTAGCAGGCAAGAATTTCCTTCCATGGAATGGGCCTCAAATACAATCAGAGCAAAACTGGTTTCCTCAGTAATAGACATGGCACCGAATGTACCCGTAGGCACACTTGTTCAGTGGTAAAATTTGCAGAGTACACTGCTGGTTAAAATCATGGATGAGTTTTCTTTCCTGATAGGCTGCATAGCTTTGTCTAACATCATACTAGCTAGTGAATAGGGAAGAGGCTTCTAGCTCAGCTCCAGCTTGATTCCTCTAAGCCCTGAAGCCCAAGCATGTTTTGTCTCTAGAAAAACTGAGTTTTCTCTTCAATACCTTTGTCTTATGTGAAGGGTTAAGAATTCAAAAAGACATCTCTCTCATACCTTCCAAAGCTTGGGTTCCATTTCAAAAGAGGTGGCAGGAAGAGTCAAAGAAATAGAGGAGAGCTTTACAATATTGTCTTCCATACCCCAAATGGCCTACATATCCATGACCTTACAGTGCCTGTCACTATCTACACAACACCTTAATAATAGGAGGAAAAGATGATGAGGTCATAAAAAATTGAGAGTATTCAAGAGTGGGAGGAGATATGCTAGAGGGTAGATTTGAGACAGGGAAAGTAGGAGTCAGGAGGGAAATATGGTTTATTGTCTATAATTATGGAATCTGTTAATAAAACATTTAAGAAAAAGGATTCAGGGCTGAAGAAGCGGCTTAGTGGTTAAGCGCTTGCCTGTGAAGCTTAAGGACCCTGGTTCAAGGCTTGATTTCCCAGGACCCAAGTTAGCCAGATGCACAAGGGGTTGTACTCATCTGGAGTTCATTTGCAGTGGCTAGAAGCCCTGGAGTGCCCATTCTCTTTCTCTCTCTCTCTATCTGCCTCTTTTTCTCTCTGTCGCTCTCATATAAATAAATAAAAATAAACAAAAAATTTTTAAAAAGCAAAAGGATTCAAAATGGGGCTGAACAACTGCCATTCAATGGTTATTGACAGAGAACACTTCCAAGTTAAGAATGTTAGAAATTGATACTAGTTTGCACCACCACTGGAAAAGATCAACTACTACACATGATTGAAAAATCAAAGACAATTTGATATCAAATACAGGTAAAAATAAAAATATAAAGCTTAGTAAAAGTCTTAAAATTTGGTAATTCTCTTCAGATACTAAGGATGTATCATGAATTGGGTGGTGTTACGGTTATGCCCAGTTATTGGCATCCCCAGTGACCACCAAGGAGAACCAAACACGTATGAAAGGGCAAGGAGCTTTATTTCAGGCTTAAGCTAGGTTTCTTGACATTATCAATGCAGTGGATCCATACAAGAGCCCCAAGTAGTGGGAGGGTAGGGTTTTTATAGGGATCTGAACATAGAAGAAGGGGATGGGTACATGATTGGTTGATTTAAACAGTGACTGCACTTGTACTCTTCTGGTTGGCTTAGGATTTTGGCAGGCAAAGTTGGTGGGCTGGGCCTAGGGCAATTGAACTTATCTATGACTATAGGAATGTATGGCATAGTCAATTTCCAGTAACTGTTAAACCCACCCTTACCAAAAGATAAAAAACTTAGATCTTGCCGGGAAACAGAAACTTAGACCTACTGAGGACTCTGAAGCCTGTTATGGCATCCATCTGGCTCCTAAGTCCTTCAGTTACTATTCATTTATTGTACTGTTTAATATTCTATTAACCCATGAGTGGCAATGTGTTGGACACAGAAGCTAAAAGAAGGTCTGTTCCCTTTTTGAAAGAGGATTCAAGAACTGAAACAGGGAACCTAATTCTTCTTGACTTGAAAGTTTGTTTTCTTTCAAAATATAGAACTTGTCTTCTAAATCCCAATAATTGCTCTTTTTGGAGAAAGATGGAACATGAAAACCCTTACTTTAGAATGTGAGTTTCCTAAATAATAAATAAGAGTTTTCAGTGAGAATGAAGTTATGCATTAAATCATTCTTGGCAATGCTGGGAGGAGATTTGGAGTCCAGATGCTGAACAAGGAGTCTCACTTGCTAAGCTACACTTAGAATTTCAGCCTCACATACACACTTGTCAAATCTAAGCACCAGAAAAATAACAAATCATCCCATGTCATGTAGTTTCTGGGATGGACAAAAAAAAAAAAAAAAAAAAAAAAAACACCTAAAACCATAATCTTCAATCATTGTGCCCTGGCCAGCCGGGAGTTGAACAAGGACTCGAGGAGAAGCTAACCTGGGTGAAAGGAGGCAAACAGACACAAGAAGGAGACCATGCCAGGTGTTTGTCACAGCCTCGAGAGTTTATTCTTACATGTAGGTTTATATAGAGTTGTAGGGGGAAGGGGACATAGTTAGGGCAAAGATCACAGAGTTACTGGTTAAACCACAATGCCTTTGTTTCTTCATCAGCTACCGGCAGGATGAGGGAGTGTTTAGCCAGGTGTACGATCCCATTGTTTCTGGTAGTTGAATATTAGGTGAGGAAGTAGAAGGTTAACTTGCTATATGGCAGTCTTTGTTTCTGGTAGTTGAGTATTAGGTGAGGAAGTAAAAACTTAACTTGCTATACAGCAGTCTCTGTTAACATGGCTGAGGTTTGGTTCATAGCTCCCAACACACTGAATGCCAAGGCCCACCAAACATGGTTGATTCAAACAACATGGTTTCCACTGTGTGTCATTTAATTAGTTTCCAATAAAATAACATTGACAATAAAGCTATTTAATATGCCTTGGAGGAAAAAATTCTGCCAGTTACACAAAGGCTGTCATATGCCTTTGAAATAACCTGGAAACAAGAATAATAAATAATTGATATATATATATATGATGAGAAAATTTAGAGAAAGTTGAAATAGAAATTCAAAGAATTAAAATAGTAGATTCAACTGTAAAATCAAGGGTTTAGTTTCTACCTTCAAATTACAAAAGTAAATATCCATTCCAGACTCATGGTTGACAGTAACAAATCTCAAGCAAAACAACACAAAAGTAGTATGTATATTGTGTATAGTTAGGAAAAAAAACCTCAAAACATTAAAGTGGGTAATTTTTTCACATGTGTAGTAGTATGTGGGCAATGTGTATGGTGCATGTACAGATGTGCAGATCCACGTGTCTCCTGTATGTGTTGAGGCCATGAAGGAGGTAGAGTGAGAAGGAGCCCATTTCTTCTTGCTTTGCTTTGTGGTCCTGCCAGTGTCACCCAGAAGCTTCCCGTCTGCCCATGTTCTAACATCTGCAAACCAAAATCATCACTTTTCCACCCCCACTGCAGCAGCAGAAGCAGCCTTTTGGTCCTAACTTGCTCACAAGCACATAGATCTTTCCCTGAGCTCAAAGACACATCACTACCCTTTGGCCATCACTTTGTTTCCCAGACCTGTGTCTAAGCTTCACAGGGCTCCATTTTCATGCATCTGGGTTTTAATAATTCTTCTCTTTGTTATCTAAGCCCTAGGAACGGTAGCAGCTTCCTGGAGTGGATCTGTCTGTGATATCTTGGTGTTCTCATCTTCTTCACTCACTCACATCTAGTTAACAGTAAATAACATTATATGAAGTCTTCTCTCTTAAAATGAATACATATTATCTCTGTTTCCTAACATTTCTACCTGATACAATGCTGACTATATGCCACTGCACTTTCAGTTTCTATCATATCACTACATATGCACCTCAAATATTCCCAGTAGATTTATGTATCTGTTGTATGTGGGATATTTGAGTAGTCTGCCAGTGATCTCATATTCTTATCCAATACAACATCTATAAGATCAATCTTAAATGGAATGTTCTGTCAAAAAAGAAAAAAAAAAACATAAGTTCACACTTTTAACTATTCAGGATATCATATTTTCTGATAGTGATGTTGAGAGCTATTAGAAATTTCTCAATTAGCATTGTCTGTAATGCAAATTTAAAATCATATCTCTAGAAAGCCAAATCCTTTACCTCAAAATCTCAGTTAGCCTGTGTGGAAGTTGGTATTTCATGTCACGATTCCCCAGAGAATCAGAAGAAGTAGGAGATAAGAATATAATATGTCTACCCACAGAAGTGGCCAAGCACAGATGGAAATATTAAATGTAATTAATCAATATTTAATGAAAGTTATTTCTCTTATCATTATTCCAGAAACCACATTCTATAATGACTATTTACATTGCATTATGTGATAATAAATAAAATAAAGATGATTCAAAGTATATTGGAGGATGTGTGTAGGTTATATGAAAATGCTGCACCATATGTAGTATCCAAGTATACATAGATTATTGACACCCACAGGCATCTGAAACTAACTGCTTGCATATACTAAGGGATGATACTGTGTATATAGAGAGAAAGACAGAGAGGGGGGAGAGGAGAGAAAGATTATGAGGAATGTGTTTATATGGTTGTGAGAATGGAAGTAAAGGTGTTCCTCCCCCATATGCCATGTGCACACAGGAGATCTGGGAAAACTGGAGGCATGTGGTATAATTATTATTGTGGGTCAAAATATCTAAGAAACATAGGAATTGATGGCATAAATCTTTGAGGACTACGAGAAGGAAGATGAAGTGTCACAACTCAAGTAGGCAGGCAGGAAGTAAATTGTAGTAAATTTCTCCATTCTCTCTCTTACACTGTAATCAAGAGCTCTCACATTGGAGAGGGTAATCTATTGTGTCTGTGGAATCAAATGCCAATATAATCTGGAACCAACTTCACACAAAGAGAATGATGGGCATTTATCTAGACATTCCAAGGCTAGTCAAGGTGATATATATATATATATATATATATATATATATATATATATATACTTAACCACTGTACAAATAGACTTTGTTTTTTTTACCAATAACTTCATAAGTATTAAACCCTTCAATGTAACATAATTACAAAGATAGTACTAATGGAGTTATGGACATTTTACACTGTAATTGGAGAGCATATTTAAATTTCTGTTAATGTGTGTATTTATTACCCATATAATCATGCCTTGCTTCCAAGGAGCTGATTTTATGAAGTTTTTATTAGTAATATTCAGGAACATGTCAAGTTATTTCAAAATAATTTTCAAGAAATTGCATTTTATTGTATAGCTGCCATTGGATATATTCAGTAATTTCTGGTCTATATTAGAATTTACTAAGCATTTTATAATCATCTAGCAATATCATCATGAGAAATAATATGAGAACTTCTTTGTGTACTTTCCTGGGAAACTGTCCAAGGCCACATGACTAGCAAAGTACACAGAGAGATTTGAATCCAGATCTTCTTGCTGAGTTGAGAAGAAGCTTGGCTTTCTTCAATGCTTCCTTCTTAATAGATCAATAATCATAAATACATTCATGAAAAACAAGGCCAAGATCACCTCATTCTGAAAAATTGCATTTATCTTTACATATAAAAATTGTATAATACACCCATAAGATTTTGAACTAAGCAGAGAAGAATTTCATAAAGTGGCTATTGTTCAAGGATACTTCTGCAAGATTTCCAGTAGAAAGATGTGATCAAAACACAAAATGCAGAAGTTCCTATTAGCTGATGTGAGTAGACTTAGGGAGGAGAGTGTGAATGTTTAATTCAAAGCATAAGTTTTCAGCATCCCAAATATTTCACTTAAAAATCTAAATTCAGTGGTAGAACAAGAATAGCATAAGCAATGTGTGACATTTAGATAAATATAGAAGTTGATACATATAGATTAATTTATTCATTTGATTTTTATTTAAGCCATAAACATGCACACATTTTTGCTTAAATTAGTTGATATATTATTTCGTTTTTTAATCCTAAGTAAAAGTTACCTCTTTAAAACAAGTCAAGAATACTTTATTTTTTTAATGATGAACTCTTCAAACCAGATGGTTGATCTTAATTAATTCTTATCATAGAAACATCTTTATCGTAAAGAGTTTTTCCACAGATGAACAGTGTTATATAAGCCCCTTTGTTTACTGAGTTACTGAAATAATGACTTTTTTTATGGGGAAAGCAGTTGCTGTAATTTTATCTTTGATTTCTTCAACTTCCTTGGCACTTAAAAGCAATTACAACATTTTGGCTCCAGAGTCTTCACTGAAGTAAGGGACAGGGTTGTTAAAATGCTTATGTTTTCAAAGAATGAATTCTAACAAAATTTTCATGTGCTCTCTACTTTAGTTTCAAAATAAATATTACCCAGGCCACATATTTTGTTGGGCTCTCCATCTGCATGCTAAGAACTTGCACTTACAGTCAACAGATCCAAAGGCTGGAGCTTCTGTTTTCTCTTTATTGCACTCCATCTTATCCAGATAGATTATTAGCATATCAAGTTAAATCATCAGATATTTAGATGATTGGAAAACACAATTTTTCCTTCAGAGACAGACAAGCGCATACTAATTCAATTAGATTTCACTTATGAAAAGGCATACAATTATAATCTGCATATTTTGGAAAACTTTGAGAAAATTAACAACAAACTGTAGCATGGTATTTCATATAGGAGTTTCAAAGAGAATTACATTTATTTTCTTCTGAAATTTCACAATTACAAAAATCTGCAGTGTAGACAAAAACAAGTGATATTGTTAGATATTAACTTCAGTAATTAGAATAATTCTTCAAGTAAGCCTGAGTAATATCTCATGGTGAGTAACAGGATTGAATGTGGATTATCTGGTTCTAGCAGCTATGATTATTTTTCTTATACTACCTACCATGTCTCCTTTCCTTTCAAAGTAAAAGTATACTCACACAGTTTCCACTATTCCTGAATTCTCCAGAATTATTTGTATGGCTTCAAGTAAAATTGGTGTTTTCAGAAATTCAAATTTGATCATTCAAAGTCATCAAACAACTGTGAATTAGTCTGTGTGAATGTACATGTGTGTTTCCTTCAAGTCTTTATGTCAAAGTGTTGCTCACCATTGCTGGTTAGACTGATTCATCATCCTAATTGTTTTCTTTTGCTACAAGCAAAAGACTGATATTTACATATTTGCTTATCAAAATACATGACATTTGTGAGATATACCTACTGATGCCAAGATTATCATAGACATTATCACATGTAATTTTTTTTTGTGGTAAGAACATTTACCATCCAGCATCTCAGTACAGATAAATTATTACAGACCATATACCAATGCTTTAAAGATTCCATATAATAGTGATGGAATACAAAGTGATATGGTATACTTGGGGAGTAGTTTAGTATTTTTTATGAGAGCAAAACAATTTTCACCTTCAAAAGCCTAAGCCAGTTATAAAGTAGCATTATTTTATAAACCAAGAATCTTTGAAGTAATTTTAAATAATTTATTCAAGCCAACCAATTAAGCCTATGAATAGAAGAAAAACTTTTTATATTGTTTGATAATAATTTTGATGAAAAGCATGCACGAAGGCATTTTGATCACAAACAATTTGGAGATTCATTCCCTAGATATTTCAGAATAAGAAATACACATTCTTGTTCGATTTTCCTCAGGAGCAGCATTAAATAGTGCTTTAGGGTTTGAGAAAATGAATGAAAATGGCCTCTTCTGTTTGAACTTGAGTTTCTCCTTGACTCACATTTCCGCATGTTGCAGTTCAGTGGTGAGTGGATGACAGCATGGACTCTTGATGTTAGTGTAAGAGTCGGTCTATATGTGTTGAAAATATATCCCTATGCATAAAAATGTCAGCTTTGCTTCTGAACTCTCAATAATCCATGTAACATTTTTCTTTTAAAATAAATTATTAGGCTGCAGAAATGGCCCACGTGGTAAAGCATTAGCTATGCAAGCACAAGAGGAGAGGTCGAATCTCCAGAACTCACTTAAATTGTGATGCTTGACAGATGGAGACAGGTGGATTCATGGGGCAAGCTAGCTAGCCAGACCAGCTGCAAGGTAGGCTCTGGGCTCAGTGAGAGACCCTGTCTCAAACAATAAGTGGATAGCAGTTGAAGAAGCATTGTCCTGTGCTTCCATAAACACACACACACACACACACACACACACACACACACACACACACACACATGCAGCCACATTCACACATGTGCACTCCTAAACATACGAACACAAATACACAACACACACACCTGCAAGAAAAGAAAATAAACAATTACCAAGATTCCTTATATCATTTCCATTGTAACTAGAAATTACATAGTCTCCCACATCTGAATCAAGTGAATCACTACAAATTACAAATGTATAGCTCTATTCTATGAGATAAGATAAGGGTCATTCTTATGCTACTTGATAATTTGGTGAACTAGAGCATCTACATAATGCTCTCAACATGAGATGGCAGTATACAAATTTCAACATATTATCATTGTCCCTTTAGTATTTCTTAAAATATAAATCCTTGGGCCACAAATTCTCTTAGTTAGAAAAAGTCATTTTTATCTCATTTTTTTAAAGACTCTTTTCTTGGATATAGAGTTATTTATTTGTAGGCACTTTGAAAATTTTTCCTATTTTTATCTAGTTGTATTTTTTTCTAATGAGAAACTTGGGGCTGTCTTATTTTGGTTTCTCTTTATGTAATGTATATTTTTAACTCTAGGTGTTTTAGACTTTTTTTCCCCTAAAATATCTTAGTGGCTATAGTCTTGATGTTGAATGTACCCTACAGGACATCATTTTAAAGGCTTGATCCCCAGTGCTGGTGCTATTGGAAGGTAGCAACCTGGAGGGAAGTCTTAGGTCATTGGGACATGCTTTTCAAAGAACTGTGGGACTCTAGTCCTTTTGTCTTTTATTTCTTTTGCTTCCTTGTCACAGACTCCTGCCATGATGTGCTGCCTCTCCTATGGCACAAAGCAATGGGGTAAGTTAACCATGCACCTTAGAAGAGGGCCTGAAAATGCATGATGTGCATACTGACAGAAGGCGCTAGAGAGCAATGGACATTCATTCCCCCTATTCAGAAATTGAGAGAGGAGTACAGTAGACATAAAAGCAACACAGATGTGGAAGATGTGAATACTGATAACCAATGTGAAGTAACTGACATTTATAGGATCTCTAAGGCCCTATAAAAAATACCAGAAATGTTATCCAATGAAATAAAAACTCCAATTTCTTTCAAATGCTCTTACACATGTAGTAAAATTAAGAATGTGCTGGATCCTAAAGTAATATCCATGAAAATTAAATGGATCAAAATCATGCATGCCATATTCTTTTGCTACAACATTATTAAAATATAAATCAAAAAACAGAAATATATCTGGTAAACCTTTATATATTTTGAAATTAAACAATGGATTTCTAAGTAACCAAGAGGTCAAATAAGACATCAGAAAAGAAATTAGAAGACATTTTGAAACTGAATAAAATAAAAATACAGCTTGTCAAGTTTTGTTGCACACAGCTGAACAGTGCTCAGAGATTTAAATTAAACAGCAATTGAAGAAATAGATCAGATCAGTTATATAAACTTTCATCTAAGAAAGCTACATGTAATAAAGTAAACTAGGGGCTGGAGAGATGCTTAGTGGTTAAGGCACTCGCTTGCAAAGCCAAAAGACACAGCTTTGATTCTCCAGACCCCATAAGTCAGAAGCACAAGGTTACACATGCATCAGGAGTTTGTTTGCAGTGGCTGGAGGCCCTGGTGCATCCATCCTCTCTCTCTCTCAAATAAATATATAAAAATAAAATTTTTTAAAGCAAATTAAGATGAAAATAAGCAGAAGGTAGTGGGACAATAGGAGACAAACCACCCGTCACACTTCACTCAAGGCCCAGGTGAAGTCACAGAGGAGCTGGGGAGAGGAGCAAGAATGCTGCTTCCATGTTGAGCCTGACAATCAGCACTAGGGTGAAGGAGACAGAGGCTGAACATACTCAACACCTACCGAAGCAGAAATCCAGAGGCTCCTGAGAGCTTATCATGGAAGCAGATTTAAAACACACCCACCATGACTCTGGGAATTTTGTGGAAGAGGGGTCAGAAAGAACGTAGGAGTCACAGGTTGGGACATCATAACCAGAGGCACTGCGACCCAGTGACTGCTGCTCTCACCACCATAACCCACAACCCCATGTGGAACACCAGCAGCCCCACTGAGGAGGGCCCTCAGAGGGTTGGAGGCAGGGAGGAGGGAAAAGATGGTACCAACACATGATGCGTCCATACATAGTATGTTCTCAACAAAAATAAAAAGAAAATAAGCAAAGGAAAGCCAAATGATAGCTATAAGAAAAATGGAACAGACAATAGAAATATTCAATAAAAACAAACATGAGGGTCCTTGCTCCACAGTGCCCTTTCACCATGATGTCACACTGTTATGGTTAAGTTTATGTCAATTTGATCTGTTTGGGAATCCACAGACATTCCTTATAAGTGGGTCTCTGAGGTTGCTTCCAGGAAGGATTAACTAAAGGAGGAATTCTTCCCCCAGGGTGAGTCCTTCCTCCAGAGTGGGCGGCCCCTCTCTGAGGGGGAGGAGAGGCTGTATCAAAAGAAGCTCTGGGGACAAAAGTACAAAAGTATTCTCCTCCCCTCCCACCTGGCTTCTGGTGCTGCTTGCTGTTTGCTGCAATAGTGGTTACTGAAGAGTCCCGTCTGTCCCGGCTACCTCTAGGCCTTCAGTGCCGGATTTGGACTGCTGAGGCATCTAGCCTCCTGAACTAAACAGCTACCAGGTTTCTTGACTCCCAGACCTGCAATCTGCTGTTGTTGGACTGTTGTAAACTAATCCAGTAAGTTCCCTTTTAATACAATTTATTCTATCGGTTCTGTTCCTCTGAAGAACCCTAATACACCCACCTTACCATATTAGGTGCATAGCAGTAAAGACAGATAATCATGGAATGAAACCTCTTAAACTATGAGCACAAATTAACCTTCTTCCTCCGAGCTATTACTTCAGGTATTTGATCACTAAGACACAAATAACTTGATTAAATCAGCTAAAAATTAAGTACAACAGTGGATAGTTTATTCTCATCTGAACTACATGTTAGACCATCAAATGAGTTTCTTTTCTTTTATTGAGCACCAAAATTAGCAAAGATGAAATAAATTATGGAAATCAAATGCTGAAGTGGCATATGTTTGCATTACATATTACACGTACACACACACACACACACATATATATATATATATAGATAGATAGATAGATAGATAGATAGATATAGATATAGATATAGATTTTTTTTTAATTTATTAGTTTTCTTTTCAGTGAATACAGGCAGTTTGGTATCATTGTTTAGGCTCATCCATGATCTACCCCCTCCCAATGGATCCTCCTTGTTGATGTAAATGGGTCATGCATTGTGGAGTTAGCCCAGTTATTAGTACAATAAATGTCTCTGCATATCATGACCCAACATATTCTTTCTGTGCCCTCTTCTGCAAAATTTCGCTGAGCCATGTTTGGTTCACTTTTGGTCTGCTTCAGTGCAGCTGACACGTATATTATATATTTTTATAATGTATACTATATATTTGTTTTATATTGACATAGGATATTAAATAATCCCATGAAATCATAAACAACATCTCTAATGTTCCTCAAGCAAATGCTGTCCACTAAATTCTATACTTAACTGTCAGCAAATTTGTTATAGAGCATGAAGTTAGTAGTGATTCTCTTTCTAAAATATTAATATGCTGTTGTAATACAATACAATGTGTTCATTGGATGAAGAAAATCTAGAAAAATGTAGATATTGTATTTGTCATAAGCTATATTAAAAACTTAGTGTCAGCTTTACGTCTTTGAGAAATGTACACTCATGGAGCACAGCATTTGAATTTATATGCTAATATAATGAATGCTACACATGAAATTATTAAATAAACATCCCTAATATCTGTGCCTCTATAAAAGATGTTGCCTATGCCAAATATTAATGTTTTGAAATCTTAATATAGTTTTAAAATTATCATCTCAGCCAGGCATGGTGGTGCACGCCTTTAATCCCAGAACTGGGGAGGCAGAGGTAGGAGAATCACTGTGAATTCAAGGCCATCCTGAGACTACATAGTGAATTTCAGGCCAACCTGGGCTAGAGTGAGATCCTATACCTCAAAAAAGTAAAACAAAAAAAAAAAAAAAATGTCATCTCAAGATGGGCAACTTAATATTTTCCTTCTTGCTGCATGCCTCCAAGACTTAGGACCTGAATGATGGAGTTTATAAAAACCATTGGAAAGGATGTGAAAATATGATCTGTCTTCACTCTGTATATCATGAATGATTTAAACGGCCTTCCTCTGCTATTGAAGTATATCTAGTGGATATGGATCCACACCTTTCATTTTAAATTATGAAGCATATTTTTCTCTTTTTCTGGATTCTTCTACATTATTAACATTCACCATTCTTCATGATTTTTTTTTTCAACTCACCAAAAGGGAAAAGGAGGCAGAATGTTCTCTCAAAGGTCATTTTTTTCCCTACTCCCCCCTATTCACAATGGTATGAAACTCTAAGCTGAGCAACTTTTATCTGATTGAAACAGAAGAGCATCTGATTTTCAAAATGAAGATCTAATTCAATTAGTCTGGGAAAAGTGAGAAAGAGTAGAAGAAATGAAGAAAGCTACAATCAAATGTATGTTGACAAAATTGTTCTTCAGTGACTTAAATTCTACATTCTTTCAATTCTAATTATCGAGAGTATTAGATAATTATGTATTTTACACATACACATATTTGGAAATTACATTTTAAATATGTAAACATATCTGTTATAATATTGTGTTGATAATAAAACACTTTAACAAACCAAATATTCAACTGAAAGAAAATGGTTGAAAAATGATACTACAGATAATTTTAATGGCTACATAGATTTTACATTTTGAAGCAGTTTTAATGAATAATGTATACATTTTCTGTATCATGTAAGCAAGTATAAATATTACAAAAATGCACATGTAGACAGAAAGTTCAAGATCACTTTCTAGAGGTGAAACTGAAGACACAACTTTTCCTTTTCAACTGAGAATTTTAATATATGAACATACATTAATTCAGTTGTGTTCCTGTACCTTTATCTATTTGGTCCCCTCTTCCCTGATTCCACCCCTTCAGAACCCTTCTTTTTCTTGTTGTTTTTGTCCTCTCTATCCTGCATGCAACTATACTAACTAGCTCAGAACTGAGGTCTTGTGGGTATATTGGTGACTATGTTGGTTAAGAATGCACCATTTCCTGCTTCTCCACATCCTCACCAGTATTTATTTTCATTTGATTTTTTGATGTTTGCTATCCTTATTGGGGTAAGGTGGAATCTCATAGTAGTTTTAATTTGCATTTCTCTGATGATTAGGGATGATGAACATTTTCTCAAGTGTGTGTTTGTCATTTGTGTTTCTTCCTCTGTGAACTGCCTGTTCATGTCTTTGCCCCATTTTGTGAGTGGGGTGTTTGACTTCTTACTGTTTAGATTTTTGAATTCTTTGTAGATTCTAGAGATTAGGCCTCTATCAGTTGGATAACATGCAAATATTTTTCCCATTCCGTGGGTAATCTACTGGCTTTGCTTATTGTATGCTTGTCTGTAAAGAAACTCTTCAGCTTCATGTGATCCCATTGGTTAAGTGACTATTTAAGATCTTGAGCTAAAACTGGGGTTTTGTTCAGGAAGTCTTTTTCCATTCCTATATCATGGAAAGTACTTCCTAAATTTTCTTCCAGTAGTATTCGAGTTTCTGGTCTTATATTGAGGTCTTTGATCCATTTGGATTTGAGTGTAGTGCATGGTGAAATGTGTGGATCAAGTTTCAGTTTCCTGCATGTGGTTATCCAGTTTGTCCAGCACCATTTGTTGAAGATGCTATCTTTTTTCCAGCATATATTGTTCGAGCCTTTGTGGAATATCAAGTAGCTATAGTTGCTTGATCCAAAGTCCAGGTCCTCAAGTATATTCCATTGGTCTATACTCCTGTTTTTATGCCAGTAACATGCTGTTTTTATTACTATGGCTTTGTAATACAGCTTTAGATCAGGTATGGTGATGCCACCAGAGGTATTTCTTTTGCTAAGGATAAGTTTAGATATGCGAGGACTTCTGCCTTTCCACCACTGTTGGTGGGAATGTAGGATGGTACAACCACTTTGGTAAGTAATATGGAGACTCCTGAAAAAGCTGACTACAGAAATACCAACAGACCCAGTTATACCCTTACTGGACATCTACCCTAAAACTTTCAAACCACAGGCCAGAGAGTTTTGCTCAACCATGTTTGTAGCAGCTCAATTCGTCATAGCTCAGAGCTGGAATCAACCCAGATGTGCATCACTAGAACAAAGGATAACTAAGATGTGGTATATCTACACAATCGAATTTTATACAGCAGTAAGAAAAAAATGACACAAAGAAATTTGAGGAAAAATGGTTGAACTTGGAACAGATCATTCTCAGTGAACTTACCCAATCACACATAAAAAAAATCGCCACATAGTCTCACTCATCTATAGCACCTAACCGGAATCTACCCAAGATACCTTACATACCCAGCAAGCATCTCATGGACTAGACACCAAGATGGATGGGGAGGGAGTGGAGGGCATCTAAGGGGTGGGAAACACTAATCTAGACCCAAACAGCAATGGTACCATAAAATTCTACTTCCTAAAAGGCAGACCAGATGGCAAAACCTTAACCAGACCCTGAACCACACCTGAACCACAAGACACTGGAGAGGGTAGGCTCAAGTTTAACCTACATCTTCTACATCTTCCCTCCCTCCCTCTCCCCCTCCTCCCTCTCTCTCTCTCCTCTATAACTCTTGTATATTAGTTATCTTTTTCCTCATTTTCTAAAAGAAAGGGTTCCTAAAAGAATGACAAATTTCTGTCAGAGTACTTGATGACCCCCAAAGGTCAATGGTAAGACCCTATTGCTGAATACTCCATATGCAGCTGACACGTAAAATGGAAAGGCATGGCTGGAAGCCAGGAGAGAGTCAGTCCCCAGACAGTCAGCGTGTCTAGTGCCAGAAGGTGCTACATGGGTGACTGGGGGAAATGACCAATATCTGTCTAAGCAACTCATGGTCTAACCTGCTTAGCAACAAATAACCTGTTGTGATGCCCACAAAAGTGCAATAGTGGCACACAGCCATGGTGGGGAACCAACTGCTCTTGATTTGACTAACTGATCCCATCAGTGGTGCGGGACCCATAGCTGGAGCTGGGAAACAAGTCAGAACCATATGCAAACATAAGCCCACTCTCCAATATCAAGCTACCATCAATCATGGGGTACAAGAGGGCCTATACCTATTAAACTTTCTATTAAAAAAGTAAGGGTTATCTCATTTGTCCTGGTGCTAACTTACTGTCCGTTGGAGAATTTGCTTCTCTTTTTCAGATAGATGCAGATCCTAAGGAGAGAGCTTCCCCATTATACCTCAAAAGGGCCCCGACTGAAACTAAAGAAAAATGGCAAAACAAGCAAGGGTGCTGTTTTCCTGATGAACCGGATATCAGCACAAGGGGGAAGGAAACCAACACAGAGAAAAATCAACTCCTACCAAATCAGAGAGCCAGAGCCTCAGAGGTCCCCAACACCTCATCACTGAAGCGACCAAAATGAACCCAACATGGCTCAGGGAAATTTTGCAGAAGAGGGGGCGGAAAGAATGTCAGAGTCACATGTTGGGTCATGATATGCAGAGACATTTATCGTACCAATAACTTGGGCTAACTCCACAATGCATGACCCATATACGTCAACAAGGAGGGGCCATTGGGAGGGATAAGTCATGGATGAGCCTAATAATGGTACCAAACTGCCTGTATTTGCTGAATAGAAAACTAAAAAAAAAAAGAAAGAAAAAAAGGAAAGAATGTACCAGTTAACTTTTTGTGTGATACTTAAGAGGACATGGGATGGACAGACATTCAAGACTTTAGAACATATATGTCTATTGTCATTTCACGTTTCAACAGAAACACAGGCCAAGGAGAAGACTTGCTGTAAGACTTTGGTTCATGTGATTGTATAGTCTGGCTAGTCTCAAGCTCTGCAGTCAGCATCTTGCAGTCCCTTCAGAGACAGAGGTATATGTCACACACTCCTCCAGGGTCTGAGAATGAAAAGAGCTCATACAGTTTGAGGGCTGGCATGCAGGAATAAGGACCACCCAACGTTTCAGTTCACATCCAAAGCAGGAATATCGTATATCCAAATTAGGGCAGTTGACAAGGAAAAAATTCTTGTATACAGATAAAGGTTAGTCCTGTGTTCTATTTTGGCCTTCAATGCACAGGATAATACCAAACCCTATTATAATGACAACCTATTGTACATATATATATGTATGTATGTATATGTGTGTGTGTGTGTGTGTGTGTGTGTGTGTGTGTATAGACAAATTCTATACTTACAGACAAAAACCATGGTATTTCCCTCCCCCACTTTCCCCTTCATAACTCTGCTCTCCATCATAGCCCCTCCTTCTCTCCATTAGTCACTAATTTAATTTGATGTCATCATGTATTTCTCCTATTATAAGCATCTTATGTAGGTATTGCTGGGCACTGTAAGGTCTTGGATATTAAGGCCAAATTCTGTCTAAACAGTTGTATGTAAGGAGTGGGACCCTTCCTTTGGCTCTTACATTCTTTCCACCACCTCTTCCACAATGGACCCTGAGCCTTGGAGGGTGTGAGATGTTTCAGTGCTAGACACCCCCTCTGTCCCTTTCTCTCAGCACTATGTTACATTTTGGGTCATCCCAGTGGTCATCAACATCTGAAAAGAGAAGCTTCTGAACCAGAAGTGAGAGTAGCATTAATATATGAGTATGAAAATTAAGTGTAGTGCTTTCAGGGAAATTTGGTGAGAGTAATATATGCATTTATCCAGGCAAGAACAGGCTTTATACCCTTAAGTCTTATGACCTCCCCTACCTTAGGATTTTGATTAGGTTTTCAGTACCAGGCATGTATTCCCTCCCATAGAGTATGCCTTTACTCCAATTAGAGAGCAGTTGGTTTTCCCTAGAGCAGACATGCCACTATGTACTCATTCAGACATTTGGCCTGTCTGACCAAACTTGAGGCTTCCAGTGTCCATGCTTTTCACTGCTGATAACTCTGTCTCCCATAAGGCTGCATACAGTGCAGCTTTTTCCAGCTTTCAGTTGGCTGGGCGACAGGGAGATTTTCTGCTGAGCACCAGCTTGATTTCTCAGTGACTTGGCTGCTCAGGCATGTGAACCCTTCAGCAATAGAGTCTTACCATCTCTTTCTCACAATAAACCAAGGGCCTTGGAAATAGCCTACAATGTTTTGGAAACAATAGGGACCTCCCTGGCCAACAACTCACTAGAAGGTATCCCATTCCTGGCACTGAAAATTTTCGAGTAACAATATATGGCTTCTGGATTTTCCATTATTCAAGAAAGCAGATTTTCATATGTCTTATTCAGAATATCTTGAATTTTGATTGACACCACCCCCACCACTACCTTTCTTTTATACAATCTCTTCCCCTGACCTTGCTTAGGCCTTTTCCCTCCCTGTAATCTGTTCTCCCACTTACATATATACAATACCATCCCCTTAAGACCTTCCCTGTTCTCCCTCCCTTATAGTATTTTTTCTAGCTTATGGGCCTCTGCTACTGATTTTTGGTTCTAATTCACACACAAGTCTATACATTTGTAGGTAGGATCCACATATGGGAGAGAACATTCAACCTTTGGCTTTCTGGGCCTGGGTTACCTCACTTAGTATAATCCTTTCCAGATCCATCAATTTCCTACAAATTTCATTTTTCTTTACCACTGAATAGAACTCCATTGTGTAGATGTACCACATCTTTATTATCCATTCATCTGTGGATGGACATCTAGGCTGGTTCCATTTCCCAGCTATTATGAATAGAGCAGCAGTAAACATGGTTGTGCATGTATCTCTAAGGTAGTGGGGAGAGTCATTAGGATATATGCCTAAGAGTGCTATAGCTGGATGTTATGGAAAATCTATTTTTAGCTGTCTCAAGAACCTCCACACTGATTTCCATAATGGCTGTACCAGATTACATTCCCGCCAACATTGTAGAAGGATTTCCCTTTTACCGCATCCTCACCAACATTTATTGTCATTTGTTTTCTTGATGGTAGCCATTCTGACAGGAGAGATATGGAATCTCAAAGTAGTTTTAATTTGCATTTCCTTGATGGCTAAGGACATAGAACAATTTTTGAGATGTTTATATGTCATCTATATTTCTTCCAGTGAGAACTCGATTTAGTTCCATAGCCCATTTTTTTGATTGGGCTGTTTTATTTCTTATTGTTCCATTTTTTGAGTTCTTCGTATATTCTGGATATTAAACCTCTGCCATATGTGTAGCTGGTAAAGATTTTCTCCCATGCTGTAGGTCGTCTCTTTGTTCTATTCACAGTGTCCTTTGCTGTACAAAAGCTTTGTAATTTCATGAGATCCCAGTGGTTCATTAGTGGTTTTATTTTCTGAGCAACTGGGGTTATATTCCAAAAGTCATTACCTATGCCAATATGTTGAAGGGTTTCCCCTTACTTTTCCTCTAGCAGTTTCAGATCTTCAGATCTGATATTAAAGTCTCTGATCTACTTGGATTTGATTCTCATGCATGGAGAAGGACAAGGATGTATTTTCATCTTTCTACATAAAGATATCCAATTTTCCCAGCACCACTTGTTGAAGAGGCTGTCTTTTCTCCAATGAGTATTTTTGGCATTTTTGTCAAAACTCAGATGGCTGTAGCTGCCTTGGTTAACATCTGGATACTCCATTCTGTTCCATTGATCTACATGTCTGTCTTCGTGAAAATACCATGCTGTTTTTTTGTTTTTTTTTTTTTTTTTTTTTTTTTTTTTTACTATGCCTTTGTAATATAGCTTAAAATCAGGAATGGTTATACCACGAGCCTTATTTTTAGTACTCTAAAGAGTTTTGGCTAATCAAGGTTTTTTCTGCTTCCAAATGTATTTTAGGTTTTTTTTTGCTATTCCTGTGAAGAGTGCCATTGGAATTTTAATGGGAATTGCATTAAATGTGTAGATTGCTTTTGGTAAGATTGACATTTTCATAATATTGATTCTTCCAATCCAAGAACATGGGATGTTTTTCTTTTTCCTTGTGTCTTCTGCCATTTCTTGCTTCAGTGTTTTGAAGTTATCATTGTAGAAAACCTTTACTTCCTTGGTTAAGTTTATTCTGAGGATCTTTCTTTCTTTCTTTCTTTCTTTCTTTCTTTCTTTCTTTCTTTCTTTCTTTCTTTCTTTCTTTCCTTTCCTTTCCTTTCCTTTCTTTCTCTCCTTCCTTCTTTCCTTCTTTCTTTCCTTCCTTCCTTCCTTCCTTCCCTCCCTCCCTCCCTCCCTCCCTCCCTCCCTCCCTCCCTCCCTCCCTCCCTCTCTCTCTCTCTCTCTCTCTCTCTCTCTCTCTCTTTCTTTCTTTCTTTCTTGAGTCAATTGTGAATGGGAGGGATTCCCTCATTTCATCCTCTGCATATTTGCTGTTAGTATATAGGAAAGCTACTGATTTCTCTGTATTTATTTTGTGTCCTGCTAGTTTGCTAAAAGTGTTTATCACCTCTAACAGTTTGCTGATAGATTCTTATGGTCTTTTATGTATGGAATCATGTCATCTGCAAATAGTGATAATTTGATCTTTTCCTTTCCAATTTGTATTCCTTTTCTGAGTGACTCTTGACTTATTGCTATAGCTATGACTTCAAGTACTATAAACAATAACAGTGGGGTCAGTGGACACTCTTGTTTTGTTCTTGAATTTAGTGAAAAAGTTTCAAGGTTTTCACCATTCAATATTATGTTGGCTGTAGGTTTGTCATAAATAGCTTTTATTATGTTGAGATAATGTTCCTTCTATTCCCAGTTTCTATAATACTTTTACCATGAAAGGATGTTGGATTTTGTCGAGTGCCTTTTCTTCATCTATTGAAATGATCATGTGATTTCTGTCCTTCAAACCATTTATATGATGTATTACATGTATTGATTTGCATATGTTGAACCATCCCTGCATCCCCCGGATAATGCCTACTTGGTTTCACTGAATAATCTTTTGATATATTCTTGTATTCTGTTTGCCAATATTTTGTTCAGAATTTTTGCATCTATGTTCATGAGGGAGATTGGTCTGTAATTTCCTTTTTTCTTGTTCTGTCTTTGTCTGTCTTTGGTATGAGGGTGATGCTGGCTTCATAGGAGTTCAGTAGAATTCCTTCATTTACTATTTTATAGAAAAGTTTGAGAAGCAATGGTGTTAGTTCTTCCATAAAGGTCTGGAAAAATTCACCAGTGAATCCATCTGGGCTTGGGCTTTTTTTTAGTTGGGAGAATTTTTATAACTGCTTGAATCTCTGTACTTGTTATAGGTCTATTTAAATGTTTATCTCATCTTGATTTAATTTTGGTAGGTCGTATGAATCAAGAAAATCATCCTTTTTTTCAGATTTTCAAGCTTAGAGGCATATATTCTTAAAGTATGTCCTTATAATTGTCTGGATTCCTTTGGTACCTATTGCAATGGTGTATTTTCATCTCTAATTTTATTAATTTTTGTCTCTTCTCTCTTCTGGTCAAATTTGCTAAGGGTTTATCAATGTAGTTTATCCTTTCAAAGAACCAACTCTTTGTTGAATTGATTCTTTGGATTTATTTATTTATTTATTTATGCTTTTGATTTCATTAATTTCTGCTCTAATTTTTATTATTTCTTCACATCTACTGATTTTTGGTTTGCCTTGTTCTTCTTTTTCCAAGGGTTTAAGGTGAAACATTAAATTGTTTATCTGTGAACTCTCTAATTTTTTAATACAGGCATTTAGAGCTATAAATTTCCCTCTTAAGACTGCCTCCATTTGTTATTTGAATGTGGCTTACTTTTTTTCTATTTCCTCCTGTGTGTGTTTTGCTTTCTCTTCAGCATGAAGAATTTCTTTAAGTATTTTCTGTAGAGCTGACTTAGGTGTATTAAATTCCTTTAGCCTGTTTTTTGTTTTGGAATGTTCTTATTTCTCCATCAATTTGGATAGATAGGTTTGCAGGATAATGTAATTTTGGTTGACAGTTGTTATCATTGTGAACTTGAAATACATTGTTCCAAGCCCTTCTGGCTTTTAAAAGTTGTGTTTAGTAATCTGCCATTATTCTGATGGGCTTGTCTTTGTAGGTGATTTGCTTTTTCTCTCTAACTGCTTTCAATATATTTTCTTTGGTTTGCATGTTTAATAATTTAAACATGGTGATGAGAGTTTCTTTCCAGGTTTTGTCTGTTTGGTGTTTTAAAAGTTTCTTGTAGCTGCATTAGCATTTATTTCCAATCTGAAGAATTTTTTTTTTTTCTATGATTTTGCTGAAAGCACCTACTAAGCCTCTGGGTTGAAATTCTTCTCCTTCTGTTATGCCCTGAATTCTTATGTTTGATCTTTTCATAGTGTCCCAGTTATCTTGAAATTCCCATTCATACATTGCTATTAGCTTTTCTTTCTCTTTGTTGGACTGTATTAAGTCTGCCACCTGATCTTTTAGTTTAGATAGCCTGTTCTCTCCTTGGTCCATTCTACTGGTGAGACTTTCCAGAGAGGGTTTTTTTTCACTGACTCTGACTTCAGAGCTAGGATGTTAGCCTGGGTTCTTCTTCAGTATTTCTATTTCCTTAGTCATGTCTTGCAGTGACCTCTTTATTTTATTAAGCTGGTTTTCTGTGTTCTCTTTGAGAAGTTTGTTTTCTTCTTTAATTCCTTTTGTAATTCTTTGAGTCCCTTCATTTCTTCTCTGATTTCCTTGAGCATAGATACCATCATTTTCATGAGATCTTTGTCAAGCATTTCACCTAAAACAGTCTTATTGGTGATTATTTTTGATGGATTTATAGTTTTTGGTGGGACGGCATTGTCTTGATTTTTGAGTTTCTTATATTATATTGTAGTGACTTTTGCATCCTGTATTATTTGATGCTTGCATTTTCTACTTATCAGCGGTGTTCCCAGATGTGGCAACCCACCTCTATATAACCCTCAGAATATGAGTTCAAGGTGCCAGGTGTAGCTTTTGTTCCCCAGCCAAGCCACAGAAGTAGGTGTTGAGTTTGCTGGCTCATCAAGTATTCTAATGGACTGGGTGGAATAATTTACTGGCAAATTTTAAACTTCTACCAAGTAAAGTACACAATCAATAAAAACCAGCACAAAGTATGCAATTGTGGGGATTAAAACAAACAGATCATCTTATAAAGTCAAAATCCCTAATGCTGTATGTTGTCCTACACCCTTAATCTTGTCAGCTGGGAGGTAGAGGTTTCTGTTCTGAATTGGGATCTGGGTCAGCCCTCAATAATGACAGAAGCAAAAGACAAAGGCTCTATAAATATGAAAGCATCAAAGGCAACAATATTCAACCCCCAAATGCAGGTTATTTGAAAATGGTAAGGCCAACCAAGAGTACATAACCCATAACCTGCCCTGACAAGGAAAGAGAGATTAGTTCTTCTGATGCAGGTCTATGTACCTGTTTTTTTATTGTTGTTGTTGTTGTTAGTGAGCCTCATTGCCTTTTGGGGTGGCTTCCCATATCACCAATGCTGAGTGCCCACCTCGATCCATCTGTGTTGTGCTGTGCAGCTGTAGCTCTGATCTGCTCTGCTGACTGAGCTGCCACTGGGGGCTGAATGCTGGAGGTTTGCGGTTCTGGTGGTGGGGGATGGGAGAGTTCAGACTTCTGGAGTTGCTCGCACTTTCAGTAGCTCTTTAGTTGATCTCAGGTGTCTTTCCTTCAGATTTCTTAACTTTACAAGAAAGCTTATGAAATTGAAAAATATGTGCTTAGTGTCTGCTGCTGCTGCCACTTAGCATGCTTGGTGGGGCCGCCCTGGGTGGGTGCACAGTGCGTGGTGGATCTTGGGCTTCCAGCGCCTCATTGGGACTCTGGCTGTTTTTCTCATTTGTGGGGATCTTGGCCTCTCCGGCTTCTCTGCTGTCTCTAAGAATAACCTATACTCCATTACTTTCCAGAAGAAGAGTGTATTTTGCTGGAGTTTTGCATAAATCCTTCCCTTGGCTGGTTTGGCATGGCTTCTATGCCAGCATCTTACCCAGAAGCCCAGCAATCTTCTTTCTTTCTTTCTTTCTTTCTTTCTTTCTTTCTTTCTTTCTTTCTTTTTTTTTTGTTTGTTTTTTGAGGTTGGGTTTTACTCTAGCTCAGGCTGACCTGGAACTCACTATGTTGTCTCAGGGTGGCCTGGAACTCACAGCAGTCCTCCTACCTATGCCTCCCAAGTGCTGGGATTAAAGGCGTACACCACCACACCTGGTGTAACAAGCTACTTTTCTCAGCCTTTCAATGTAAGTTTTCACATGACCTAGGAACACTCAGAATAATGTTTGGCTGAATATCTGACCACTGCCTGGCCCATATGCATTGACACATGAAATTCGCATGATGTATAATTTGCATTTGGAAAGGGAGTGACTCTATTAATAGATATAAATTATTAGCATAAAGTTATAGTCAGGATTCTGAGTCACAGGATGTTAGACATAAACTCCTATAAATAAAGTAATTTGGTAAATATGGTAAGGATATGGTGACTATATTTTTGTCTTAATATTAATAATCTTGTTTCTGGATCATAGCCTTTTAAGTTATCAGTAAGAAATCGGCAAAGGTGATCACTGGATTTCTATTTGCATGAGTGGGAGACATCATCCAGTTAACTCTCTGAAGTTGCCTAAATCCACAGGGGTGTGTTTATTTAGCATTAGTTGGCTTAGCTGTTTTGCAACTGAATAGACATCAGTGTCAACTCAAAAATTCAGAGTAACATAACTTCAGCTCAGAGAGCAATGCAAACTATTGCTCATAGTAGTGAAATAACTTTTGTTCTGGAAAGAGTAAAAATCTCTATAAATTAAAGTTTTATTTCAACCAATTTTGATATTTTTGGCTTCCTCATTAATAAATCACATTAAAATTGACATATGTTCATTTTATTTTACATAAAATATTTATATTTTCATTATGCCCTGACCTTCCTTGTCAAATTAACTATTTTTATAATTACTTCCTCAAAACTATGTTTTATCTTGTGGATTATAAGCTTAGTTAAGGTAAGGAGAGTATGCCTTAGTTCCTGCTATGTCCCTAGGGTTTGTTAATCAAGAATTTACTAGGTGCTCAGAAAATAACCTCATAGTTTCCTGAACTAGTAAATGCAAAATAACTGAAGATGTTTCTGAGAAGTCAAATGAGTCCTTGGAGAGAAACTTTCAGTGGTCCTAAGGAAATATTGGATGGCCTCAGCAAGTCGGGACATACAGTGTTTATATGCTAAATTTATGAAACAGTTACTATTTAAAGTTTGACGGCTGGAGAAATGGCTTAGCAGTTAAGCGCTTGCCTGTGAAACCCGAGGATCCCAATTTGAGGCTCGATTCCCAGGACCCATGTTAGCCAGATGAACGAGGGGTGCAAGAATCTGGAGTTCGTTCATTTGCAGTGGCTGGAGGCCCTGGAACATTCATTCTCTCTCTCTCTCTCTTTCTCTCTATCTGCCTCTTTCTCTCTGTTGCTCTCAAATAAATAAATAAAAATCAACAACAACAAAAATTAAAGAGAATTTTGAAGCCTGGCATGGTGGAGCAAGCCTTTAAGCCCAGCACTTGGGAGGCAGAGGTAGGAGGATTGCTGTGAGTTTGAGGTCACCCTGAGAGTGCATAGTGAATTCCAGGTCAGCCTGGGCTTGGGTAAGACACTACCTCAAAGGAGCAGTACATAAATAAATAAATATAAAGAGAAGTTTGAATATTGCTGTGGGAAAACCACGCTACTTTTGCACAGGCATGCTACACTGTTTAAAAGATGTGGACCATATAAGACCCTGTTGCTGAAGACACCATAGGATGCAATCACAGGACATTGGAATACCATGCTGGAACTGAAAGGGAAATTAATTACAACCTGGTTAGCCCTCATAGTGAGTGGGAGTTTGTAAGAGATGTTGGAGGACAATGGTCCCCAACAGCACAAATAAATAGGGAGCCCAGTAGACTTCCAAATCAACCAGCCAGTCAAGAAGTGCACATTTGTGCGATACTGGCGCACAGCCACTGCAGGTAGCCAACTCTTCTGTGAATGGACATGAGGCCCACACAGTGGGAAACAACTCATATCTTATTCTGGAACACAATCAGAATCTCATGGTCCAGGAACTCATAATTCAGAGAAAAGGCCCCACTGCTCTCTGGAGAAGAAGTGTGGGCTTGTACACCAAAAAAAGTTCTCAAATAAATTTGAACACCCCCTTTAACCTAAGTGGCATGTACTAATTGTTAGGAGAATCTGCTTTATTTTACAGATGGCAGAGAAAGTGGAGGAGAACTAAGATCCATTGATGAGTCAATAGATAGCCACTGATCACCATGAGACGTGGCACTTCTACCATAGGAAAAATTGCAGAGGAAGTGGTGACATGAATACTTCTTTTACTACTAGCCTGACAATGAGCTCCAGGGTGATGGTGACAGATGCAATGATCAATCAATACCTATCAAAGAAGAAATCCACAGGATACAGACTAAAAATAGGCCTTCCATGGCTCAGGGAACACTGTGGAAGATGGAAGCTAAAAGATTATAAGAAGCTTGCTCAGTGGGGTTATAGAGTTTCAGAGGACAAAGTAAGGGGGCAGTGAATCACCATGGTTTATTGTCTATAATTATGGAAGTTATAAGAGGCATAGACTATGTAGGAATATCTTGAGGTACAGACTCCCAATATACCATGGGGATTGACTGAGGCCTTCATGACCTACAGTAAATACCATAACTCCATAACCCTACTAAGAAAGGCTCTTACAATTTTTCATCCACCTCTACCACAGTGTTCTTACATTCTTTCTGCCACCTCTTCTACAATGGACCCTGACTGAACCTTGAAGGTGTGATAGAGAGCTGAGCACTCCTCTGTCACTTCTTCTCAGCACTCTGGTGCCTTTTGAGTCATCCCAGAGGTCACTGTCATCTAAAAAGAGGAACTTCTCCAAAAGTGCGAGTAGTATTAATATATGGGTATGAACATTAAGAGAACTGCTTAGTGGGCAGTTTGGTAAGCATAATATGCATTTAGCCAGACACAAGCAGATGTTACACCCTTAGGGCTCATGACCTCTCCCATAGGTTTTCAGTATCAATCATTTATTCCCTCCCATGGGACAGGCCTCCAATCTAATTAGAGAGCAGTTGGTTTCCCCCATAACAGACATGCCATTATTGCAATTGATGGCTCATTTGGTCTAGCTGGCAAAACTTAAGGCTTTCTGCATCCACTGTTGTTTATTTCCACTGATGACTTCTCTCTCTTCCATTCTGCTCCATGCAGTGTAGCTTTTTCTAGCTTTCTGTTAGCTGGTCTGCAGAGAGAAGGTTTTCAGCTCAGCTTCAGCAAGATTTCTCAGTGACCTTGCAACCTAAGCATGTGGCATCTTTAGCAATAGGATCTTACCATCTATGCCTCATGGGAAACCAAAAGCCTTGGCAATAACCTTTAATGTTTTTGTGGCATCAGGGGCCTTTCTCGACAACAACCCACTGGAGGTATCCCATTTCTGGCACTGAACTTTTTCTAGTGATAATCTATGGCTTATGGGTTCACCATTGTCCAAAAATGTAGGTTTCCATAGAGATTATTCATACCCTCTTAGATTTTGATTAACCCTCTGCCCACCCTTCCTTACTCTTCCCCTGACCTTACTTAGGCCTTTCTACCCTGAATAATCTATTCATCTACTTACATATATACAATTCCATCCCCTTAAGACCTCTCTTCTCCTCCCTCCCTTATAACCACTTTCTAGCTTACTGGACTCTGGTACTGAGTTTTATTCCAACTCACATACAAGTCTAAACATCTGTAGCTATGATCCACATATGAGAGAGAATATGTGGCAATGGGCTTTCTGGGCCTAGGTACCTCACCAAGTATAATCCTTTCCAAGTCCATCCATTTCCCTGCAAAGTTCATAATTTTGTTTTCCTTTACCACTGAATAGAACTTTGTCATAGAAATGTGCCAATTTTCATTACCCACTTATCAGTTGAGTAGCATCTAGCCTGCTTCCATTTCTTACCTATTGTGAATAAAACAGCAAAAAAGATAGAGGAAAGTATATGTCTAAGGTAGTGAGATATATTCTCAGGATATATGCCTAGCAGTGGTATAGATGGGTCATGTCTCAGGTACCTCCACACTGCAACTGGTTTGCATTTCCACAAACACTGTAGAAATCTTCCTCTTTTTCTGCATCCTTGCCAGTATTTCTTGTCATTTGTGCTCTTGATGATAGCCATTCTGACAAGATTGAGATGGAATTTCAAAGTAGTTTTAATTTGCATTTCCATTATGATTAAGGATGTAGAACATTTTTAGATGTTTATAGGCCATCTGTATTTCTTCTTTTGACAACTCATTACATTGGGTTATTTGAATTATTGAGTTTTTTTTATATATCCTAGATATTAACCTTCTATCTGATGTATAGCTAGCAAAGACTTTCTCCCATTATGCAGATTGCTTCGTTGCTATATTCACAGTGTCGTTTGCTGTTCAAAAGTTTCTTAATTTCATGAGATCCCAGTGGTTGATTAGTGGTTTTATTTCCTGAGACACTGTGGTTATAGTCAGAAAAATCATTGCCTATGCCAAAATATTGAAGAGTTCCCCCTACTTTTTCCTGTAGCAGTTTCTGAGTGTTAGGTCTGATATTAAGATCTTTGATCCAATTGGAATAAGGATATATTTTCATTCTTCTACATATAGATATCCAGTTTTCCCAGCACCATTTGTGGAAGAGCCTGTCTTTTCTCCATTGAATATTTTTTGGCATTTTAGTCAAAACTCAGGTGGCTGTAGCTGAATTTACATCTGGGTCCTATATTATGTTATATCAATTGACATGCCTGTTTTTGTGCCAGCATGATGCTTGTTTCTGTAATATAGTTTAAAATCAGGTGGGGTGATACCGCCATCCTTATTTTTTTAATTTATTTATTTATTTTTTGTTGAATAGGCTTTATATATTTTCTTTTTTTTTAATTTAATTTATTAGTTTTCTTTTCAGTAAATACAGGCAGTTTGGTACCATTATTTAGGCTCATCTGTGATCTACCCACTCCCATTAGACCCTCCTTATTATTGAAAATGGGTCGTGCATTGTGGAGTTAGCCCCCAGTTATTAGTATGATAAGTGTCTTTAAAAATTTATTGAGAGAGATAAAGAGTGAGAGAATGGATGTGCCAGGGCCTTCAGCTATTGTGAACAAACTCCAGATATGAGTGCCCACATGTGTGCAAGTTCACCACTGAGCACTTATGTCACTGTGCATCTGGCTCACGTGGGACCTGGAGATTTGAACAGGATTTCTCAGGCTTCACAGGCAAGTGCCTTGACTCCTAAGCATTCTCTCCAGCCTTAGGATTGTTTTATCTAGTATTATGAAGAATACTATTGGGATTTTGATGAGTATTGTATTAAGTGTGTAGATTGTATTTGGTAAGATTGACATTTTCACAATATTGATTCTTCTAATTTAAGAGCAAGGGATATCTTTCCATTTCCATTTCCTAGTATCTTATGCAATTTCTCTCTTGAGTGTTTTAAAGTATTCATTGTAGAGACCCTTCACTTCCTTAGGTTTATTCCAAGGTTCTTTATTAGTTTTTTTTTTTTTTTTTTG